>NC_081793.1:14181879-14531879 GCF_963082965.1 Carassius carassius | reverse complement strand
TTTAAATAAATGTAAGATATTTTACATTTTAAATTGTAATAATATTACTGTTTTTACTGTATCTTTTATCAAATAAATGCAGACTTGGTGAACATAAAAGACTATTAGTGTAAATAGAAATATCTAATATACCAATGAATGACCTTATTTATCTTCTATTGTTATTGTTTATTTTAAAATATATTATATATTACAAGTATTTAGTCTAATAATACCAGGATAATAGTTGTTTAACTATGGTATGTTCTCTATATCATTATTGTTATTTTTCTGACATACTTTTCAAGTAAACTTTAGAAAAACTTAAAATAACTTGTTTTGTCAAGATTTACAAGAAAAATCAGATTTGGAGAAAACAAGGCAAAAATAATCATGCATGACTTCTGTGGACTTCTATAAATAACAGTGATTATTTTTTCCCTTTGGTGCCTCTATGAACCATGAAATCTCTGTACTGTTCTATTATAAGGCCGCTGTATTGTGAATTAATCAGTGTTGCATATTTCTCCGCACAGTTTTCTCACAGCTTCAGTTGCCTAATCAAAATCGATGGACGTGCAGACAGAATCACAAAATCGTTTTTTTTTCTGGTTCAGCTTAACATTGGGTGTGTGAGACTGAAGCCCACCTTGGTGGGGTCCTGGATAGAAGAAGGTAACCGACTGGGTCCATTATTTCCTTCAGTGCTCTGTCCACTGCCGGCACTGCGACTGCTGCCCATGCTGCCTGCACTGCCCACACTGTTCCGGTCACCTGCTGAAAAAAATAAATTAATAAACAAAAGACAGGAGAAAGAAAACTAACAGTTGGTGAGATACTGCCTCTTAAAAATGACTGCTTAACTACATACTAGGCAACAAATGGGGTAAAGATTTTAGTAACTATGATCACTGAACTCCAGCAAGGTCTCTGTAGACAAGGGGAACATGAAGGAGCACAAGGGACTGTTGACGAGGGCTAGTGGTAGTGATGGTAGGCTGACAAACACAGCCTAATGGAGCAGGAACCCTTGTGAAACAGCTGGAAAAACTCAACTTGAGACAAAAGTCACTTGTGTACAGGACCAGCAGACAGCTGTGGGGGAGAGTAAACAGGCTTGGGAGATACTAATGACGAACAGGGGCCTGGGGAAACGGAAAACTCTTACCATTAACAGAGGTTCTGAGGACCCAAATATCCTCTGGCTCTTTGGGACTAGGTGGCTTACACAGGGCACTGGGACTGTCGGGAATGGCACCTAGCAAACACAAACACTTTAAAGGGCCATGGGGGGAAACTCTAGGAATCTTAAGGCCCCGATATACTTCAAGCTAATTCGAAGATCGAAATGGTGTGACATCACTTCAGACAAAGTTCAGCAAAGTTCCTCTGGAGTCGGTGCGACTTGCCAAACCAAACTTTCCGGAAAAGTTTGCTGCGGCTGGCAAAAACCTTTGAACTACCATTGGTCTGTGACGAGTATATAATAGGTTCATTCCTTCGGTTTAGTCTGTAAAGGTCAGACGTGTGTAAAAGCATAACACATACTGGAGATGGCACTGACTTTTATGTTACTGTACTGTAAAGTTGCTTGTTTTAAATCAATTTACTATTTGAAGTACTAAATAAACGTGATTTGACTGGAGTGCTGAATTGCAGAGATGGTGCAATAACCACAAGAACTATGAACAAACAGGTGCCTTTCTAACTTACGTTTTCTCACCATTGTCGTTGTTGTGTGTTTGTTATTGAGAGGAAAGCAGGCAGCGCATATTAACATTCATCTAAATGGCGCTCTCAGCAGCGTGGGTGCTGTCGAGATGTTTGCTAACAGTATACAGCTGCAAAGGTGTTTCAAACAACATTTAACTCCTAAGCGAAAAAGAACTTCACTGTGAGTATATTGGTACCTTTATGGCCAGTGCTGATCAAAATAAGCTTCCGACCAGGAATTCCACGAGTTTAGACTTGGGGGAAACTTGTCTTAATGTGGCTAAGATTAATTTAAGTACAGTTTATGTTGCTCACAAGGTCAGGGATGGAGGAGTTTTTATGCTTTCATAAACGCTTGGATGGGCTCTTTAATGGGAACTAATTCTGATGCTACCTGGGTGCTGCTCCAGCCCGTTGTGGTGAGACAGTACAGGACGGGTGGATGAGTATAAGGTGTAGGAGTCGTCAGTGTGAGAGGTGTGATGAGAACTTTGTGAGGGCAGCGCTCTGGACAGAATGGGATGTCTCTGGATAGGCAGTGAGGCCTGTCGGGAGAGAACGCCCCCTATGGACACAACATGGAAACACAAATGAAGCACCATGGACACAAACGAACATCAGCAACGAGAAAAGATGTTTCCACTAGAGACATGATATAAATAATTTAAACTAATGGAAGTTTATGAAAGTTTGGGGTCAGTACAACTTTTTTTTTAAAGAAATGAACTCTTGTATGCAGAGGGAACAAATTGATTTGATGAAATATGACAGTAAGTATGTTTATAATGTTAAAAATGTCAAATAAATGCTGTTCTATGGAGTTTTGTATTCATCAATGGATCTTTAAAAAAAGGTGTATAATGATTTCCACAAAAATATTAAGCAGATTGTCTGAAGGATCATGTGATACTGAAGAGTGGAGTAATTGCTCCAGAACATACAGCTCCGCCATCACAAGAATAAATTACATTATAAAATATATTAAAACAAAACATATTTTACATTTACTACTGTTTTTTTACTGTAATTTTTTAAATCAAAAATTGAAAAAAATGCAGCATAAGAAAAAAGAAAAAAATATTACCAACCTTTAAAAGCTTTTGAATGGCATTGTAAATATTCATTTATTTTATTATTTATTAAACAAATAATAAAATAAAATGCTGAAACAAGACAATTCCATCTTAAAAGGGATCATTCACCTGAAAATGAAAATTTTTCATCATTTACTCATTTTGTCAATGGGGTTCAAAACAATAATGGAACCATTTTACTTTTATTGTATAAATAAATTTTTTCACTTGTGTTCCGAAAAAGAAAGTAGGCCATACAGGTTTAGAATGACATGGTGATTTTTTTCTCTTTAACAAGAAAGAGAAAAGCCTTTTTTCGCCTCTCCTTACATTCATTTCAAAAACTAAGATGGAACTGGGGAGGTTTTAGCATCCTGATAAGATAATGCGGCTGGGAGAAACATCCCAGCACAATGAGTTAAGTGGTTGGGTCTTAATCTGGCTGTTTTGCCTCCATCATGTCTCTTCAGCAGTATTGAAGCAGGAGCTTAGAGCGGAGGCTAATTTCGTGTGAGCAGCAGGATGTGGATGCTGTGACATGACAGAATGCTGAGTCTGCCGCTGTGCTCGCTCTCACACAGAAAAAAAAAGTACTAGGCTCATTTCGGGGAAAGATTTTCTGCTCAGGACCTAGCAATCTAAGGCTGGCTCCCCCTTTCATGGAGGCACAGGGCTCTAAAGCTGATCCGCCTGCCCCCCAATATGTTCCTGTTAATCCCATTAGTGTGTGTCTGTGTGTGGCTTTATCAATGGACTACATGTCCACATGTCTACAAGAATTTACGAGAACTACACTACTTTAGTATGCATTATTTCGATATGCGTACTGTGGGATAAAACGTCAGAGAGTGCATTTAAAAACTGGGATTCAAATTCCATTTTAAACCTAAAAATAGATAAGTAGTTTTAGGATTCTGAAAGATTTAAAACAAATGTTATTCAAAAAAGAATGATCCGCTACTTCTAAAAACGTATGCTGATGTCTTCAAAGCAAAAGGCCGATATTTTTCAAATCTAAAATTTTTATGCTGATAAAAAAATATTTTATTAAATACAAAAGAGAAAGGAAGTGTTTTGTACCCCGTAGCATATTGTGTTGTTGTTATGCAAAGAAATAATGGTACCTGACTTTAACTTTGGTGTGAAATGTAGCCAAATATATAGGTAACAAGTTATCAGAAATTTTGACAATGGACCATATATTTGTAGTAAATCCTTTTGTAAGTTGAACAATAAAACACAGAATTAATCAATATACCTGATCTGCGACTAATGACTTCCACAATGGATGGAGGGAAGAATCCCACACGGTCAGTGCCTCTCTGACTGTCATGGATGTGTCCTTTCCAACGTCCATCCATGTGCTGCTCTAAGACCTGGAACAGACCAATAAGATGACAGGATATTCAGGACCAACAGCTCTTTGAATGCACACATATTTTATAACAATGATACCAGTCTTTGTAAACCCTTTTAAAAGAATTGAATAGCTAATGAGACTTTGTCTTTTATTGAGTGGAATTATTGAAATAATCAATGATTGAATTTTAGCCCTGTGTGTACCCTACACTATTCAAAGCCAAATGACCTTTGTGTCATTAGTTTAAAATAACACCTTCTAACCTTTTTTTCCTAACCTCATGGCCTAGCCTGTGACTGTTTCCTCGTTTGGCTAAACAATGCAGTAAATTAAGTCAGCCGACATTCCACACATGGCAGAGGACCTGTGTAACAATGAAAGTCAGTCCAATTGACTGACATGAAATTGTGTTTCAAGCAGGTCTGGAAAAAGACACTAAGAATAAATTTGCAGTTTATGTAGAGTGACAGTCTGATTTGTTTTAGGAGTCTATTCACTAAAGAAAACATGCAAATTAGGTAATAGTGCAAACACGAGCCTTACATGATTGTGTGCCCAACGTGAAACTGAGTAAACAAATAGACATGAAATATAGGCATGAAATATAATATTTCATGTCTATTTATTTACTCAGTTTCAGTGAGTTGAATTAATTCACAACTTTGAATAAACCCAAAATCAATAATAATTCAATATTTAAAATAATTTCATTATTATATATTGATTATTCAAAGTTTAACATTATTATACAATGTTTGACTGCTCAATCCTGCAACTGACCAGTGTTATTTTCATACTATTATAATACTTCTTAATATTTTGGATTAGCTAACAATAACTAAATAATAAAATAAAAATAAAAAATGTACATATTCATTTCTTTCTTAAATCCCATTTACCCCTTTTTTTTGCACAACACTAGTTATGCCAGGCGGATAATGAAAGGAACAGAAGGTACAAATTAATAAAAATCTACATGGAAAGTGGATATGTTTGTGAGGAAAGAGTTGTATTAACATTTTAAGTACCTGGTTAAACTGTACTGCTGCTATTAGAGCATTTTTTTGCACTAAAATAAGGCACACCATTTAGTGAATTTGCCCCAAATTTCTTCCAACTGGCAACCCAGGGTGCAGTAATTCAATTGGGTAAACTGTGGGTGGGTTTCACAAACCAAAACAAAGACCGACATTCCGGCCCGGAATGCACATTTTCAAAGGTGAATAACTGGCTGTAGCATTGTTTTTCAGATAAACAAGTATGTTAACTTAGCATGTTTCTTAATATCTGCAAATATATTGTGGTGTTTTTATGCTTTAGTAAAGTCAAAAACAGCGCCTTTTAAGGTCAACACATTTATTTATTGTTATTTTAATGCCATTATAACGCCAGTGAAAATATCTTTCATTGCTAGCTTTTTAAAACCACAAACACACAGCAGTCTTTAATGCAGCAGAAATGGTCGCCTAAAGCTATCTAGACAGACAAGGTGTGAACAAGGACATCGCATACATGCAGAACTGAGCCTTAGGCTGCACTCTACAGTACACGCTCTGAACACAAGTCTCTCAGTGGGGGTGAAGCACGCTATTATCAAGGCAAACTAGGCTGAACACACACTACTATAGCACAAAAACAACACACTACAGTTGATTCATTTGAGACCTCAAAGGCTGATTGGTGGGAACCTGTTGCAGCATGCTAAAGTATTCTCTTTAAGAACACCAAATTACTGTCCTCACTTGTTCACGTTACTGCTTTGTCTTGTGTGAAGGTCATAATTATATCAGTTAGAAATATGATATTTAATCCTGTGTGCTGTCTTCCGTATTTAAAGCATTCTAAAACCGCGTTCAGCTCTACTGTTCCACAAGCATAAACAACTTTGTTGTTGTTTCTGTGATTCTGAAACAGAATATGGTTTAGTAATTAGGTAGAAATCCAGATCAAGGCAACGCTTAAGCCCATTGCCAATTATATAGGCCTATTACATAATGCACATTATACGGTATTAAAATAGGGCACATCTTATGAGAAATAGTGGTGTGTTTGCTTGAAAAGCCTACCATGATTATATCTCCTGCCCGGATGTTGAGTGCAGTGGGGTCATGGAGATTCCAGTAGTCCTTTAAAGCTCTCACCTGTAATGCTCCACTGGCATCTGATGTCACAAGTCAGAGCAATGAATGCATGAAAGAATGAGAAAGAAAAACAGTTTGCCTTGAAAATACTCATCAAGTCATCCACTATGGGTTTTAGCAATCTTTGAGGTCCTCATATTGACTGAAAACCTAAGAATTCAATACTCAGGTGGGATGTGTTGCAATAAGCAGAATTTAAAGGAGGAGTTATGTAAAGTTTAAATACTCTAAAACACATCTCCTGAAAATGTAATGAGGAGCGGAGTTCAGAACAGGGATGCTAAACACCCCTCATCTTCAAACGCAGCTCCTTCAGCTGTATTAGTGCTAGTTTCAAAGGGCACACTTCAGAGACACAACAAGCTGCTGGATTACAGGAGGCATAATAGAAGGGAACAGCAACTTAACACATTCAGAAGTACACATTGACCCAGACACGCAAACACGTAAACAAACTTTTAGCTAAATCTCCAGGCATGGCTGCCATAGCTATGCCCACGGGACAGTAATGTTCTGCAACTCTATAGCTTTATAACAAAGGGAAAATGAAATTAATGGAAAGGTAAGCAAGGAAAGAAACAGTGAGAAAGCAAAACACATGAAAGGCAAAGGGGAAAACAACAGGATTTCTAGACTGAGTCACCTCTAAGGAGTTGTTTGATTTCTTTGCTGGCATGTGAAGTGGTGAACTGGTTCACGATGTCCAAGGCTGTTTGATTGTAGGTGTTGCGGATGTTCACATCGATCCCAGCCTAAGTGTCAGATGGTGAAGGGTTGGATCGATATATGAGGGTTAGTTCAGGTAAGAAAATAAACTCTGTATGATATATCACTCCGAACTGATATGACAGACAGACCTAAGCACTTTACTCTGGTAAAGACTATAATTACTATAATTCACACTTTTTTCTTGAAAATAAATCTGACATAAGATCATTAGAAATAAATCATGTATCCCTACAGTGCAGTAGGTATAGAAAATACACACATGGTACATCAACACTGTTCCCAATATTTTGTATCTACCTACTTACATCAAGCAATAAGTTTACTACTTCCGTTTTCCCGTAGAGGGCAGCCTCGTGCAGAGCCGTTCCAGATTTAGTGGTTCTGTTGATGTCAATCCCAGCTTTCAGCAGCAGTCTAAAAATGAGTGATGGACCACATTGACACATGAGCCATGCTGTCCACAAGACACGAACAAAATCACTTGTGTATTTAATAATGGTACAGTCAGCTGCTCATTACCAAGACATTCACCCTGGCACGCTGATCGGGTCTTATACTGCAAAATATACCATATTAAATGGCTTTTTACCAAATTAATACATAAATAGATATGTGAGAAGAAACAAACTGTAAAAAGTCATTATCCAAAAAAGTTAAAATCTAATATGAGAAATATGAAACTAGCACAACTACATAGAAAATAGTTCTGTTATGCCTCAATCAATACAACTACAAAACCAAAATCAGCATGAAAAATTGCATAGTGAGTGGGCAGCACTGAAACCACATGATGATGGTAAGTTCAAGACCACCAGCAAGGGGTCAAAAGTCGTGACAATTTAAAGCCTTTGAGGAACAAAAACAGCCTCAGCATCAGTCAATTTTACATTGCGAGTGTGTCTACAGGATTCAGTATCCAAAGCAGCAGTGCAGGCTACATTTTCCATTTGCCTGTAAATGATGAATTCAGCCAGCTGAATGGATTAAAAGCCTGCCTTCCCTCTTTAAAAGAGCTCATCCAAAGTATTCACCTTTTACTGACCTTCATGTTGTTTTAAATCGATACAATTTTTGACTAATGTCCTGCTCTTTCCCATATAATTAAAGTGAACGGGGACTGGGGTTGCACCATAAAAGTAGCATTAAAAGTACCCTGTAAAACTTGTGCAGCACATTTCAAAGTCATCTGAAAGCTCTGTATGAGGAAGGGAACAAAAAGTAAACTTTCAAATCAAATATGGTGACACTGACATCACAAAATATGTGAGAACCTATGATGGCTACTGTTGACACATCATTTTAGTCTATGTATGACTTCTATAGCTCATTTCAGAACTTTTCAGTGATAACGGTTTGAAGTATTGCACATACTGTATGTTGCATGGACCAATTTTATGGTTGCTTTAGTACATTTTGAAGCTTTACAATCCCCTTTACCTTCCATTAAATTGGTAAGAGGGACCAATATATTATTTAAAACATCTCCTTTTGTGTCCCACAAAAAAAAGTATACAGTAGTCATAGGTCATACAGGTTTGAAACAACATGACGGTGAGTAAATGATGACAGAATTTAATGTAAAATCAGTCAGTAGTGAATTTGCCAATAATAATTATTATTCATCTCAGCAAAAAGACAACTGAAACAGTTCATTGATTTCTTGCAAAATTCTGCATGAACTCATTCAGTTTTGAGAATTCAGTGTTTTATACTAGGAAGCGTAGAGCGGTCTCCTGTTACAACTGTCCATCTTTCCCATGTTTACAAGTTCCAGCATTCCAGAAAAGCAGTAGAGGGGAGAGCTGCAGCGTGAACCTTCATATATGGTTATTGCAAGAGGAGCATGTTGAGCAGCTGACTGGCTGGTGTAACCCTATTCGGCCTCATTCCTATGCATGTTACCATCAGAGCACAGTCACAGCCCTCTCATTACACTCAGAGGGGAGGGCAGCCCAGGTCAACACATGCACACCACCAAACATACTCACACTACACTCATTCCACAACCTCTTCTCTTCACCTCACTTGCTCCACAAACATGTCAAAAAAAAGCCTGACCATCAGCTTGACACCACACTTCTTAGCAAAAATGATAGACAACCTCCCCCTGGCATGCTTGCATGCATGTAAAGGCACATATGCTCTCACTCTAATTGCTGCCTATAGAGGTTGCATGTTAAGGCATAATAGGTGTGCTCCTGATCCCAATCAAAACAGATTTTAATTATTTTTACATGCATGTATTTTTTGTCCAAATTTTAAGACGGTACTGTATGTATTTGTTGTGTATAAGGAAATCATAGTATGCACTGTAATAAGCTTAGTTACGCTCATTATGTTGCATTTTATTTTAGGAACCCAATTTGAATATAATATTTATATAACAAAAATTACAATAATAATAATAATAATAATAATGATTATGTATATATTATTATTGTTGCAATTATTGTTATATAAATATTATTATACAGTATGTGTGTGTGTGTGTAATTATTAAAATAAACAATTACCAAAATAAATATTTAATAATAACATAATTACAATGGTAATTTAATTGAACTTAGAATACAATAGAAATGTTAATCATAAGTAAACAACACAAAACAATAATTACAAATATACTATACTAATATAAATATATTTTTTTTGTACTGGGCGGTATACCGGTTCATACCGAAAACCGGTGTATATTTTTTTGTTACGATATTAATTTTTAATATACCGCCATATTTAATTACTCAACGTTCAGAACGAACGTTATGCTGCGCCGCGGCTGCGCGACACTGTTTCAGACGGACCCTTTACAATGTTGCACTTCTAAGCAGTGACTGCGAGGCATGGTGTGGGTAAACACAGTACTGCTCTGGTGTTACGTCATAACGCCTGTTTCACACATACTCCGTCTGCAGTGCGTATGCGTTGCGTATTTTTTTAACACACCCATTGTAAGGGATTCCAGCGTTCATACTGCACGAGGTTGCGGTCTGTCAGTGCGTTCAAGGAGCAGTGCGTCTGCAGCAGTGCAGCGATCGTTTACGTACCGAGTCTATTTTTGATGTGCTGAAGGCACTGAATTAAAGTGAAAGTTGTTTGGAGGGTTTTTGGTTTCCAAAAATCCGATGTCGACCAAACAACCATTTTGTGCAAGTGCTGTCGGGCTAAAAGCACGTCTTGGAATGTCAACCAGCAGAAAATGCATTGTACACCTGATTATGCATAAAAAATTTTTTTTTAAAAGTCATAAACCAGGAAACCGGCATAATTTAGAAAAAAAACGTGATATAAATTTGTGTTCAAACCGCCCAGCACTAGCTTAACACTGAAAATAATTGATAAAATTTATCAAGAACAATCAAAATTTAATTAAACTGCTGTAATTAAAAACTGGGTATTTTACCCAATGTTTTTATGCACAATGTATTTTTTTTATACCCATTAGATTATCAAGCAATTAGCTTAGCAACATGCTAACATCAAACTGTTGCTTGTGGTGCTTGGTGGGAACAGGGACTTGATGCCTATGTAACAGTTCCAAATTATTCATGTACAAGGTTTAGTGATGGTTAGGATGCTAAAAACACCTACCTATGTCAGTGGTAGGTTTTTAAACAGACTTACTGTACCTCTCCGCTAAAACTATGACATTAGTTTAAAAAAACTAAGATTTAGACTGAAAGGAAGATGTAGGAAAACATAACAGGAATATAAAGTGAGGGTTTAGTGAGAAGCAGACCTGATGATGTCCTTATGACCATTGCGGGCAGCAAGATGCAGGGGGGTGTTATCTCTGCCGTTCCCCTCTAAGAGAGCTACCACCATGTTACTGCTCAACAATAGCTGGGTCACCTGGAGGAAAGAATTAAGAAACAGTGAGGAACCAATCCAAAACTAGTGCTGCATACCAGTTTTGCCTACTAATGTCTAAAGATGTCACTGCCAATTTAAAATAGAAGAACGCAAGCGGCCTGAGTTGTCAGCCCAGGCATATGACTTTGTACTCCCTGGCATTGAGAGTCTGTCAGATGGAATTCAGTTTCCAGCTCGGGCAGAATCCTCCTGCAGCCCAGCAACTGACTCGCTGGTGTGCTGCTAAATTATACTCATTCCATCAGCTTGACTCTATGCAGCATTTGCATTCTAAAATTCCAAATGATTTGGACAAAAGATTAAATAGAAATAGTTCATCAAGGCCAATCTAGCTGAAACTGTTACTCCACCCCAAAAGAAAATTTTGCCATTGATCATTTACCCCCATGTCGTTCCAAACCCATAAAAGCTCTGTTTGTCTTCGAAACACAATTTAAGATATTTTGGATGAAAACCTGGAGGCTTGAGACTGTCCCATAGACTGCCAAATAAATAACAGTGTCAAGGTCCATAGAAGGTATGAAAGTTGTCGTCAGAATACTCCGTCTGCCATCAGACGTGCACTCTGGGTTATAAGAAGCAATGGAGAGAATTTTTGTAAGCGAAGAAAACAAAAATAACAACTTTATTCAATAATTCCTTTGTCAACAGTCTCCTCTGTGTCACTCCATATCACGTGCTGCGTATGCTCTTCTGTGTCCTCCGCGCCACAAGGATTGAATAGTCATTATTTTTCTTTTCTTCGCTTACAAAAAGTTTTCCTGTCGCTTCATATAACCCAGATTGCATGTCTGATGGCAGACGGAGTATTCTGATGACAACTTTCATACCTTTTATGGACCTTCACACTTATTTACATGGCAGTCCATGGGATGGTCTCAAGCCTCCAGGTTTTTATCCAAAATATCTTAAATTGTGTTCCGAAGACAAACAGAGCTTTTACGAGTTTGGACCGTCATGGGGGTAAGTGATAAATGACAAACTTTTTATTTTAGGGTGGAGTATCCCTTTAAGGTTAAAGATAACTCTCTAAGGTTAAGGAAAACTCTCTTTTAAAGCCTTTCATCTCCATTTGCCCAGCTTGTGGCTTGTGCAGGCAGTTTGCATGAGGTTACTGATGTCCTTTGCCAATGAATGCATTAATACAGTCTATGCCAAAATAAACAAAGCTTGTTCATGTCATGAACTCCTACTTATAATTATAATAGAGACTGCAGTTTGAAATTAGATTCAGCACTATGAGATTGCACTGAGACTGTGATAGCTCAGATGTTATAAAGGGCACAGACTATTAGGGCTGTCACTTTTAGTTCGAAAATCGATTGCACAATCGATCGGACCAACCAAAAAAAGTTTGTACATAACCAAATATGTAAACTATTAATTTTAAAATAATTAAACAATTAAAAAATATAGATGTAACAAAACTCACAAACAAGCAGAAAAAGAAAATAAAGAATTCCTAAAGTGCAGTATGCCTTGCGAAAGCTAGACAGAAAATACCAGCAATTTTACACACCTATAAGACCCAGTGACGTCGAAAGCGACCTCTTATGCTGCGTTCACACCAAACACGAATGATTAAATCAATGTAAAGACGCGTTTACGCACGTCTGGAGGTCTCGCGGTGCGGCAGACGCTAATTCGCCTCATTCGCGCATCTAGTTACAGGAGATTCTGAGTTATGAAAAGGACCATTGCAAGCTGAAAGCGACCAGCTTGCGCAGCTGTACGTGAGTGTCCCTGGGACATCAGTGCGGTTGGAGCGCGTCTTCTCAACAGCTGGACATAAGTTTCATTTTTTTGAACAGTTATTTGAAATGGATTGAATCATTATTTAAAATAATCTTGGAGATTTTTGAATTGCCTAAATCAAATGCAGCCAGGTTGAAGCCTGCAGTGATGTTTTTCTTTTGTTATGGAAGCCGTCCCCTCTGCACATATATTTTTTCGAGAATGTTGCACTCCTGTTGCTGTTTGTTTTTCTGCACGAAACTTCATGACAATAAATAAGAAATATTGCTGACTTGTGCATTTCCAGCGCTCTCTTTACGTTCGTCCGTTATTTGAAGTTGAAAAAGAAAACATCTTTTTTTTTTTTAGACATTGAAAATCGATTTTACAATCGATTCAATGAACACTTATGTCTTAAAAATCGAAAATGATTTTTTTTCACAAAAGTGACAGCCCTACAGACTATATCGATGAAAAATACCGATAGCTGAACAATGCACCCATGTCATCTCATGTCTGCTGGAAAATACAGTTTTACCCTCTGGTTATATTGTACTATTGTATACATTTAATTTAAAATAAAATATCAATATTAAAATGCTGGCTGATGCATAAGCTGATGATTATTTAAATGTTATGGCCGATAACAAATGTTCAAATTCTATACTATTTCGTCAATCATTTTAAATGAATTTAGGCATCGCTAAATTGTAATGTACAGTTTGTAAATTGGATCTTCATTTTGAGATTCGCAAAAGATTACAATCAACAATATTATAAAATTGTATCTTTTAAAAAAGTAATCTTTTAGATCATGATAAAGGAAAATTAAAAAAAAATGTTTTTTGAATTTAAAAGATAAATAAAACTTCAAATCTAAAAGCACTGTTTCATTGTAACTAGAAAATTTGCAATATCTCATACTCATAAATAAAATAATTTTTATAAGAAAATAAAAAAAAAATTACTACCAAAAAAACTTTTTTGAAAATTCAAATCAAACTGAATATTCTGCCTCTTAGTTATGATTAAATCCACCATTTTCACTCAGTAAATTAAATATAGTGTGAGAAAACACCTTTAACAATGCTATGCCAAATTGGCATGTGTAATCATTTTTTTTTTTAGACTTACAGTTCAAGCACATATTAATAGCACTAAAAAGGTATAGTGGCAGGCCAAGTTACAACATCAAAAGAGATGTACTGTAATGATACTCTCGGCTCACCTTGAGTCTACCAAACTCACAGGCCAGGTCCAGGGGGGTCTTCTTCGCCTTGTTGACAGCACAGGGGTTGGACTGGTGTTGTAGTAGCATTTCAGACTGAGGGGACACACAGAAGCACAGAGACCCTTGAAAGGGTAGAGGAGCTTTGTCTGGCTACATAAGGTTTCTGGGACTACACAATAGAAGACAATGTCAAAAGCAATACCAGTTTTAGTCAACCCATATATGAAAATCTGAAACAGCATGCTAAAAGGTCAAGGACTGAGAGGGAAAGACCAAAGAAATATCATTGATTCCATGTTAAATTATTGCAGTATATGGCACACATTATTTCTTTTGACATGTTTTGAAAAGGTAGCATATTTGGAAAGAGAATACTCTGCATTTCAAGTCAAACAACTGGTCAATCTAACCTGGTTCTGAGAGGTATCATATACACAGCAAAGTTAACTAAAAAATGCATTGTTTTTTAACAAAGCCGTGGGCCTGCAAAGTAATGCTATCTTTGGTGGAGACCTCTTTTCTGCCTCGAGCATGCAATGACACGTCTTGCATTTTCCTTTAGAAAATATAAAACAGTATGTATTCTTTTTATCTAGCTGCAAGAGATCTGTAAACAGCCGCAAAAGCTATATTTTGGTTTGAGTCATAGCACATATTCCTAAGTCACTATCAAAGTGCTGCATTCAGCCTTTTTGCTCATTTATTTTGAACATAGTACTAGGGATGGGCGATATATCGCATGCGATTGTCACGCGCATTTCTTCAGTAAAGCCGGTTCCCTGATAAGCAGTAAATCGCCATCACCTGCTTTCAAATGGAGCGGCATTTAATAGAGCCGTAGATCACTGACATGTTACGCAATCTCGCGTTCATTATCGAAGGCGATTTATCTGTGATAATGAACGCAATATTGCGTAGCTTGTCAGTGATCTACAGCTCTGTCTATTAAATGCCGCTCCATTTGAAAGCAGGTGATGGCGATTTACTGCTAATCAAGGAACCGGCTCTGCTGACGAAATGCGCGTGACAATCGCATGCGATATATCGCCCATCCCTACATACTACTTAGTGATATAACCAGTGATGCACTGAAACTTCGACAACCAAAAATAATCTGCCGAAAATGAATGTGCATTTTCAGGTCAATGGCCCATGCTTTACAATTTCCTCAGGAAAGCCATTCAATTAGTCAGCTAGAAAAAAATAACTAGAGATGAGCATTTTGCAAGATTTATGCTCTATATATTTGTTATGTTTTTGCTTAACCCGTTGTATTCATTTTTAATGTAAGTTTGAATCTGTCATGAAAACAAGTTTTTATTACAGCCAGCGTTTAAATTTTTATATTTCAAGAGCGAACTGGTATAGAAACAATTATATCATTCAAAAGTTTATATAAAAAAACTAAAAATGTTAAGTGTTGATCATTAATTCAGTTAAGAAAACTTTTTTCACTTTTAGTACAAAACTTCGTTTACGATTTCGTTTTTTTGACCCGAGGACTACGCGCATATCTGAGGAAGAGCAAGACGCAGGATTTTTGATTGTTTGTGAGGTAAATACAGTTTCATTTTTGTTTGAATTTGTTCATATCACATCTGTGTCTCCCACCGGAGCTGCCACTGGACTGTGGATCTGATGTCTCATGGTACGTTTGAATAAGACTTTGCTGCATGCCGGAGTCTTACTGTATGTAACACAACGTAGTGTCACATTAGAAAGTGAATGACGATTGGTCATTTTACTGTCAGGTGCTGGCTTCCCATCCGGAAGCATAAATGCACAATATGGTGTCATAATCTATTTTGAAAAACATCGGCCACATGGAAAGACTTATCGGCCAATTTAAAAAAATGTCAAATATCGCCAGTGGTGATATATCGATCGACCACTAGTAGACTGGCACAAACTGGACAATAGCAGAGAAGCAGTGTGCTACATACCACTTCATAGTGTCCATACTGTGCAGCCAGGTGGAGAGGGATCTGTCCATCTTGTGAAGCCCCATTCACAGAAGCTCCGGCTCTCAGCAGCATAAGTACAGAGTCAGCCTTCCCCTGCCAAGCAGCATAGTGCAATGGACGCATACCTACAACATGGAGCAGAAAACAATTATTTTCACAGGTACTTGTTCTTTTAGACAAGAAAAACAGTGCTCTTTCTTTCTCTGGTGGTGCAATCATTTTTTCTGTTGAAATGGAAAAAAAATCATGACTACCTAGCTTGTCTATGTTCAGTCTATGCGCAACACAATTAATTTGTCTCTAAGAGTATTTTTGTTTGCATGAATTGCCATTTGTATAAATGTTTTTAAAGGCTTTCAACACGTATCCAATTTGTTTTGATGGTACATTAAAGAGATCTTGCCTTAAAGATCTGTTGTTCCAAACCTGTACAGTATGGCTTTATTTATTTCACAGAATACAAACTAAGATGTTTCGCAGAATGTCCAAGTTGCTCTTTCCCATTTGGTGAAAGTTGTTAGGGACAGGAACATTTGTGGTCACCATTAAGTCATAATGAGAGTTAATGGCAAAATCTTTAAATTAATTCAAAACTTTCACAATATTACATATACACAACACCAACATAACATAGATTGGGACACATGGAGCATATCCTATATTTGTTTTCTTCATATATTTTCTAGATATTATGTAAAAAAAAAATTACAAAAAAATACAAAAAAACTATTTATTATTAATATTTTTGACAAAAAAAATGCAGTTGCAATTATATAGTTTTGCATTTGTATTAATGTTTTTATTAATTATTTGGAAAAGATGAATTTATTAGGCCACTTAGGATCATGATCACTTCTTACTGGTCTTATGCACAAAAACATATTTTTTACTCCAATGTTTATATTTTTCCCTTTAAGTCTATATGACATAACCAGAAAACAAAAAGATTCTTTAAAAAGTATAATATAATTATACAAAAGTAAGGAAATACATTCTAAATGTTTTACAAATTCATTGGCTAGAGGATAAAAATGGTCAAGTGTCTCACCATTACTGTCTTTGATGTCCACAGTGGCCTGTGCCTCCAACAGCAGAGACAAGAGGTCAGTAGTGCCAGTGAGAGCCGCATGATGAAGTGCTGAAAAACTGTAGAACAGAGAAACAGTCCTGAAAGCTAGTCAAAAATCTCCTGTAAAATGTTAAAAGCCACTGTATTTAGACCTCTTAATATGCTTTTTGCTAAAATTCACAAAGCATTTGGCAAACGGTAACTCTTCCGATGTTGTAACAAAAGTAACAAACTGTAAACATTCAAATGTTTATGTATTTTTTTAAATTATTATGTATTTTTATGCCCTGATGAGCCATACAGAATCAATATGTTAGAAAAGGCCTTCATTGATTTTACAAACAGAACATGACAAATATGCATATCATTTAGCAGGAAAAAATTATCCATCTGGTGTGGAGGAGGGAAATGTTTGGCCGGTCTGCACTGTTTCTATCATAGAGTTCAATTGAGTACAACACTGCAACCAGTCCTGACAGCACAGCTAGAGCGCACTGCCCAAATAGCAAATAGATCTCTGCTTTCACAGTCACTTTATGACTTGGGATGGTCCAGCTCCTAAAATATGCCTGTGTTTGTGGGAACAGATGACTTTTTAAAATAATTTAAAAGGATTGAACTCACCCAATGTGGATTAGGCTCAATAAAGCTCTACATCATCTCCATATGTCTATAAATCTTGGTCCAAATAAATTTAATAAATAATGTGCTGTTCGAGAAAGATCTAGAGATATCTTGAAGGGTTCGTTATTGTAAGTGAAAGAGCTTAATTACATGGATATCATTTCTCAAATCTGTGGTGACAAGTATACTAAGCAGTTACTAATCAATAGGACAACATGTGGTTGTGTAGTTGGCAAACTTTAAACAATCATCACACTCAGTTCTAGGAACGGCTATTAAAATGTGTAAGTGCAGCTAATGAGTATATAATTAGCTCCCTAAATTAAGCTGACTTCTCCTTGCAGTCTCAGTTTCCGGGGTCTGAAACAGAATCTGGCAGAACTGTGCAAATCCCAACAAAGCACTTCTGTCTGAGATGGATAAATATATAATTTGTATTAAAAATGTATCACAGGAAGAGAATACTAAGATTTCCTCAGACATACTTGTCTCAGAGAGGAAGCGTCCCTGTTTTCACTTGCAGCTAGCATTTGCTTTGAACTGTATTGTCGGTGTACACGTGGACAGGTGCTATGATGCTTCAACTGAAGTTGCTCAGTATTTATTTAACAGTTTGAAGGATCAGTTTAGAGAAATGTCTTTCCAGTTCATAAGTGTAACTTAAAATCACCACAAAAACCCTCTGACTTGAGTTAAATTATGGATGAGACATTTGTGCATTTTACAGTGCACTTGGCACAGCCTCATTCTACCAAAAACACGTAAAACCCTGGAGAATCATAAACTAAACCGAGCTCTAACAGTACAGTGAACGGATTGATAAAATGAAACAAAGGACATTACTTTATCAGTGGTCAATATATGATTGAAATTTCAAGTGTTTTAAATTATGAACTAATTAGATACATTAATATTTAAATATATATTTATACAGTTTATATGTAGACTTGTGCCGGTATTAGGTAATGCGATATATTACAGTAATGAATATGCACCATATTGTTATCGTGGGCACTTATAAATACCGCAAATAATAGATTACAAATTATTCAGAAATTGAAATGCATTAAGAAAACTATTACAATGAACTGGTCAAAATGCACAACACCACTGCATGCTGCTTGAAAGACGCTTGTGTGCTCTGATGTAAACAATCACGCATGAGAAGCACATGGAGGAACACATGATAGATGCGTTGAATGAAAGCACATTCACTCTCTGACAACAGATGGCGCTAAACTGCAGAGAATGCAGTCCTTACCCCGGAAACCCCATATATAAACCAGCTGCACTACTTTCTTAAACATATTTAAATAATTTTAAATAGCCATTCAGATTTGTGTATTTGCTATGATATTCATCTTACCTATTGGTCTTTATAATTCTTTTGCACTTTAATCTGTGCAAAACTTTTAACTTTATATTTCTGAATTGCTTTATTTTATTTAAATGTTCAGTTATTTTTTATTAGAAAAAAGTTATTTAACCTATTATACTATATTATACTATATTTTGAGCACTTTTTTTAAACTAAATTTCAATACCGTGATAATACCGTTTACCGTGATAAAAGCATGAGCAATTAATCACAACAGGAAAAGTTGATACCGGCAAATCCCCATTTATATGGCACATACACATACTGTTCAAAATGTTGGGGTCAACAAGATTTTTTTTTTTTTTTAGAAAAGTCTCTTATGCTCACCAAGCCTACAGCACATTTATTTGATCAACACTGCGATTTTGTTAGATACTGTTACAATTTAAAATTACTATTCTCTGTTTTAATCCATTTTAAAATGTGATCTATTTCTGTGATGGAAGAACGGAATTTTCAGCAGGCATTACGCCAGCTTTTAGTGTCACATGATACTTCAGAAATCCTTCTTATATGCTGATTTGGTGCTTGAATAACATTTCATACAATCTTGATGATAAGAACTAGTGATTTGTTTTTCAGGATTGTTTGATGAATATAAAAAGTTCAAATGTTTCTCCAATACCAAAAATAAAGACGAAATTACATATTGTGTATGAAGTCAGCTATGTGATGAATGTTGTGTTCCTCATAACTTTACATTAAATATTAAATATTTTGCAGTCAGTGTGGGCAGACCAACTACTGTTAAAGGTTTTTCCAGGTTAGGACATGTAAGGTTTCCTGAACTGATTTTATACCTCAGTCTTCTTCATTGCATTGTACTCCTACAAGCCCTTTCATGCAGAAAAGACAAACCGACCCCTTTATCTCATATATGAGCACAACTTCACACATATAATCTCCCAAACAGACTTTACACCAAAATAACTCCCATTAATGTAGCTTCAGCAAGGACTTGGTTAAATTCATATAAGAGTTTAAAACCATATGAGAGTTCTGTGAAGCTAACAATAAGATATGGAAAAAGTACCCCTACAGCTATTGTTCAGCAGCCACAGATGTTTGAGAGTGAGTAACACTTATGATTAATATGACACATCTGAAGAATGCTGTGTTCAGTCTATGGCTCAGCACACACTATCTGATCCTCACTTCTTAAACAGCATTCTTAAACACATCAATATGTCACCCTCTGAAAACTACTGTGCATGGTAAAAATATCCCACCGGGATTTGACTAATTATTATATTCTATTCCCATAATACAGATGGCAGTATGATTTAAAGTTCCAGATCTTATTAAGGAAGGAAGGGATGAACAAAGGAAAAAAGAGAAAAAGAAAGGAATGACCAAACGAAACAAAAGGAACAAAGTAATAAATGAAAAATAAAAATAAAAATATAAATAAGAGCGAATTAAAGAATAAAGAAGTGAAAGAAAGAAACAAGCTAAAGAAAAAAAAAAAGAATGAAAGAAAAGGAAAGTGAAAAAGTGACGTGACATTCAGCCAAGTATGGTGACCCATACTCAGAATTTGTGCTCTGCATTTAACCCATCCAAAGTACACACACACAGCAGTGAACACACACACACACACACACACGCACACTGTGAACACACACCCGGAGCAGTGGGCAGCCATTTATGCTGCGGCGCCAGGGGAGCAATTGGGGGTTCGATGCCTTGCTCAAGGGCACCTAAGTCGTGGTATTGCCAGCCCGAGATTCGAACCCACAACCCTAGGGTTAGGAGTCAAACTCTCTAACCACTAGGCCACGACTCCCCCACTAAAGACTCCCAGAAAGAAAATAATTAGGGAATGATACAAAGAATAAACAAATGAATGAGTGAAAAAAGCAAGAAAGAAAAAGTGAGTGCCAGTAGCAGATGTATAATGAAATGTTTTTCCTCCACCTCAGCTGCAGGTCCCTCAGGAGCTCAGTTTCTCAGTTCTTCCCTGCTGCTCATGAAAGCACAAATTAGCCCTCATGCTAATGTGAGGCCCCCAAATTCATCGGGATGTGCTTTCAACTTCCTTCCACTTTCGTCTCTCAAGACTAATGCGACACTAAGATTCAACAACAGCAGCCTGAGCACACACTGTACAAAAGCAGTTCGATTTTACCCAGCATACACAGCTGAGTGAGTCACAGACACCAAAAATGAGAATTACATAAAACCACATTAACCAATCATATTCCCACACATGCTGTCCCAAATAGCCTAAGAGAATTGTCTTAACAAATAGTTAAAAATTGTCCTGAATGTAAGCTCCCAGCATGCAAAACAGAATGAACGCATTGATATTTTTGATCCAATTATTGTTGTTTGCTGACAAGTTTTATGTTGATCCTCAGTGCTGAGTATTGGCTTTTTGGCAATAGGCCTCATGTTTTAACTTAATGATATTTGTTGATTGTAAGTTCAGTGAGGTTATTAAAGTTATCAAAATATATATATATATAATTGTAGGGAGGGGGCTTGGCTAACCATCAGTTATTGATTGGATGGTGGCAGATCTGAATGCGGGCAGAAAGAAAGAGGTGGGGTTTGAACAGAACTGATAGGATGATTGGAGATTCTCAGCATGTCACCAGAGAGAAGTCTGTTGTCTTAACCAGATGTTGAGAGAAGGCTGTGTTTATCAAAAGATTCTGATATAACATTTTTATTAAAAATAATAAACATATGCATGAATTAATCATTCACAGTAAGATCAACAACGTGCATTGAGAAATTTTATTTTATTCCAATTTGAAACTATTGCATGTAATATTTTTGTTAACTGAGATTTCAGAGTGAGCTTGATTAATGTTTTTTTGCAGTGTATGCTTTATAAATTATATTATATTTAAAATAAGAATACTGTATCCAGCTGTTCACAAGTTATTCATTGAATTCAAACATTTTTATCAAATACATTATATTTTTTCATGTAAACTTGCTTCACTGGATATGAGCTCAAATGCTCACAAAATATACAAATAGCAGTTACAACCCCAGACAATATTTCCCAAAGTGTCTGTCCAGTATTTTTAAGAGTTTAAGCTTTGGGTCTGTGGCTTCTTCAAATAGTCTTAGCTGTGATTTCAAACAGTGCTGGGATTTCAAAGCAGAACGGAATCAAGGGAAGAGTCATGGGAAAACGAGTCAAGTCACGTTGCTTTTGAATAACCCTCAGATATAGTCCACAGAAAATCTATAATGCTGGTAGTTTGTGTCACATAGGATGCCTGTGTGACACAAACTACCAGCATTATAGATTTATATACACAGGTATGACATGATTTTTGTACAGGAGTTTGTATTGGAGTTTGATTAATCGCTTCCAAAAATAAAAGTTTGTGTGTGTACGGTATATATGTATACAGACACATATGTAAATATTTCTTAAATAAATGCATATATGTGCATGTATTTATATATACATCTAAATATACACAGTACACACACATATATTGTGTAAACACAATTAATCGTGATTAATCAATTTGATGGCCCTAATTCTTACAATACTTTTCCTGCACAAAAATCATGACTTAACTGTAAGTTCAGTATTTACTCAAATAAATATTAATAAAAATAAATAAAAATAAATATTACAGTTCTCCCTTTTACCTACAGTATACAGTGCACTATATCAAATGCCAGACATTTTGTAATGTTGTCCAAATTCTGTAGTGAACAATTTCATGTCCTGTATACTCTAGTTTACAATATACCTTATAATGCTGTAATACACAGAAGAGTGGCAAAAAATACACACTTTATTAAATCATTAATTTGTTTAAAAAAAAAAAAAAAAAAAACCTTTACATGCAGCAAGGCACATTTATACATATCATTTTGTAATGAGTGATTAAACCTACCTTAATGACAGGTATTTTAAAAAATTTCACTAATTTACTTAGGGAATATTATTGTTCCTGCAGAAGACTCTACACAGAGGAAATGATAATTAGTGGATAAGTAAAATATTCAGTCGTGTCCTACAGGTAATATATTCTTCTACATTTAATTAGTTCATGTTATTGATAAATTCATTACTGCTTCAGAGACTGATAAGCAGGAAGCTCTTCTCTGAGTTCAGAAACAATGCATGGATTGTTGTAGAGTTTCAAGATACTTAAATGATAACTAGTATTAAAAATATAAATGGGTGTTTTTTCTCAATTCATATTTTTGTGACAATTCATTTTCAACAAGATTGTTAAGGGTTTTGGAATTGAACAGGTGTTGACTAGCAATGGCATCGGAAAGCATAGACCACCTTCTAGCAAAACCGAAGGACGTCAACATGACACAACATTTCCTGTTTAAACAGGTGGGACACGCACGCTATGTTCTGATGAGTGAAAGGTGCACATAAATGTGACCCAAGCCTTTGTGTAGCTGTGCCTGATGTACTCCGTTTGCTTCAATTTGCATGAAACATGAAAATTTCATAAATTTGAGAATTTGAGTCAAGTTTACTGCACATATTTTTAAATGTAAAGCGGACAAGTTTGGTTGACTCACAAAACAACCCACCAAAATATTATAATTCCTGTACATTTCCCTTGTGCTGTACTAAAAATCCTTTACCTAATTTGGTGTTATTGGTCAAAAACTACCAGCCCTTTAAAAAATACTTGTAAATTTCACAAATTGCTACATTATCAACAAATTCAGTCTTTTTGTAAGCTTGTTTTCTATCAGCAAGCACGTTTTGTTTTTCTTTTTGGAACTGACTGGTCATAAGCTGCATTGATCTGAGCTTATGCACCTTTATAATAAAAAGCTTTAGTTTTAGTCCAACACACTAACATTAACTATCATCTCAAGGAAAATGAAAATCCAATTTGGAGTGACCATGTGGAAAATATGAGGGCTTACCCATCTTGGTCTTGGTAGTTCACATTCAGCCTCTTTGTGGAGCCCAGCAACTCTAGGAAAACAGATGGAAATAAAAGTCAGGACATGATGTGATGTTTTGAACAAATCAGTCAGCTGCTGATCCCTCCATTAGAGAGGTATGAGGCATGATGATATTATGGCATGAAAGCACTTGTTTCAAACTTTCAACAGGTAATTGTTCTTGTACTCAAACACAACATAGATTGATGGTTATATCATGTTATTTATTTTTTCTCTGTAAGTTACAAAACATTCATTACATGCATATTTTTTATTATAACTTTAACATATCAACTCAGTATTATTAACAATTATTATTATTAACAAAGTATTATTAAAAGGAATACTTGAAATGATAACTCTGTCATTATTTTCTCACATTCATGACATTCCAAACCTCCATGCTTTGAATATTAGAATCTTCACACAGCTCTTTTTCATAAAATGAAATTTCGTAAGGAAATAGTAAATTTAATGTTTGTGTGAACTATCGTTTTAATTGAGGCTCCTTTAATGAGATCAACCAAATGTTTACAGATGGTCTCATTCTTAATCCTTCCAAAGAACACTGTCTTGCAGTGTTCCTAACCATCTAAATTAGCAAGGACTTTCCCCTGTTATTATTAGAATAAAAAAACACTCCTCCACCAATCAGATTTACAGTACAGGCCTATTTTAACTGTTCTATAATCAGGGGTGAACATTTTTTTCAGCCTGGTTCTCATAATAGAACCTGGAGATTTGGTTTGGTCCTCACACTGCATATAGCGTGACCCATTAAATAAACTATAAAAAATGAACTAATAAAAGTTATAATATTAATGCACTTTATTTATTTATCATTTTTAAATAAAATAATTTAAAAAAAAACCCTAACCCTAACCCTAATAAACTAAATAACAGTGTGTGATAATATTATTAAAAATAAAAAGGCAGTCCTAGTATTAAATACAAATACATTTATTTTATACTAAATTTAAAAAATAAAATGCTAATATTTACTACTACTTTCTGTGTCTCCCTCTTTAAGAAGAATCGCTTTATGTATTCCCCAATTTTAAGTCGCTTTGGATAAAAGCGTCTAAAAATAAATAAATAAAAGCGTTTTCATCATATTTAAACTTAAAATCAGCAGGCTTTTATTTTGGCAGGTTACCGGCAAGTAAATATACGCGTTTCCGGATTTAGTGCTGCTGATTAAAGAGCGTCAGTGGATGCATGTCACAGTTTTGCATTGTGCTTTGAAAACGGCATTGCATAGCCTAGATGTATGCTCTCAGGTTGAAAATAAAACATATAGTACAGTTTGTGATCTAAAACGGTAATTGTGTATTAACAGCTGTCAACCATGTCGGTACGCAAATGCGCTGTCAGAACATATTTATACAACGCATTTTTTATTCTGGCCGTGCATGCGGACCTGCGGACCACTTATGTGCACCCCTGTCTATAATGTAACTTAGAATGTTCTAATGATGTGGAGAAGAAAAAGAAAACTAAAGTAGATTATTTACAGAATAAAGAGCAGCTTTGTAAGCATTGTAAACATCAAAAAATATAACATGCTGAAAGATTTTTCCCTCCACCTGTCACTAAAGGAAAAATGTCATTAAGTGAAAAGCGATGAATGCAGAGCAATGTCCCAACTGTCAGTGACGGTAGACAAGTCTGTCCTCTAAACAACAGAGCTGTGTCATCGTTTAAAACAAGTTCTGAGCTACACAGCATCTGACCTCTTTCATCTCAAACAAACATGGAAATGAAGAGTCTTAACTGCAAATGAGAACTGTTTCCTTACCTGTCAATACACACACAACTGCCTGTCCCATTTTGACTTTAAAGTGATGCCAAAAACCTAAACTTTTCTTTTTGGTCTTACATCCTCTACACAACAATCATACACCTGCTCAGAAACTCTTCCATCCAATGTATACATCTAAATCTAATCACCCTCACAAAAGATCCTCTCTCCTGCTCCAAATCAGAGTAAACTACAAGAAACTGGATCTAGAACTATTTGTTCCCTCCAAGCAAAGTGGGAGCTATAACGATGCAATGAATTTCTGCCCCCACATCTTCTGGATTAAAACCAATCAGAAAAAAATATTTCACTCCTGTATTTAGGGAAGGATTTCATGGTTGACTGTTAAAGACAAAGTAAGAATATAAGGATGTGTACAGTATGTGAAAAGATGTACTGTCGCAACACACATTTCACACAAATTTTTACAGCCTCATGTTTCATCACGCTCTTACAAACTATTCTAACTCAAACTTTCAAGGATTTCTTTTTTTTTATATATAAAAACTGAAAGGGATGCCTTATGCTTAAGGGTGGTGACAGTAAAGTCAATTAGCACATTACTTCAGGTGATTGTGTTTAGACTTAAAAATTCAAGCTGTGCTCATTTATGAAGATTATTATGATGAACAAAACGTGTAAGAATCATGAATGTTGTTTGAGCATATTTTCTATAGAGATATATATATATATACAGTGTTGGGAAGGTTACTTTGGAAATGTAATAGGTTACAGATTACAAGTTACCCTGTTTAAAATGTAATAGTAGTGTAATTTTTTCAATTACTTTATTAAAGTAATGTAACTAATTACTTTTGAGTACTTTTTGATTACTTTTACTTTTTTTTAATTTGTGAAAATTAAAGAATAATAAATAAAAGCATATACATCAACTTAAATACAGTTATCTAATAAGCATGTGACATATTCTGTGTAATAAACTCCTGAAACATTGGTGTTTTTTTGAAACTACGGTCTCTGTGTATGATGATAGTTTTCTCAAAATAAGTAAAATGCACATGAAGTGACACAGAGCAGTTCTAGAAATTATGTTCATGTGCTCGTGTACTCCTATATTGAGATGGCAGAGGTTGAAAACACTGCGAGCTTCAGTAGTCCTATGTGTAGAAAATGAAACCATGTCTTTGCCATTAATTTACAGGAGGGGCGGACTGGGAAAAAAATTCAGACTGGAAAATTCAAACTCATACAAACCAGTTCATGGACAAAACTATTTTTTGTATGGACCTGACATAAAAATCTATATATATAATATATATATACAGTGTTGGCGAGTAACTAGTTACATGTAACGGCGTTACGTAATTTAATTACAAAATAAATGTAACAGTAATCAGTTACAGTTACTAAGAAAAAATGAGTAATTAAATTACAGTTACTTATGAAAATTGTAACGATTACAAAGAGGATTACATTTGAATATTTACACACATCCACATACAGCTTATTTCTTTCCCAAATTGCACTAAGACATATGGCCCATAATCTCCGAGACGCGGAAAACACATTCGTAGAATCCAGTCATAAAAATGGAATTCAGCCTATAACGCGGACGCAATATGCCACATTTGGACGAATAAATCAAAAGTAGGTCAGAACACTTGAATCAAAACCCGATATGGACTGATGTCTGTGAATATTAAGACGCAAAAAGACTGAATATGAATCATGCACGTTCTGCGTGTCTGTGGAAATCATGCGCTGACTGGACATCGGGAGAACCAGGACTATTCCCTGTGGCCTTGCAGACGATTTGGCCTTCTACTTTAACATTGTTATTGTATAATTGCAGGCCAAATATACTAAAGCGATTATTTCCGAATCCGCCATTCGATAATTAAATCTCTAATAAATCATGAATCGGTTAGTCGTGACTGGCAATGGTTGGGCTCGCGCGCTCTCTGCGCCTCCGCCGAACGGTTTGGATCAGACTCCGAGTAATCAATGCGAGAGAGAGACCGGAGTGAACTGTGTAAGCGCACAGCTGGAGCAGAGAAGCGACACTTCTGTTCAGGGTTTCAGGTGCAGGTCACTTTCATCTGTAAATATGTAGTTTTGTCTTTGTTTACTTAGTCAAGCAGCAGCAGCACATTGCTCGCAATCACTCAAAATACTGTATAAACGACGTCATTATTATCTTTTGTAATGTTACAGTAGTAAGTTAGCAGACAAATCATCATATTTTATCATAGGTTTAGGGGGAGCTAGTGGATACAAAAACACAAAACACAGCCTATGGTATGGCACTAACCGTGGTTTAACTATGGAATTTGTAGTAAAAAAATACAAGTGGTAATTCATTTGCCAAAAAAACAAAATTGCACTTACAAAACATGGTAAAAGTCAAATAAAAATCTTCAGTATTAAAGTCATGAGAGAGATGGATGGATAATGGAAGTGAAGGTGCAGTTCAGGAGAGAACTCTTAATTACGTTGCAAGTCCCCCAACCTAAGGATTCAAATCTTTTTCATGTCAGGTCCAAAAAAAAAATAGGGTTGTCCATGTTTCAGAATGGGTTCTGGGTGTATGAGTATGAGATTTCCCAGCCTATTTTTTTTCCCCAGTCCGCCCCTCATGGAAATTAATCTCTAGAACAGTCACTTCATGAGCATTTTTTACTTATTTTGAGAAACTATCATCATATCATATACAAAGAGACAGCAGTGTTTCAAAAAGACACCAATGTTTCAGGAGTTTAGTACACAAAGTAGGACACATGCTTATTAGATAACCGTATTTGAGTTGATGTATATGCTTTTATTTTTTTATTAACTATTTTTCCTCAAACCATTGTTAGATGCAGTTAGATGCCTGTAGTTATGCAAAGATTTGGTTTCAAAAACAGTATCTATAAACTATTTCTTTTGATTTTAAATCTGCTTTGAACTTCAGATCAATCTCAAAGTAAAAGGCAGTACTAAAGTCTGATTGTGTGGTGGATGTGTTCAAATGTGATCATCTTAATTCAGGTTATGAAGGATGGTGAAAGTCTGACAGTATTGAGCACTACTGTAAGGTTAAACCTGCATGGTGTAAAATGGTTGAAGATGATTAACAGTTGCAAATTAACATTCATTAGATAAAAGTTATAAAAGTATTCATTTATAAAAGTAATCAAAATGTACTCAAAAGTAATTAGTTACATTACTTTATTAAAGTAATTAAAAAAGTTACACTACTATTACATTTTAAATAGGGTAACTTGTAATCTGTAACCTATTACATTTCCAAAGTAACCTTCCCAACACTGAGAGAGAGAGAGAGACAGAGCAGAGAATAAAATTAAACTGTCTGGATTTGGATTTCAATAGATCTGGTTACAGCTAACAAAACAATCATTCACATTGTGCCAATGCAAATGGATTCTGATTCCAATGCAACAAAGTTAAGTTGACACAAATTGTGCTGCATTAGTACATATTAATTAAAGGGGACATATTATGCTCTTTTACAAATTCTTGATTTTTTTTTTGTGTGTGGGGGGGGGGGGGGGTATTAGAACATGCTGTCATGGTTGGTGGTTTGAATTATGTAGGTGGGAATTATTTTAATGATATTCTTTGTGACATCACAAAACCCTGGAAAATAATGTTGTAGTCCAAACAAGCTGTTCGTAGTAGTTCTTGAACTTATATCTTACTTTGGAGTGGACTTTGCTTTGAGATGTTTTTAACTTTGTAGATATTTTTTATGCCCAAACATACACTACACACTGACTAAAATAAAAAAAATTGAAAAAGCATAATAGGACCCCCTTTAACTAAACTGACCAAGAAGCAAAAAAGTATACATGTGAAGTAGACAAACCACTGCAGATCCCAGCTATACCCTATTTTGGCTGATCCAAGTAGCCTAACACCATTTGCTTCACATTGTACTAGGAATGTCCATTTCAGTTATTTTTCGTAACCGACAACCGATGCTCGTTAACCAATTATTAACTGTTAACCGTAGAAAGGATCAGTGTCTATGACCCATTAAAAATACTAACATTTGTTTCCCGGGGATTAATTTACATGCGCAAAAAAAGCAGCAAACAACAGAACATGAGGATTCACATGCTCATCATATAACATCACGCAAAATATATATTTCGTATAGGCCCATTTATTCATTATTTAGGCTTATTTTACGCACAAAGATGTTTTTATTGTGAATGCACACAAATAAAGGCAAACCGTTAACAATTCCGGTTATCTTTATGACTAAAAGGAGTAGATGCTTCCACTGTTAGAAGGGAAAAAATTCAAGTGATTGTGCTGGTGCTGCATGTGCACACACAATGCAGCAGTGTTAATTTCGTTAACGAAGACGACGATGAAAAATATTCGTTAACTGACATTTTTTCTGTGACTAAGACGAGACGTTGACGAGCTAAAAATAATATCCGATGAATGAATTTATGCCGCGTTTTCGTTAACTAGATGAGACTGGACTATAATGTTATTTGAGGACTAGTTAGTGAAGGCGGGATAGGCGGAATCACTCTGATAGAAGTGCTCTCTCTCGTGCGCACGCACACACACTCCACTTCCTCAGTTCTCATATACAGCGCGCGATCAGTTCTCAGCACTCAAATACACACACAGCAGTCCAAATGTTTATCGTGTAGAGCATCTCACTTGAATATAGTAGGTTATGGATTAAGTGAACGTGAACTGGTGGGTGAAAACTGAAAGTGTATCAGTATTTCTCAAATTATTCAAATTATGAATAATTCAGCATTCAAGTACATTGTGAATATGGTATCATTTGATTTTGTATCCAATGACAGACCCAGTGTTGGTTTCAGTTTAGTTTAAGCCTAAATTAATTCATTTTGGCTTGTCGTTTATATTGCTAGAACTTCTGAAAGGCCTAATTTTAATTCTTGTTCTTTTCTAAATATTGTTAATTGAAAGGATTTGTTGTTGAGTGAGGGGAACTATGTTTACAGTTTATTATAATGTTTGTAAACATTTTGCGTCGGCATTAGGCCTATTTCTGAATGAAATAATAAAATGCGACTTGTTTTTTTCTCTAAAAACAATTGTTTTATATGCATAGCATATTGTAACCATGCAGCAAACCTTTTTAAGTATTTTGATAATTTACTGAAAATAAATTAATTTCTGAACTGTTTAACTGATTGTATTAATCGGTCAAAATTCTTAACGGTCTGTTAACAGGTTAAAATGAACATCCCTACATTGTACTGATTTCCTATGGATCTGAGAGGTCTCTAAGCCATGCCTGTGGCTCATGCTGGGCTGATCACAGGCCCTGTTGTACTCCAACAGAACCACCCCACTGAGGGCTACACGCCACAGCCAGCGGGCAGAGAGAACGATGCCAATGGAGCTATGAACTTTACATATCGCTGCAGGGGAAGAGGGAAAAAAAGCTGTGGGTCTTTCAAGAGGAGTTCGAGTTTCAACATGAGACAACATTCCAGACATGGCTAACCCACCCAATCTCTCAATTTCCATCCATGTCCCCCCTCTCTCTCTCCCTTGTTCACAGTATCCATACAAAAGTGTGCGTGCAAACACAAATACCCTTTGTGTCTGTCAACAGTGGTCTTTTCTCACTGAATGGAAAAGCTGCTTCTAATGTGGGCACCTCTCAAATGAAATGAGCCACAGGACTCAACCACTCCCTAAACCCACACAATAAACATAATGAGCCAATTTAAAGGACACCTTGTATCAAGTCATTCATTGTCACTGGGCCCGTTATTGTTTTTTTATGCTTGAAGGCATTATTCCATCTTTCCTTATGAATAGAATGACAAACTTTTAAAATCACAACAACATATAGGGAGTGAATCTGAAGTTTGGATAGTAAACGTGAGAAGACAGAGTGTCTGAGGCACAATTAACAATAGCCTTGAATATACATTGATTTGCGAAATTTGGCATGTTTATGCTAACAATAATGTCACTGAAAATGCATCTGTGAAAATGTCTTTAGGTGAACTAATGTCACCTCTTAGATTAATGCCAAGTCATTACCAAACAACTTCTGAGATAAGACGGCAAATCAAAATCTGAATGAAGATCAGATTTAGCAACATAGTTAAGCACACATTTCCAATGTTTCATGCATATGTATACAATATAAATGAAAATATAACTATAAAATATGATTTAATGTCATTTTAAAATTACAGTTCTGAAGGATTGTGTGACAATAAAAAACTAAAGTAATGGCTGAAATTTAGCTTTGCCATCACCAGAATATATTGCATTTTGTAATATATTAAAATTAAAAACAGAGATATTTCAAAAAATATATTTTTTTCTCTCTATTTTAATTGTAATCCTATTATTTTGTAATATTACTGTTTTTACTATATTTTTGAGCAAATAAATGCAGTCTTGGTGAGCATGAATGCCTTTCAAAAACATCAAAATTCTCACCAACCCAAAACGTTTGAACTGTAGTCTATACATGCCTGAAGACAAGATGAGATGTAGCACTTACGGAAAACTTAGTCAGTATTATGCCATATTATGTTAAAAATGTGTTAAAAACTTGTACAAAAAAAGATATACACTTCCACAATGAAAATGTTTAAGTCTTTTGTTTAAAAACAAATCGACTGTAAAGGATATTTTCAAGATGAGTTGAAAGTTGAAATGTTTGGCAAAATGTTTTACTATAATTTAAAGTGAAAAAAAAATGAGAAAGTAAATTTGCAAAGCAATTCTTATTTAAGCACTGGTAGGGGCTATTTGCTCTTTATTAAATGGATGCTACCTTATGGAACTTTTTCACATTTCTGTGTTTTTCAGCACCAGTCATCAAAGTTGGGTAAACTTGAAGAGCAGTGAATGGGAGAGCACCACAAATATATTTTTTGCATTCCCATTTGCTCAAAAAGCTAAAGAAAAACTCAATAATAGTGTTTTCATGTCTTTCAAGAAAAGGAAAAAAATGAGAGAGATTGATAACGGCAGTCAGAAGAAAGAACAATGTCAAATTCACCTTTCCTCCCATAGACAATGCATTAGAAACACCCTGCAAAAATTGTTGCAAAGGTGATATAATACAAAGAATAGTGTTATAAATCTACATACAGTACATTATTCTTTGAAAAATTCAAACCCGGGTCGATCGCATTAAAAAAAACTACGATAAACGTTTTACCCTCTACGGGACTGGAGCTGATGATTGCCTGCTGTTTTTGTTAGTGTTGATCATCCCTATCACATGTTTAGAATCTTATTCAGAACCGGTTTTGTTCTTTGAAAAGAACCGGAACCGTGAGCAATTTCTAAGTTTTGGTTCCGAGAACGGTTCTGGTGCAACACATGACCAAGCGCTGTGAGCAGCCTTGCGCCGGTGTTCTGAATATTCGGCGTTTCCCGTAAAGCAGCGGTTCTCAATTGCAGTCCTCGCGCCCCACTGCTCTGCACATTTTGAACGTTTCTCTTAGCGCTTCAGACATTTGTTCTATTCGAACATAAGTGCCCTTCGAAGTGGACATCACAGGATATTCAGCCATGATTTCAGTTCGAAGCGAACGTAGCTATATGTTCCAATCAAAGTGAATTGAAGTGTGCAAGACGTGAATTTAAATTGTATTGATTTACAGAGGTATATGATGTCACAGTTGTCCATGTTTAAAGACGCTGCACAGCACAAATCAGTGAATGAATTTTTCGATGTGAGGTAAACTTCAACAGATTTCCCCTGCTCAGGAAGTAGGGAGGAATTAACAATTGGAACACAGTTCATGCACTGAGTTCATTTCTAACGAGCTGATTATCTGAATCAGGTGTTAACAAAGAGAAACGTGCAAAATATGCAGAGCAGTGGGCGCGAGGACTGGAATTGAGAACCGCTGCCGTAAAGGATGTCACGAATAGAGTTGTGACGTTCGCGAACGAACCGATTCTTTTGAACGGCTCATAAACATGAACGATGGGAGCCGAGTCGCGGCTGGAGGGGAGCCGTTCTTTCTGTCGTTCTTTTTTCCTATGCGTATTTCACACAGATGCACACAAATGAGCTCCTCCGCGAGACAGAACAGTTATAGGGGGAGGGGCGCACCCAGCGCAGGCCAACCCTTTATAGCGTGATGATATTAGTTATTAGTTGTGCATGTTCATTGCAGCCCACTTTGTTATTGTTCATTGACTTGAAGGGGCTGATGTCCTATTTGCAAAGTTTACAGTAGTAATAGTATGTAGTATGTAGACATTTCCATTTTATTTATTCTAATTTTATCTACTTTAAATATTTTTTGTTTTCTATCAAAATGTTCTTGTGTGATAACAATTATCTTGTGTGAAAGTGTTTGTAGTAAAAGCTGTTTTGCACAGAAATTCATTGCAGCCGGCTTTGTTTTTGATGTTTAGTTGAGTAGGTATTGTATGAATAACATAAGTCAACGTAGCTTTACACACACACACACACACACACACACTTTGTACTAAAGGTAAATCCAAAATAGTGATGTCACTGTCTAAGCAGAGGGATTTGTGCAACCCTATGGAATATAGTCCACACATGACAAACGAGGTAATAATCAATATTTCAGAATAATTCAAACTCAGATATTGGTGTGTGATATCTGAGTTTTAATTATTTGACTACAAATCTCACCTCATTTTTCCTCCCAGTGATTATTTCCAGGATAAACTGAGATGCCCCCAAGCTGGCTTCTTAAAACTGACTAAATATTTAAAAAGAGCCAAAAGAGCCGTTCTTTTGAACGGCTCTTTGAAAGGAACGGATCGCGAAGATCCGGATCCCCTCAAAGAGCCATAAATCCCATCACTAGTCACGAACCGAATAAGACACGCCTCCCTGCCTCTTTAATTACTGAGCACATTGATTCCAATGACGCGCATGCACAGATCCGTTGCGCTGTCCCGTATTTAATTAAGTGTCTCAGCCCTCAAGGGACTATTTGGCCAACAAGCTTATTCCTGCTTGAAAAGCAAAATGTTATTGATAGTGTAAAAAACATCAACTTTGAAACACATGCTGATTGATGGACTAGCATTACTCAACATTACTTACCTTCCAGGAACACTACATTCAGTGAAGATAAAATAGTAAAAAAACATAGTTCATTTAAATGAAAGCAGAAGATGAACCAGAAAATTTCTAAAAATACCCCACCCTACTTATGAAGATCTGTACAATGTAATATATGTTGCACTTTGACATTGCCAACCTTTAAATTAAGTTGACAGTAAGTAATAAACAATATTGAGCATTGAGTAGTTGAGTATAGTGCATTTTTCCTTACCACTATTTCTTAATAATTGTTTAATGATTTTAATGGAACCGGAATCAGAACCGTTAGGTGGAACCGGAACCGGAAAATTTCTAACGATTCCCAACCCTACACATGTTTGTGGGTGAAGCTAGTGTAAACAGACACTCCGTTAAACATTAGCAATACTTGAAAATCTTTTGATAATCAAATGCAGCCAGTTCGACAATCAAAGTCAGTGTTGTTCCACTAACTTGCCATTTTTGTTTATTTCGTGAGACAAAAAAAATTGAAAAGAATGGGTGACAGGGTCATTAGGATTCTGAAAAAACATTCAGACAACAAAAGACAGTTTGTTCATGTCATATGGAGTAGAATAACCCTAACCCTTCATAAACATCTTGATATTCATGACAAAAATACACAGTGAGGAATAAAAGTGTGAACACTACTAAAGACTAAGTACTTTTCAGAGGTTTACAGGAACAGAAGCAGGTGTTGGAGGTCAATCGCTCAACAGATTAGATAATGACTTTAATTAGATGCATCACTTGTGGTTTGGTTTGGCATGCCAGAATCAATTTGGGGTTTAACAGAGTTGAATGACCTACCAACAATTTGTTCCAGTAACCAGTTCAGTGTGAAATAAAAGCCAACAATTTATTATTAATATTTTTAGTAACACCTTGTTAGCAACCTTTCCATACGCTGGCATGAAGACTGTAGAAAGAGGACTTTTCATCTCTGCATAAGGTTGAACCACCTAGCTATACACCTTTATACACGAGGATTTCAGCATCTTAACGTGTGGCGCACCAGACCCAGCAGGCACATTACTGTTATCCCATGAGCCTTTGTGACAGTGTGTTCAAAGGGAATTACCACCACAAAATAGGAAAAAGGTTTTACTGTAATACCCTTCCAAAACACTGGATCTTGGCTCGTGTCTTAAACAACGTTCTGCCACACGATGAAAGCCTCTCTGAACAAAACAACTGGAAAATTGTCAAGATGTCTGAGCTCACTGTCAGTGGAGGGGCAGAGATAAACGAAGGACCTGGTTATGCAACACGCACCACGTGATCCCTCTTCTTTTTATAACAGTCTGCAAACATCTGGGGACCGAGGAGACAAGTTGCTCAAGTTTACGAATAGGAATTCTTGTCTAATAGAGGCTTCTAGTTGCTCAACTGTCTTAGGTCTTCTTTGTCGCATCTTCCTCTTTATGATGCGCCAAATGTTTTCTATGGGTGAAAGATCTGGACTGCAGACTGGCCATTTCAGTACCCGGATCCTTCTTCTACGCAGTCATGATGTTGTAATTGATGCAGTATGTGGTCTGGCATTGCCAGACGATGTCTGGATGGGAGCATATGTTGTTCTAGAACTTGGATATACCTTTCAGAATTGATGGTGCCTTCCAGATGTGTAAGCTGCCCATGCCACACACACTCATGCAACCCCATACCATCAGAGATGCAGGCTTCTGAACGGAGCGCTGATAACAACTTGGGTTGTCCTTGTCCTCTTTAGTCCGGATGACATGGCATCCCAGTTTTCAAAAAAGAATTTCAAATTTTGAACTTTTTTCATTTTTGGAATGTGTATCTCTCATGAAATCCAAAATGAGCCAATATTTGGCATGACATTTAAAAATGTCTCACATTCAACATTTGATATGTTATCTATATTCTATTGTGAATAAAATATAAATGTATGAGATTTGTAAATTATTCCATGCCTTTGTTTACTCACAATTTGTACAGTGTCCCAACTTTTTTGGAATCAGGTTTGTACCAAATTTTCCTTCATCCTTCTGCCACATTAATGAAATAGAGCACTAAAACGTCATTCAAACTATTTTTTTTATTAAATAAATTTTCTCTTAAATTTCATATTCTTAATTTCGGTCCTGTTTAACTAAACTCTAACATGTTCTGTGACACAAAAAAAGGCTTTCGACAATCTAACAAAGACTTCATGCATATCCATGATGGTTATCTTTCTATTCCTTCTCAAAATGAAAATCTTTACCCAATCATGAATGAGGTATTTAAGATAAAACTTTACAGACTGATCCTAGTCACTCACTTGGAGGAAGATAAAATCATTACAATGAATGCAGACATGATGTTCTGATCTCATATCTCTTGCATAGTCTAGTTTTGTCGCCTGCCTTTGAAAAGTTGTTATGGTGCTGATGACTAAACAGATCTGCTGTGAACCAGTCAGTTTGAATTAATCTTAAATTTACGTTGCTATTCTGTGCATAAAGACAGACCATTTCTCCAAACATGACATTTTATCATGGAAACTTCAATTAATAATTTTTGTGAAATTAATGCTGTTGGGAAATAACCAGGCTAGCAATGTTTTGTTCAACAAAATACCAAATACCAAATGATACCAAATCATTGTTCAATGATACCAAAGATTATGTCAATGTACGTCACTATTCAGATTTACAATACAAAATATTTGGGTCACAGAGGTCAAATATAATCCAGGCTAATGTAATCACTATATTAAAGCAAATTATATTAATAGCAGTACTATTTATTCAAATATTTGTATTCTGAAATGCCTTATTATTCCCTCTGATTATTATACAAAGTTGTGATTTCTTGCTTCCAAATTACTTGCACAGAACCCATTACAAATCAATCGTGACGTGAAAGTGTTGGGAAGCCTGTAGAGATTCACTTTGAATTATCAAAGAAACCAGAAATGAAACCGGCGGGAAGGTAATACAAATCAAAGCTGAAAAGTAACTACACTAAATCACGGCCATATTTATTATAGCTACAAACTATCAATATGTGACACCATGTACTAAACAGAAGCAACACTGTTTCCAACAAGTAGTCGGTCTCTCTTTGCCGAAAGCAAAATCTCTTCATGGCACAATAAGCAGCAGAATATATTTGATATTTAAATGCACAACTATGTGGACTGGGATTTGGACCAATGAGATTTCACAGTGCATCGCCACAAAACCAGAAACCAAATGATCACCAAACTGCCACACTCAAGTTACATGAGCTATCCTTTAATCGCTGGTCACTTTGCCGTTTCGCCTGGTTTAGGCACAGTGTGGAAATTATGCAAAACAAGTGATTAAGAAAACCCCTTTACCTAATCTGGGTTCCTGGTTCCTGACCAGCCTTTTAAAAACTGCTTGTAAATTTCTAATTATGCTATATTAATCACCTAATCTTAAATTAAATCATTGTTTCTTTCAATTAGCACAGATTTTGTATTTCTTTTTAAACATTGTACATAGCCCTCGGAAGTTGTTATACCCTGTGTGAGCAAAGTTAGTAAGTTTTAGTCCAATGTGATAATATTAGCATTTTTGGGGAAAAGAAAATCCTCTCTAGGTCAGCAATCACCTTAAGACTATTAAATCAAAGGCAGAAGAATGCATTCACATGCAGTAATTTCTAACAGTGAGATAAATGTGAGGACCCAGATGTGAGATGTTGTTCACGTCTTCTGATCTGCGCTGTTTGTGTTTTCTACAGTAGCCTTTTATATTTTAGACTAATTACGCTAAAAATAGAAAATGAATGCAAGTTCTCACATAATGTGAGTAATACTGTCCATCCTTTAATTAATCTCTAGTTTCGATGAATATTTAAAAGCTGACTGTAAGATGCAGGACTTGTTTATGTTGAAGGAACGGTTGGCTTACACAGTTTATGCTAGATCTAGCGACGACTGACAGCATCGCTCATGGATTAACTCACTGAGCAGATTCCAAAACAGTCCTGAGTAGTCTGACCCATCTGTCATGAACAAGAGGAGAGAGTATTAAAACATGTACATGCTTGTGTAAAACATGCTTTGCATGGAAAAACTCACTGGCTTTCAGTCAGCTCATGTCTCACTGGCGTTTTTACCTCAATAATTTACAGGGCTACTACATTCTTAGGGAACAAAAGCGAGTGAAAGCAAAGCTGCCTGACATTGTTAAAGAACTGTAAACGGTGTGTTGAAATCCAGCTCACTTTAAAGTTAATCTGTCAGTTTGCCATATGGGTTATCCATGATTTGTAAAAAGACAGGTGGGGGTGGAAATGAACACCATACTCCAGATTTTGGCTAAATGAAAAGAGGCTGTTAAGAATATAAGATTCTTTTAAATGTTCAAGTTATGTAAATACGATAAACAGTAAGCTCAATCAACTGAATTTGAAGTGTTGTTGTTGATTAGTATGAACATTATTTTGACCCATTCCTCCTTTTCTTAAGGAGGTCGCACACCGGATGAGAAGCACAGCATCATGTCGCCTCATGCTACGTCTTTAAAATTTGATTCTGATGATAAGTCGCTACATTTGTTTCATTGCAACAAAAATAACAAGGTTACAAATAAATTAAATGAGGCACTTCTGCATGAGAACTTCACTTACTGAGAACTTCTTAATGTTGCCTTGTTTTGTAAAACCCAACCCAGTCCCAAAAATCTCCAAGGCACTTCTTTGAGAAATCTAATCTTTGATGTGATTAAGAACCATATGGCACGTAGAGTGGCAAGGAACAACAAATTAATAATATACAAGGATTTCACACTCACATCAATATCCTGTAGCAGAATATGACCATAATTGGACTGACTATAACCTTTCAGATACACAGGGGAGTTTGCTGACTGTCTGACCTGACAGGAACTCACCCTGTTTGGCCTCTAGCCAAAGCAGTCCCAATCTGCTTGAAGAAGACATGCAGACTGTCCTGAAAGCAACCTCTGCAGGTGCACTGCACCAACATGGCCAAATAACCAATCCTTGACCCCTAGTGAGCAGACAGACTACTGAATTTAATCCCCAAAAAAGGCTTTACTACACCAGTCTAACTGCAGTTGATGGCTGAAGGAAACTATTTACATCTATTGTTTACATTAAGTGCATACATTACTAGAATGGTGAAGAGATGCTAATGGTCTTTTCATGTTCAGTTTGGATGCAGCTGTTGTTTGGTGTCACACAGGGTTGATTCAGCAATTAATCCAGTGCTACTGCCATTGCATCTCATATGTTAAATAAATGAGTCCCTGATGGTTAATATTAATATTAGACACAGCAACAGCTAGGCAAGTCAAAGCAACAACTCATGAGCTTGAAAATTAATTCTTCAACTAAAGTGTAATCTATGACAACAACAGCATTTGCTAGAATGAGCATACAGGGTATCAGGATGCAGATTAGCTCATTTAAAATATTTTTAATGTGAAATGGAACATTTTAAAAGAGATTTAATAATTAATGTATAATCTGATCAGTGTCTGATAATCTATTGACTCAGTACAGACAATGATGAGGAGTTTAACACATTTTTAAATGACTAAAAGTTCCATGTTACTATATTGCAAACTATAGCCATCAACACACAACAACAGCTGAAGAAAAATGTTTAAGAAGCAGCCTACTTACTATTTCTGTTTGTCTTGATCTTGGCCAGAAGTTTATGAGCTGAAGGAAGGTCTCCATTCTTCACAGCCAGAAGAAGGTCCTGCTCCTTGCCCATGGCTCTTGTCCAGCTTCCAGAAAAGTGGATTTACAATGTCATGATCTTCTCTGGTCATGAAACTTTGGACTTGGCTTTTGGTTTACCTTATCGTTTTTTACACATATGATCTTAAATTAAAAAAAATTTCGGGTTGCTTTTAAGGTCCTATGCTACATAAATTAGATAAATGTTTCTGAGCAGCGGGAATGTACTGAATGTAAGCCATCCTTGCAGCCAGAAAAATCACAGGGAACCTTATGGGGAAAACAGACATGTTGTATTATCATGGTTCTATACAGTCATTTACACTTTAACATAATATTTGTACAGAAAAAGCAACTTTTGTTGTTGTTATAAGAAAACGGTTTATGACGTCTTGAATCTGTGTTTTTTTTTCTTATTTACAATAAACAAGCAACCAATCACTTCCAAGAAACCTAAGAGCGCATTTGTGATTAGTTTCGTAGTTAAAGTAGGCTACAGTACGTTACGGATAATACGGATAGTACGGTTAATAAGACGTTAAATGTAAACCTATGCATTAATGACAACTTTCCTGACCGGTAGGTGTAATTTAATCAAATAGTAAAGAACTAATGCACTTGTCGTGTAGAGCTGTAGGACTCACCAATGCGTAGCCCGGTCGCTTAAAGCCACTTATTCCACGAAATAGACGAAGTTCAATAAGAATAATCCCGTTTAAGTTTTCGGTTTCTGTTCAGGAAATCGCAAAAGAGCAATGCCATTACTGAACGTGTTTGACAACACAAGTGGCCGGTGCGTGAGCGCGCGCGGATCTGTCACGCGCCTCCCTGGTGCTCTCGCTTCCTTAAAGGTGCGCTGTGAAGATCAATTAAAGATCTTAAATATTCCAGAAAAAAAGGATTCCCTTAAACCTTTTAAATACTCTGTATGTTCAAATTCCTGAATGTAATGTTCCAAAGATTTTTATATCATTTCATGTTATATTTCAGTTTGCATTTATATCATAAGTGTTAATCAGGTCTTCGTATTCGTTGATTGTAATTTCGGCTACATAGTCGAGGAAAACGTCTGGAATTACCATGTGAAGTCGTTGTAGTTTCTAAAGTTAGTGCGACATCTGGTGTCTGGACGCTATAATGTCCTGAGAGTTCACCAGCAGCCATTAACAAGTTGTTATTTTGGCATGGGCTGATTGTGTCTCTTAATGTTATAATAAGAAGAAAGCATTTCTTAAAGGAGAGACACCGATAATATCACTGTGCAAACTAATACTTGTCTTCCAAAAAATATCATCTTATATAAGACCCCTCTAGAGTTGCAATGCAATAATGTTTATTCCAGAATATAAATACACAACTATAGATACAAAAAGTTATATATATATATTTTTTTTTATATACAAATTACACTTTCTAACTGTGGAAAAAAGAAAAAAAATATCACTGACTTGACCACATTCTTTGGCTAGTAATTGTTTGGGTAAATTCAAAGATGATGAATTTCCTGTAAAAAACAGATTTATTTAGATTTCAGATTTCCAAAATACATCCAGATAAATTTGTCATCGTGAAATTCCTTCCAGGTTTTCATCTCCAAATGATAATCATGATTAGCTATAAACACTAGTTTAGTGTGTTTTTGGTCATAGTAGTAGTTTGTATATTTCCAATGGTCAGCGGTGCTAAAACCATACACTCTCACCTACATGAGAACAGAAAAAAACATATTACTATAAAACAAACTCAAGGGCTGGTTCAAATAAACCAGAATGCCTTGCAATGAACAACCAGACTTGAAGAAATGCTGGCAAATAATAATAATTAGTAGTAGTACTGTAGTAGTAGTAGTATTACAATAGCACTTACAATGTCACATGTGTGCATAGCCAGCAGAAGAGTAAATGCTCCATTAGTGGGTCTGTAGATCCCCCATCTTTTTGTTTTTAATTGTTTTCCCCTAAGAAACCTAAAATGAATAGTGTAAGACATAGCCATTAACAAATAATGAACTCATAACTTCATATATGTAGATTTTCATTAATCTAAATTTTAATCAATCAAGTATTATATATATATACATATACATATATATATATATATATATATATATATTTAATCAGAGAGCAGAGTCTCAGACTTCACCTGTAGCCACAGCAGGCATTGCTAATTCCTAAACAGACTGACCCGGGCACAGATACTCCATTGTCTCTCGAGACAGAAGGATGGTGACAATATTATAGACTACTATTATAGGCATGTACAGTATTTGGCTGTGTGTGCTCAAATATGATGAGCTGCCACTAAGAGAAAACATGTGATGATCTTGTGATGATGTGATGAACTAGGAGCCCTTTGTGTTACTATTATGCTAACATGAGCCATAGTGGCCTGAATGATATGTATTGTGTATGAAAACCTATATAAAGAGTATCCAAATACAGATCTGACAGATTCTTTGCAGAGTCTATCTTTTGGAATATAAAACCGCAAGACGTCCAGAGTTATTTCTCATAGAAGCGGCAGAAACCACCACATGTACTGAATATATGGCAACTTAACTAATAAGTGCACATGTATGGAAATTTCTCTTACCTGTTACGCACATATCTGAGAAAGTCTGGATGGAGGATGTAGTAAGAACTTTCATTAAAACGCCCACTGTAATAATTCCTTGGCCTTCAAAATAAAAAATAAGCCAAGAAGGTGCAATTAGAGAACGGAGACTTTAAATAGCTCAGGCTGGAACCACCCATGTTTGAAATCTCAAAAAGAGATTCATGAAATGGAACGAACAAAAAAAAAACTACTCCTTAAGACTTCAGTCGAACATTTTTTGAGGATAGATGGAGCCAACCATCAAGAACATTACATAAAGACCAACAAACTATGTAGGAAAGGGTAGAAATGTGCATAAGATTACATACACATTTAAAATGTTGGTACGTTAATGTTCTGTTCTGGTGTCTTATTTAATGATTTGAGTCTTTGCTCCAATTTCCTTTTTCTTATTTTAGTTTATTTTACTTTATTTCTTCAATCTCTGTATACCAGTTTTTGTATCTGGGGCCTGGTAAATTGCTTTGGTGGTATATTTGTTATAATATGCTGTTCTTAAAAATAAAATACAAATAAAAAATAAGAAAAGATTGCTAACTTTGATCCATTTCCATGTCACGGGCTGGAGTATTTAGGAGCAAGGAAATGAAGTAGTATTAATTTGACTACTGAGAAGCTAAAAGTATATGAGCCTAGGAGTATAGGACAAATGTTATTGAATGAGCACACAAGACAAAGTAAATGAGTCCTTATATCTCAGAAAATTATGATAATTGCTGTTAATAGTGTTCATAGTCCATTTGATTTTTCTTTACATTTCTTCCATATCTACATTTACTTGCCACTGATAAGCTACTACTAAATATATTGTAGAAACATACAGTATATTGCACAACTGCTTTGCAACAATTTGTATTGTGAAAAGTACAATACAAATAAACTTGAATTGAAAAACTTTGAAAAAGTTTCCTTGCTTTGCCTCCGTTAATGGGATCGATGCATAGAGGACTACATGGAGGAATTCTGTGGACTGTGTCACCTAGTTAATTTTAATGATTTGGCATTAAAATACATTTCATAATGGGTTAAATGAATTCCCTGTCGAAATCCATAGGCCACTCCCTTCTGCTGAGTGGTTCCTCATTTACTGTGGGGACTATGGATGAGGAACCCCACAATTTTCCAGTACCTACTACACCAGTGCCCTCTGACATCATGCCTGCCACAACAAAATCTCATCACGTCATGGCTACTACACCAGAGCATTTCCATGTCCCAACCATCATGTCATGATGTATTCATGAAGCATAGAGCGCCCTCTCGCGGCTGTAGACGGTAATGTTTTTTATTGGTTCATTTCTCTTGGTTCATGACAAATTAATTTTGATAAATAAGTCGCATGTGACTTTAAATCGCAGGACCAGACAAACTATAAAAAAAGTGTGACTTATAGTCCGGAAAATACAGTAATTAAATTTCACTTTAAACATTTTGTTTTCAAACATGGTTTATGTCATTTGATGTAGATTTCATTAACTGCAACTCTGTGTGGTTAATTTGGCAACTGCATTAGATTTCAGTTTCTTGGCCAGCGGGCCGTATGGCATGATAAGGCGGGCTATATCAGGGCCGTCCTTAGGCGGGCGCAACTGCTGCAGCCAAACCAGGACCCACGAACAGACCGATGGGGAACTGTCACTGTCAATGGACCAAGCGGGACCCAGCTCCCTATCTTGCACCATGCCCCGCATCAGCTAAGGATGACCCTGGCCTGTATATTTTGCACTACTGGTTTATGATAAATACTAATTGATAATTTATTTTCTGTTAGAATGACTTACGTTCGTCCACAATATGCTCCTGATGGTATTTTTCTGTTCTTCATAAGGGACTCAAGAAAGTTGTAGTCTCTTGGACCCTCAGGGATTAGAACATATTTAATGTCCTTTCACAAAAAAAAGGACAAAAAAGTATGAGAGGTTCAGCCAAAACACCTCACGTATAAGAACAAGTGATCGTTAAGACACACCTTGTCAGTAGGAATCTGTTTGAAACCTCTCTTTTTGAGTATCATGAGGGACTGGATTAAGGAATGTGCTGTGTGCACATAAACGGACGTCCTTGTCCCAACATCCTCCTCGTGTCCTGCTATAATGGCTGCATTCACCCTAGCAGAAACAAACAAGTGATTAAAGGAATAGTTCACCCCAAACTTAAAATCACTGCATGATTTACTCTTCCTCAAGCCATTCTAGGTGTTTATGACTTTCTTCTTTCAGACGAATGCAGTCTGAGTTATTTTAAAATATCCTGGCCCTTCCAAGCATTATAATGGCAGTGAATGGGTGGTCAAGATTTTGAAGCCCAAAAATAGTGCATCCATCCATCCATCCTAAAATGTGCTCGGGGGTGAGGGGGGTTAATAAAGACCTTCTGAAATGGATAGATGCGTTTGTGTAAGAAAAATATCCAGATTTTAAACTTCATAAACAGTAATCTCTAGCTTCTGCTGACTGTTGTAGGTGCGTTAACAAGAGAGTGGCGTTCCAGCGGAAAATGTAGGCGTAGTGTAGCTCTGGTGATAATATGCTAGTCTCTCAAGAATAAAGTTTTGTTTATAGCAAAGAAAAACCAGTCTCCTCTTGGCTTATATCAAAATCCTCCAACATTTTTTCTCTACAAATATTATTTTAACTCTCTATCTACTGGGCCACAACTGCCACCAAAGTGGACGAAAGCTAACAGTTAGCGGAAGCTAGAGATTATGATTTATAAAGTTTTAAATCGGGATATTTTTCTTAGAAAAATGCATTGCTTCGCTTCAGAATGCATTTATTAACCCCCCAAGCAGTGTGGAGTCCTTTTTATGATGGATGGATACAGTACTTGGGGGGGGGGGGGGGGGGGGGTTACCACCCCTTCACTGTCATTATAAGGCTTGGATGACATTTTTTTTATATATATGACCAATTGTATTTATCTGGAAGAAGAAAGTCATAAACACCTAGGAAGGCTTGAGGATGAATAAATCATGGGGGGGTCATTTAAATTTTTGGATGAACTATCCCTTTAAGAGGTTAAAGTTCTGAGAGGATATTCTGTTTTACACATAATAGACTGTGACTGATCTAATATGCTAAACAAATTGTTCAGTTTACCTGAAAACATAATCAGAAGAGTCAATCTCCTTTCCTAGCTTGGAGCCATTGAGAATGCCGGAAGCCCCAACAACAGCACAGCGAATACAGCCATCCTTCGCTCTTTTGGGTAGTTTTAGTAACTGGGTAGATGCAAGTTTAGGGATGGTGTCAACAGCTGCTTTTATGGCTATGAAAAGGAGAAAACAGTGCATTATTCTAGAATCATGTCTTAATAAACCATCTAAATTATCACATTTATGATTTCTGATTAAACAAACCTGTATAATTAAATCCCATAAAGCCAAAGGGATTGTTGAAGTGATAAAGCCGGTTCCACTCACTCATGTTGACATGATCACTTTGTAAAAACAGCTGAATGTTTGGAATAAACTTCTCTTTATACACAGGATTAGAGGAATTTCGCAAGGACACCATGCATTCCTGAAAAACATTTTGGTAATGCCTTTAACCCTGTAAAGCTTGATAAATGAAAAAAAGTCTGAAAAGTTGTATGTGTTTTATGCTTTGCATCATATTATCAGGCTTCTATGGCTCATGCATTGTCACAGCTATCAAAATCAACATCTCCTATTTACAATTGAACACAATTACGATGATCAGTCAAATATTGTAAATATTTTCTGTGTAGTTTTGTCATTTAAATAAGAAAATGAAAGAGAATGAACAAATCAGAGATTCTTGTTTTAATTGCAATTATTTAATTGGGGGTAGATGTATGGAGAAATCAAGTAAACCCAAGTAGCCTCAGTCCAGTAAATGTTCATTTTAAGATATTACTAACGATGGAAAAGGATTTTTTTTTTTTTTTTTACATTTTCTTGGTAAAAAACATTAAAGATTTGGCAGGAAAAAAGACATGTACCAAACCCTGAAGATGAACATTTTTAGAAGTACACTAAAAGGCCTTTTACTTGCAAAAGATGTGAGCTATCATTCAGAAGACAAGGCATGTAGTAGATAATTTTTTTCAGCCAATTTTGGATCATGTTGATCACTTAGAGGCCTTAAAATTTCATATCAAACATGATGCAGTAGGCTTTATTTTAATCTAAAAAATGTGGTCACGTTTGCTTTTATCTATTATTAATTATATCCATGCTTACAGAACGAAAACAAATTATATATGTTGTGATATATGTTAAGATGTTCTTTTTTTTCAGCAGGGTTGCATCAGTCATGTCAGCCACATTAACAGGGTGTCCACAATCTTTACTCTAGTTGTTGTTGTTATCCATCACACTTACACTCCGTTTAAACTGTGGATCCAACCGATATATATCATCAAATGTCCAATGGGGCAGAGCAGTAAAGTTGTGCTTGTCCATAGGGGCCACAGGGGTTAACTGAGTCCCAAGACGGTCAGGGCTCATCGTAGTGTTAGTCACAGGTGAACTGTTGGCCGGGTCAGGCTCCTCAACTCTCTGCAAAGAACCTGCGACACTGTCTTCCTCCATACACATGGAATCATATTGTCTTAGGAGAAGGGCAGCAGAGTTATTAGACTATTTTCTACATTTTGATAGAAGCAAACACTTGAACAAACTAACTGCAATTGCGTAGCTCTCATTCTAGCCTGTTATAATTATACACGTTTGTGTTTCTTACCGCGAGAGTGCCTTTGTAGTGTAATTTCCATTGTAAAATGTTACAAAAATAAACAGAAGTAAAGTTATAAAGGATATCGCCAAGAATATCCTCAGAAGAATCATCTTCGCATGCGCAGGTGTGAGTTTACAGCTTGATTCAAGTACACCCGGCTGCAGCCTGTAGATCGAGGCGGGGTTGCACCTGCAGCCCCGCCCCACACCTACTCTGATTGGTTCGATCGTCTTTCAAAGACATACATGGTAGGAAATGTGTGCGTAGTTGGTGTAGGATGGAGAATGCAGTTTAAAAAGCTAAAAACGCTGTACAGTTTTACAAAGCCTTTACTATAATGCAGTTTTTTATTGTTAACTTGACTCACTATGTCTGATTTATTGAATCAAGAGATGTTAGCTGCTGCAAGTTTACTCTTCTCCAAATCTGCGATTAGAACTGTAAAAGCTTTTAATGTAGTCAGTTGTCGTATTGAGTCACGTCATCATCCTACACCGATCAAAGCGAATATACCCCTTTATTAGCAAAACATTTTTTTTAAATAAATTTAAAAAAAAACTTCTGAAACGCCTGCATATTTGACAATTATGCATTTTTTTAACTTTCTTAATTACAAGTATGTGATAGACATGTCTGTTTCTCCTCATGAAACGATTTGGGACAAGCTTCTGAAGCAGAATAATGGTCTATAGCTGATCTACAGCTAAATATAGATGCGTTGATTATAACCAGTGGATATTTTGTACTACGTACAGTCGTGGCCAAAAGTTTTGACAATTACATAAATATTAGTTTTCAAAAAGTTTGCTGCTAAACTGCTTTTAGATCTTTGTTTCAGCTGTTTCTGTGATGTACTGAAATATAATTACAAGCACTTCATACGTTTCAAAGGCTTTTATCGACAATTACATGACATTTATACGAAGAGTCAGTATTTGCAGTGTTGGCCCTTCTTTTTCAGGACCTCTGCAATTCGACTGGGCATGCTCTCAATCAACTTCTGGTCCAAATCCTGACTGATAGCAACCCATTCTTTCATAATCACTTCTTGGAGTTTGTCAGAATTAGTGGGTTTTTGTTTGTCCACCCGCCTCTTGAGGATTGACCACAAGTTCTCAATGGGATTAAGATCTGGGGAGTTTCCAGGCCATGGACCCAAAATTTCAACATTCTGGTCCCCGAGCCACTTAGTTATCACTTTTGCCTTATGGCAAGGTGCTCCATCGTGCTGGAAAATGCATTGTTCTTCACCAAACTGTTGTTAGATTGTTGGGAGAAGTTGCTGTTGGAGGGTGTTTTGGTACCATTCTTTATTCATGGCTGTGTTTTTGGCCAGAATTGTGAGCGAGCCCACTCCCTTGGATGAGAAGCAACCCCACACATGAATGGTGTCAGGATGCTTTACTGTTGGCCTGACACAGGACTGATGGTAGCGCTCACCCTTTCTTCTTTGGACAAGCCTTTTTCCAGATGCCCCAAACAATCGGAAAGGGGCTTCATCGGAGAATATGACTTTGCCCCAGTCCTCAGCAGTCCATTCACTATACTTTCTGCAGAAGATCAATCTGTCCCTGATGTTTTTTTTGGAGAGAAGTGGCTTCTTTGCTGCCCTTCTTGACACCAGGCCATCTTCCAAAAGTCTTCGCCTCACTGTATGTGCAGATGCGCTCACACCTGCCTGCTGCCATTCCTGAGCAAGCTCTGCAATGGTGGCACTCCGATCCCGCAGCTGAATCCTCTTTAGGAGACGATCCTGGCGCTTGCTGGACTTTCTTGGACGCCCTGAAGCCTTCTTTACAAGAATTGAACCTCTTTCCTTGAAGTTCTTGATGATCCTATAAATTGTTGATTTAGGTGCAATCTTAGTAGCCACAATATTCTTGCCTGTGAAGCCATTTTTATGCAATGCAATGATGGCTGCACACGTTTCTTTGCAGGTCACCATGGTTAACAATGGAAGAACAATGATTTCAAGCATCACCCTCCTTTTAACATGTCAAGTCTGCCATTCTAACCCAATCAGCCTGACATAATGATTTCCAGCCTTGTGCTTGTCAACATTCTCACCTGAGTTAACAAGACTGAAATGATCTCAGCAGGTCCTTTAATGACAGCAATGAAATGCAGTGGAAAGGTTTTTTTGGGATTAAGTTAATTTTCATGGCAAAGAAGGACAATGCAATTCATCTGATCACTCTTCATAACATTCTGGAGTATATGCAAATTGCTATTATAAAAACTTAAGCAGCAACTTTTCCAATTTCCAATATTTATGTAACTCTCAAAACTTTTGGCCATGACATTTAATAATAAAATACGACACTGACCGCAAGGGAAAGAGAAGAATGAGGAGGAGGATGAGAAGAATGAGGAGGAGGATGAGAAGGAGATAGTGAAAGCAGGCATGTGATTGGCTAAGGACAAAAAAGCAGGAAAATATACTGAGACCAAATACCACCCCCCCCCCCCCCCCATTTTATTTTATAGCTAGATGTGAAACGTGCAACTTTTTTTGTACAGTATGAAAAATAACAAATTATTTGGTGGATGCATTTTTACCCAACTTTAACAGCTAAATGTGCAACATGCACATTTTCATGTCAAAAGAAGGCCTCAATTTTTGTATGACTCTTGTACGAGCTTTTTTAGAGACTCTACACGTTTCTTTTGGAATTTGCGCCTGGCACTCACAGCTGCTGCCACGATGGCATCTTTTGCCATTTTCTTGCCGGCCGTTGGCTTCTCAGAGTGATAAGGCCTTTTGTTCAGTTCTTCTTTATCTCTGAGCAGAGCTCTGTACCTTTGGCTCGATCGTTTTACATTTCTGCACAGCTGTACATTAACAGGACTCTCCTTTGTCTTCCGGGAGTAGTGCTGAATGGCCGACACCTGCATGGCCTTCAGGTTGTATTTGACCACTTGATAGGACTCATCATGGAGTTTATGAACCTTTGGGTCCTTGGACTGAAAAAGCAGGACGTAATGTTTCAGCATGGGAAGGACTGCTGAATAGAAGTGGAGCTCAAGGAGGGTTTTCTTGTCCTCAAATAGCACCTGTTAAAACATAGAAACATATTTTCTCTCTGCACCAATCACAGCAATGTACATCTAACAAGCACCTTGAATAAATAAATAAATATTTACTTTTTAAACGTGGCGATGACACAGTGAATAAGACACATGCCTTTGGTGTGAGAGATTCAAGGTTCGAATCCACTGTGAGACACTATTGTGTTCCTGAGCAAGACACTTAACCCCTAGTTGCTACAGAGGCGTGCAACCTCTGACATCTATTGCAATTGTAAGTCGCTTTGGATTAAAGAGTCAGCTGAATGTATTGTAAACATTAATCTGTCGCTTTTATCAAAATTTACTTATAAATTAGAGGTTGCACGCCTCTGGAGCAACTAGGGGTTAAGTGTCTTGCTCAGGGACATATTGGTGAACGTGTCGCAGTGGGAATCAAAGGCAGGTGTCATATCCACTGCTCCATCGCTACAATTCTCTATAATAATAATAATAATCTTATTAATAATAATGATAATAACCAATAAGTAAATGTAATGTTTGAATTTTTAAATTTTGCCCACTCCCCCCACCAATATAGCTTCAGCTGATGTCTAGGGCGTTTTTCTCACCTTCTTGCAAATCCTGACCTTCCTCATCTTCCCCTCGTTTGTGAAGTTCTTGGACCTGTTCCCCAACTCCTTCCACAACTCCTTGATCCGGGCCCTGCCTGTTCCCTGTACTTTACGCTTCTGTAGAATAGCACTGACAATGTCCTTGTATGTACACTTATCTTCATTGCTCAGGAAGGCATAGTAAAACATGACCAGTGCATCCCACATTCGCAGTACTTCCAGACTGACATCCAAGACTGAGAGCCACCGGTGTGGAATATAGCACTCTGGCCGCGAGAAATGGATTCCAAATATGCTGCAAATTTCTCTGAGGCCATCTTTCATGTCAGCTGACCATTTGTGGTCTGTGTGCAGGTCTGACAGCAAAGACTCAACCCAACGCTCAAAAGGACAGCACAATTTCTTGCTGGAATTATGAAGGTGGTGACATGAGTCACCATCGATGTCAAGGAGTTGAGGGGCACGGTGGTCTCTGATCTTCTTTCCCAAGCCATTTTTAGAGCCCCTCATAACAGCACAGGATTCCATGAGAATTGACACCAGATTATCTCATGGGAGATTCATCCTTTCAAAAAGTCCATCCAGTGCACTGAAGAGAGATTCTGCTGTTACAGATATGAGCTCCAAAGGTGCAAGGTGTTGGACAACCATCCTCTCATGTTTCTCGGACCAGTAGCTGACAAGCACACCTAATACTCTTTTGTTTGTCTTGCTTGTGGCCTCATCTATGTTAAGGGAGAAGGGGACATTTCTGATTTCCTCAAGTACTTCATCCAGGATAGTCTTCTTCACACCATGGGTGAGCTTGTATGAGGCAGATGCCCTGTCCATTGACAGTTCAGCAAGTGCTTTTGGATCTTTGGCCAACTCTTGAGCCAATTTAATAATCCCAGACGTGACGGACAGGGGAAGAGAATTTTCAGCAATGAATCCAAGAATGAGTGCCTGCAAAACAGAATTTGATTAAACACCATACATCCTAAATAAAATCATTTTTAATAATTAAATGAACAGGTTTATAATATCATCTTCATTGATTATAATGTAGTCAAAACAATTATTTTAAAGGAGTAGTAGGAGTATTTGTTTATGAGTATTCTCCCCATTGGAAGCAATCTTATTTGCTGCTTTTGACAGCAAATTGGTAGATTTGTTTAAATTCAGTCCACCTCTAGTTATGTCTAAGTTAATAAACACCTGTTTCAAACATAGTAAAAAAGAAAAGAAGAGTTGACTGAAAAAGAGTTACTACAAAATCAGAAAACACTTACTTGATCCTGAGCAACACGGTTGCATCGAGGAGGAATTGATCTGGGTTGCGCCGAGTTGTTGTGCGGAGCCGCAACAATGATGTTATCAGCTCGTGCGATCTCAATGTGCATGTTCTGCTGTTGGATCTTCCACAGTTTCACATGTTTTGGATGCATCATATGTTTCCGGAGTGCAATCTTCCCACTTGTGCCATAGTTAATAGGGTGGTTGCAAATGTTGCAAATAGCTTTGCCTGGTTCTCTAATTTTGCTAAAGCAATTGAGTGAGAAAGTGTTTCCCTCAACTTGGACAGTCTCCAGCAACCAGCTCCATTTGAACCGATTCTTGACCCCCTGTTCGATAGACTTTAATTCAGGGTTGTTCAGTGCTAGCTTGGCCATTAGTCTGTGTATGCTGGAAATCAAGAATAATGGAAAATTTTCATTAGAATGTAAGAATGCATATCAGAAAATATATTCATTTTTACATGTTTGACTATGTACTGTATGTCTATCCGCTCTTCAGAAAGGTTGAAAACTAGAGCAGAGGTGCGCGAGCGCAGAATGGAATAACACTTGCTATAGCTTAGAAAGTTAATACTTTCAATGTCTGCTCTGCCATTAAACATATTGGATCCACGGGGTCACTGGGCTCCTCATGTGAACAGACAGGCACAGAAGTGCTGCGCGATTAAACTAAAACATGAGTAATAACCACATACATCATACAACGATTCATACAGCAAATTTTTAAGGGTGGCTAGTAGTAGCTAACTTAGCTATCTTATTATGGGATGCAAACACATGTATGGTCAAAAAAGAGAGAGGTTTTCAAAGCCCAAGCCCCACGTCAAATATCAAGATACTTACATAATTGTGATAAATTTAATCCTTTGTAAATTATTATTTTGCAGTGTAAGATAAATTATAGTTAACAACTTTAAATATTACATAAATTGATTATGTATTTTTATTAAACTTAGTGAGTGTATAAATCAGCAGCAAAAAGTAATTCTTGAAAAAATCTGCACAGTAATTGTATAAAATCTAAACATGTTAATAAAAACAAATTACTATTAGTACTCTTATAAAATTGAATCAGGCAATCCTACATTTCACAATTATATATTTATATATGAATGTCAAGAATTCAGAATTCAGAAGTGTTTATATAGCCTACACTAAACTACACAGAAATAACATACAATTAAATTATGCTTATTTTAAATGTATTGAGCAGGCTATATATATATATATATATATATATATATATATATATATATATATATATATTAAAAAAGGCTTTTAATAATTTTTCAGTGCGCAAAACCATGAACATATGGAACGCAGAGGAGGGAAAACGAGTTTCTGTCAACTTTAATGATGTAAATAGACTTATGTCCCTCACATTAAGCTATGGAATGGCTTCAGATGACTTTGTCACCCAAACTGACGTGAAAAAAGTGGGGGGCGCCGAAAAGCGCGCTGTTTGAATCCCTATAGCTAGTGCTAGCAAATACAAGTAACGTTAGCTGCTAAGTTAATGTTAAATGCAGCTTAAACATCCTGCCATAGTGGAAAATCAATCAAAATCGATCATCTAATCAATCGACAACAAAGTCAAATTAGTAACTTATAGGTTATATATAGACACAAGCAATAATACATACCCAGATCATCCGATCCGGCGATGTTCTTGTCACGATACAGTCCTTGTTGCGCATCCCGCGATTGTGGTTCCGTCCCGGGTTACCATGGTGACGGCTGTGAGATGACGACCAAACCCCCCCCCCCCCCCCCCCTTTTTTTTTTTTTTTACAGATCTGCATGATTCACGTAGGTCACATTTTCAGGTCGGAAAATCCGGAAGTCCGGATTAATCCGGAAAAATCACATCCCTGAGAAAGAGATGAAGAATGAGGAGGAGGATGAGAAGAAGGAAATGGAGAATGAGGAGGAGGATAATAAGAATGAGGAAGAGGCTGAGAAGGAGATGGAGAATGAGGAGGAGGATAAGAAGGATGAGGAGGAGGATGAGAAGAAGGAGATGGAGGATGAGAAGAATGAGGAGGCGAATGAGAAGGAATGGAGAAGGAGATGGAGAATGAGAAGAACGAGGAAGGAACTGCTGTTTTCTCCAGCTGGAGAGAAAACCCTCGCTGCTATGTTTAAAAAAAAAGAAAAAAAAGAAAAGAAAAAAAAGGGGGGCTGTTGTTTTGTTAATGGAGATGGAGAAGGCAAAGTTGAATGAGAAGGAGATGGGGAGGGGAAAAATTTTTTTAAGGAAAAGGGGCTGCTGTTTTCTCCTGCTGGGAGATCACCCCTTGCCGCGATATAGCTATAGCTGCAGGGGACTGCTGTTCATCCCTCAGCAGAGGATGAACACCCCTGCTACTTCAATGGAGATGGAGAAGGCGAACTTGAATGAGAAGGAGATGAGAGGAGAAAAAAACATATATATTATATATATATATATATATATATATATATATATATATATAAATTATAAAGGAAAAGGGGCTGCTGTTTTCTCTCGCAGGTAGATCACCTCTTGCCGCGATACCTGAGGGGGCCGCTGTTCTCCCTCAAGCGAGGGACAAACTCCCCCTCAGAAGAAAGGGACCTGCTGTTCTTTCCAGCTGGAGAGAGCACCCTTTGCTGCTATGGCTGCAGGGGACTGCTGTTCATCCTTCAGCAGAGGATGAACACCCCTGCTACTTAAAATAAGAGGGGACTTGCTATTATCTCCCTCACGTTCTAGAGGGGAGAATACACCTCTCCTACCATAGGCTGCATTAAGGACATCTCTATAACATTGTCTTTCTCTTTTGCAGGAAGGAAACAAGGAAACGCTACTCTCACACCACTCATACCAAGCTCAGGGACATGCTGCTCGTTTGCGGTTCTCCTGCTAGAGAAAATACCCTTCGCTGCTAATACCAGCTACCTTAATTATAGAGAGGCCTGCTTTTCTCTGTCTCATTAGAAGGGAGAATACCCCTTCGCTAGCCAGTAGGCTACAATAAGGATATATCAATAACACTGTCTTTTCTCTTTGCAGGATTGGAACAAGGTTGGTTTTGGGGGGTTCTTCTTCAGGCCGTAATACCTCTCATTATGTTTTGGGGGTTAATGTTAAAGCTCTTGTATGTTCAGTTATTCTGGGAGCAAGAACCCCCATAAGGAACCATACCGCCAAAGATAAATTGTGTTCAATAAACTCAAGTAAACTTGCCAAAGTGGTTCCTGTCTGAAATCGAGCGCAGCATCAGTTCAGTCAGGCCACGGAGTCAAGGCTGTGAACAGCTGATGCGGTCAACTGTCAAATCGCTCCAATCACCACCTCTCTCCTTTTAGACACGGGACATATATATACGTGGCACTACTGCTCGGTAAGTATGCTCAACTGCTTGCAACCCTCCCTCCCTCCCCTTTATAAACAGGAGCACACTACTGCGCACCTTCTGGCTGTCGTCTTGTTTGTTTCAGATCACTAAGGCTTCCAAAAATCTTAGCTGGCATGGACCTCACTGCAGAGAGACACCCATCTTCATAACCAGGCTACAGGATAGACGTACCACTGCCACATCTACATGATTATCACCGTTTGCTTTAAAGACTTTATTAAAAGTCTTAATTATTATGTATTTCTAAATTCATGGTTCCGGGGGGTTAATGTTAAAGCTCTTGTATGTTCAGTTATTCTGGGAGCAAGAACCCCCATAAGGAACCATACCGCCAAAGATAAATTGTGTTCAATAAACTCAAGTAAACTTGCCAAAGTGGTTCCTGTCTGAAATTTGTTTACTGAGTTTGGTCTTTTAAAAACACTGTTTTAATGCATTAAGCCACATTAAACGTAGAATGTCCCGAATCATTCCAGCTGATTGAAAAGAATCGGCTCAATGGTCACAAAATGTATATCGGAGAAGATACCAATTTAATATAAATAGATGATACTTTATAAAGTTTATCTCAATAATTGACAGTGGCTGTGAGACTGGACTAAAAAAAGAGCACAATTATCATGAAATTGTGTTCGTTACTATAGCAACGGTTTACAGGTATGTCCTTTCAGAATCATCACTGGCTGATAGAAATAAAAGTTTATCGATTTCTTCACTTTCAAATAACGAGGAGCAGAATATTTTCCTGAAATAAAGGGGAGAAAAAGTCTATGTTTTGCAATGTAGTAAAGAAAATTAAAAGTTTCATAAAAATTGAATTGGCAGACACATTAGAATACTGCAGTGTCATTTATCAACTGCATATAAATTAAAGTTTAAAACTATATAAATTAAAACAATAATGATACACCCCTTTCATTTCCTTTCTCATACTCTGATGATATGAAATAATCATATTTTCTAAAATTATTTAATTCATAATTCATTCTTCTATCTGAAGACCTGATCGTCTTACTGTGGTGATCAACCCAATTCATTTACTATAGGCTATTCGTATGTTAGCCTAAAGATCAGCTTCTCGCTTGATTAGGCCAATTACCGACGACTGAAGTGAACTGCCTACATATGGACGCACACGGGGCTTTTTTATTTTATTTATTTATTTTTAAGAAACTTACGTTTGGTATATTATATTATTTAAGCTGGATATCTTCAAAGTGTAGCGCACCGTCTGAACACTGCCTAGATCTCCGCGTTTATTTTTGCATATTAAAATATGCGATTGAGGCGAGAACCAATGAGGTTTGTGCACAATTTTTTCTCCACCTCCTTTTCCTTGTATGGAGCGCTGCGTAAGTAAAAAAAAACACTCGCGTGTGCAGGTATAAAATACTGGAGTCATTTTACTTGATTACTTAAGTATTATTTTGAGTTGCATTGAGTATTTTTTTATCTTAATAATTATATGATTTGCTTATTAATTAATCTAATTAGTCACAAATAATTATTTATCAATCTTTGCCGAGATAAAAAAAAAAACTCTGAATACCCCAAATAAACAATTAAAAGTTGAATTGTCCTTAGTGATGTTGAATAGACAACACAAACAAAAAAAGTGGCATTTCAAAATGTTAATGTTTTACTTCTATGACTCTCCTCATTAATGCAACACATTCTTGTAGTCTGTCTGGAATATGTTTTAGCCTCTGCATCACATCTTGCTCTTCAAATGACTAGTTCACTCAAAAATTCTCTCATCATTTACTCCCTCACACTTACCCTCATGTTGTCCTATGTTTATGACTTTATTTCTTCAGATGAACACTGGAAAAGATTTTTAGTCTGTATAATCCATGAAGGAGACATGACCACTTCAGTAAACACACAAAGTGAACATGACGGTCAAGTTTAAAATACTGGTATTTGTATTTTTTGCACTAGATTTATATGCACTAGATTTATATGTTTGACCTGTGCATTTAGTTTTTGTTTTCTCCCTTAAACAAAACTTCTGTATATCTGTTAAAAACGGATACTTCTACTTTTTTAATACTTGAGTGCAATTTAAAGTTGTACATTTTAAATTTTACTCAAGTATGTTTTTGGCCAGATACTTGTACTTTTAATTGAGTAAAATGTTTTAGTACTTTTTACACCTCTGCACATGTAAAACATACACATTAAAGATTAATGTTCCAACACAGTCTGTTCTTCACAAAGACTGTAAAAGCAAACAGAGTCTTCTGCGTTTGATGTGTTTTTGGAGTCGTTGTTTTTGATGATTCCAAAGTCACACACTTTCTTCAAAGTTTGTATAGTCTCCAGAGCAGTGACAAGAATACATTTGTGAAACCTTTGAAAATATCTGAATTTCTGCATTGCTGAATAATCTCAAATCTTTTTGAACAATTATAGATAAACACAATCTGACTAAACTAATAACACACAAATCATTGTGTTTTTCACACTTTTATTGAAAACAATGAATAATCGTTCACAGTGCAGGCCAGGGTGTAGAAAGTAGGTGAAAATAGTAACTGGATTCTCCTTTAGTAGCAAATTATGAACCAGATATTTTCTGTAGCTGCATAAAGGACTTTGACCAATTTTGGACCATTGCTACCCACAAATCTGTTTCGGTTTATCAGTACTTCTGGGTTATCTTGATATCATAGCCCTTTTGATGAAGTGCCACAATATCTGCCAGGACACACACAATATTCTTTTTCAGCAATTCTATTTTATATACAGTATTTATATAGGCCTATATATATAGACTGAGGACAACTGAGGGTCTTATATGTAACTATTACAAAAGATTCAAATAATCATGGATGCTCCAGAAGGAAAAACAATGCATTAGATGAAAACTTTTTGAATTTGAAGATCAGGGAAAACATAAATTACTTTGTCTTTTAGGAAATGTCTGTGTAACTATCATGCAGTACTAAATTAAACAATATAATATTATATTATATATATAAATAAAAAACTTTTATAAAGTTTTCCAATTTTTTTGTATAAACCTTGGTTTTTAGAAAATATTGATCTGTTTTGCATTTGCAAGAAAAAAAATTTGTTTGTTTGTTTGTTTGTTTTTTAAGTAAAAAGGGTTTTATCAAATGTAATGAACAATAATTAAAGATAAAAACTGCACAAACCCAGGAGCACCTAAATATATATATATATATATATATATATAAAAACTAGTAGCTATCTCTTGCAGCATATTACAGATGTTTCATTTAGTTTCAGTCCATAGCTTTATAAGAAAGGTTTTGTTCATCTTTCCCACATGTAACCGAGACATAGCTTCTTTCAGAATCATAACTTGGAAATATCTTTTGAAGTAATGCCTGCCGAGATGACAGACAGCCTCCTTCTGCTTTTGATGTATCAGTGCCTTTGGAAGAGTCTAATGATTCCAGAGTCATGCAGTTTCTTCCAAGTCTTTATCTCCAGGCCATAGTCATGGTTAATAAAGAAAATTACACTGGTTCTTTTTAACTTTTCATAATAATAGTTGGAGTACTTATGGTGGTCTTCTGTGATAAACCCATAGGCATCGACCTGATGTTGAGAACAAAACATTTTCATTTAGGTTCCAAAAACTATTATTAAATATATATGTACAAAACAAATAGGATAACAGAAAATAGAGTACTTCCAGTGTTAAACAGCTACAAACCAATTTAAGAACAAGCTGATGAATGAATAGAAAATTAATAATGCCTTTACTTACAATGTCACATGTGTGAATAGCCAAGAATAAAGCAAACGCTCCATTGGTCGGTCTGTACATTGCCCAGTATTTGCCCTGCATTTGTTTGGATGGCATGAATCTGTTTTTATATATATATTATATATAAAAAATAAGGGTTATTCAAAAGAGGTCATGCTAAGACTGTTGTATGACTATAGACAAACTGGTCACTTTAACATAAATGTTACCTGTTGCGAATGTATCGAAGAAAATCAGGGTGAAGAACATAGAATCTGCTCTCGTTAAAATTCCCATTGAAAAATTTCAGTGGCCTGTGGAAGAATAAATGCAAATGTTTTTTTTCACAAATCAGTAACAATACATTTTCACCCCTTATCATGTTGAGCTAGAGCCAAGCATTATAAACACTTCACTTGGAATATCCACTTTAATTGTTACCTCCACGGCTTAGGAGTAAAGTTTGACCCTATTATATGATTAAGTTTGGCACTATATATAGCTCAAAAGACTTCTGTATTAATTTTACTGTACCTCTCACCCTTGAATGACCCATTTGCTTCTTTTCCCTGCAAAAGGCCTTGGATCCACTCAAAGTCCCTCAGGCCTTCAGGGATCATTACATATTTAATATCCTATTGAAAAACACCAGTATGTCACTTCTCTCAGTAAAACATATTTAGTTGTTACAAAATGTTACGAAAACATTTAACCACACAAAATAATTTTTGACAGTGAGGACTTTAGTAACGGCTGTTGAAAATTCAGTTTTGCCATCACAGGAATAAATTACATTTGAGCATAAATTCAAATAGAGAACAGGTGTTTTGAATTGTAATATTATTTATAAGTGATTTTACTATATGCATTATATGTTTTGATCAAATAAATGGAACTTTGGTAAGCATAAGAGACTTCTTTTAAAAACATAAAAAAATCATAACCTCTTTTGAATGATAGTGTAAAGTTGTGTAGTGTATTTATATGAATAATTCTCAATTATGAACAAAGCAAAACAGTGTATTAAAATTGAGTTACCTGCATGCAAAACTGTAAAATATACTGACCTCATCTTGTGGAATATTGTGAAACCCGTACTGTTTTAATGTCAGTATGGAACTATATAAGGAAAAAGCTGTATGTACATAGACTGATGTTCTATTTCCAACATCCTCCTCGTAACCTTGAGTAACAGCCCCATTTACTCTGTTTAAGAATAAACAGTTTCAGAACAGTTTCACACAGTCATGAACTCAAAATAACTGTTAATGTAGAATCTGTTATTGGCATACATTATCATTAACATATCTAATTAATTCAGTTGTCAACTCTACCTTAGCCATTTTTTACAAATTTTATTTCATTTTACAACATTTACTCTTACCGAAAAACGTAATCATGGGAGTCTATCTCTTTGCCCATCTTTGAGTTATTGAGAATGCCCCCAGAGGCCACAACAGCACAGCGGATACAACCATCCTTTGAACTTTCAGGCACAGACAGTAATATTGGAGACTTAGGCTTTGGTATCAAATCCACTGGTCCTTTTACTTCTTCAGTGGGGGAAAAAAATGCACGTAAAGGAATGCAAAGTGCATTGGGTTAGAGGTCATCCAAACATAAAAGAACTGTTGGCCCAAAAATGAAAATGTAGTCACCCTCAACCAGCCAACCGTTATGTAGCGGAGTTTGTTTTTTTGTTTATTTATTTTTTCATCAGAACAGATTTGGAAAAAATAGCATTGCATCGCTTGCTCACTAATAGATTATCTGCAGTGAATAGGTACTGTCAGAAATAAGTACCTAACACCTTATATAGTCCAAACACCTTATATAAGCATTACTGATGGCACCCATTCACTGAAGAGGATCCATAGGTGACCAAGTAATGAAGAAACAACCTCATCAACATATTTAATGGCATATTTTAAGGTTGCAAGTAAAGCTCAATCAGCAGTGTTTGTGGCACAATGTTTATAAATATATATATATATATATATATATATATATACACCAGGGTTGCCAGCTCTCACGCATCTGGCATGACACTCATGCTTGCACTTCAGCGTGAGATTGATGCTGAAAGTGTGTCACGCCAGATGCGTGAGAGTTGGCAACCCTGATACACACACACACACACACACACCAACTCACTGGCCACTTTATTAGGTACATCCTGCTAGTACCAGGTTAGACCACCTTTTGCCTTCAGAACTGCCTTAATTCTTTGTGGCATAGATTCAACAAGGTGTTGGAAACATTTCTCAGCAATCTTGGTCCATATTGACATGATAGCATCACACAGTTGCTGCAGATTTGTCAGCTGCACATCCATGACGCGAATCTCCCGTTCCAACACATCCCAAAGCTGCTCTATTGGATTGAGATCTGGTGACTGTGGAGGCCATTTGAGTAAAGTGAACTTATTGTTCAAAAAAACAGTCTGAGATGATTTGAGCTTTGTGAGATGGTGCATTATCCTGCTGGAAGTATCCATCAGAAGATGGGTACACTTGTAGTCATAAAGGGATAGAAATTTTCAGCAACAATACTCAGATAGGCTGTGGTGTTTAAATGATGCCCAAATGGTACTAAGGGGCCCAAAGTGTGCCAAGAAAATATCCCCCACACCATTACAACACCACCACCAGCCTGAACCATTGAGACAAGACAGAATGTTGAGACTCATCAGACCAGACACAGTATTTCCAAATCTTCTATTGTCCATTTTTTCTTCTATTGTCCAATTCTTCAATTGTCTTGTGTGAATTGTAGCCTCCTTTTCCTGTTCTTAGCTGAAATGGAGCGGCACCCGTTGTGGTCTTCTGCTGCTGTAGCCCATTAGCTTCAGGGTTTGAAGTGTTGTGTGTTCAGAGATGGTATTCTGCATATCTTGGTTGTAATAAGTGGTTATTTGAGTTACTGTTGCCTTTCTATCATCTCTAACCAGTCTGCCCATTCTCCTCTGACATCAACAAGGAATTTTCGTCCACACAACAGTCGCTCACTGGATATTTTCTCTTTTTTGACCATTCTCTGTAAACCACTAGAGATGGTTGTACATGAAAATCCCAATAGATCAGCAGTTTTTGAAATACTCAGACATCCCGTCTGGCACCAACAACCATTCCACGTTTAAAGTCACTTAAATCACCTTTCTTCCCCATTCTGATGCTCAGTTTAAACTTCAAGTCGTCTTCATCACATCTAGAAGCCTAAATGCATTGAGTTGCTGCCATGTGATTGGTGTGTATATATATATATATATATATATATATATATATATATATATATATATATATATATATATATATATATATATATATATATATATATATATATATATTTAATAAATTAAATGAGACAAAGTGAAACATTGGGGCAAATCTTTAGAGGACTTAAAATAAACGTTTATAATAAATCATTTTATAAAAACACATGAATTCTTCTGTTTAAAAAAAGCATTAAAATAATGACAGTTGTTTTAGGTTTTTATGGGATACGCTGTCATAACAACAAAGTAACTTGCCATATTTACTACCATTTCTTCATCGCCCAAAATGTCTTCTTTTGTTTTCTTAATCTTGCTCTTTCCGAATCTCTGACCATTGCTGCCTGCTCCCGCAACACTTGTTTCGCTCCCGCGATTTTCGTGTCCACCCCTTTAAACATTTTAATATTGTATTATAGAATTTGTATATAGACATCAGGAGCAGCTCTCAGTATGCGGAATATTTAAAGCACTTTTGAATGAGCGTTCGCGCTGTTTACTTTCACTTTCGATTTCGCAATCACACACACTGGCTATGTTTACATGCTCACTTTTTGGTTGGATCGGACTGAATTCATTACGATTGGTGAATCTGATTGTAGTGTTTACATAAACCCTAAATAAAGTGATTGGGTTGATGTGTGCGTTTATATGCCATAAACTCCAAATCGGAATAGAATTATTTATTTTATTAGATTTTTTTTTTACATGTGCACAGTGCTCAAATAGTGAAAGTGTATAGTGAAAGTTACATATAGATAATATCGAGTTTCTCACTGTTTGCACATAATAACCACACTCCTTCATGGTTTCTTTGTTTGTTTTTAACAGCAGAATTAATATTTACCCGTTTATGGATAAATATGCATATAAACCACTGTGCCATGCTGCTCATATTTATCTAAAAAAAAAACACGAAAAAGCCCCTCCCCAAACCCAAAACGGGTTGCCTATATATATATTATATTATATTATATATATATATATATAACTATTCTTTTTTCCATTCTACCTACTTGTTTTATTTTCAGTTATAATAAAAACAAAACTAGCAAACAAACACCAAAAAAAAAAAAAACCTTGCTATGTACCCTGCTCCCCTTTTTGGCACCTTCCTTTTGGAAAACTACAATATGGTCACCCTACCGAAATTGCTAATGTGAAAGCACCCAACAATTTCAAATTCTATGTAATATTGCAGTTTATTATAAATTATTTAATTTTTTAATTCATGTGCCCTTTTATTCTTTAATGTAAACCTGTACTGTAGCCGTAATGTTTAACTAAAGAAACAGAAGTCCGTTTCCATTGTTTACAGTGTGCCATGACATAAAGCTAATATTAACCTACTGCACCCCTTTCTCAAACATACTCAGGATTCTACACACCCATATTTTGCCAGAAATGATCTTAAATTTGCATTAGGTTATCACCATTGTACTTGTATTCCATGAAGCCGAAGGGATTGTTGAAGTGTGCTAATCGATTCCATTCTGTTATGTTGAGTAGACCTTTGTACAGCCACAGCTGAATGTCAGGAAGTGTCGCCTCCTTGAACTTGGGATTCTCTTTGTTTTGAAGGGATTCTGGACAGGTCTACAGAAAAGGTGATCAAAATGACTTCACAATTTCACAGTGAGAATGGTATTGGAAAAGTAGCACTTACAGGTCTTCTTGCTTCATTGCTTCGCAAATAAACATCTTCGAAATCCCACACTGGAAGTTTCGTAAAATTTTTCTTATAGAGAACTGGAATAGGTGTTATGTTGACTTCTCGCTCAGTGGGGTAAATTAGTTTTTCTGTTTTGTACATACTTGTAGTTCCAAGTGGTGAAAAAATCAATGCAGAAATGATGACAATTTTGCTAATTAGGAGGAAAGTGTATAGCAAAAACAGGAATAAACTTCTTGTGGAAATCTAGACCAACAAATATTTCACAAAAAAAGTATTAAAACCCATATACAAGTCATCAAAATATCATAATTACACCTTAAGACAAATAGAATATTTTTAAGATGTGTAGCTAGTTGCTTTCTTACCTGTGAAACTGTTCAGAGAGATTCATCCAAAGCACTAGATAGAGCAGCACACAGCAAGTCAGAATTAGACTAATAGCAGTCAAATTTTTCGGCATGTTTCGAGACCAATTTCCACTCATATGATCAGTCTGGCCAAATGCATGTGCGTTGTGAACTGTGTGAAAGATGTTACTGTTTGTAACAGTGTTTTATAATCTACCAACCTATACAAATTCATTACATCATCAACCAGGTGTTTACATCTGCATTACAGTCCGCCCATCGTTATGAATAATATTATTGGCCTTTGGCCAGCACAGATTTATAAGCAGTGTTTAAACATAACAATATTGATAAATAATAAAAAATATAAAATAAAGCAAAAAGCATAATTTGTCCATTTGTCATACTAGTAACTTAAAGAAGCCCAATGTCACTATGTAAGATAGACAGCTGACAGCTAGAGTGAGTAATACTCGCTGATTTAGTATTTAGTATTTTATTTCAGTTTAGATCATACTTTATTTAACATGGATTTGGTTTGAACTGACATGCACCATAACCATTAATTGAAGCTAAAGCACAAATAAAAAGAAGACTCATTTTCTACTGAACATTTCCAGATTTTGTGATTCCTCATTACTTATATTATGTATAATAATGCCCAATAAATGCATATAATATACATATAACTCATAGAAAAACCTTTTTCACACAATCAAATATTTCAGGGAATAGGTTTATTGAAGTCACTGATTTCAACTTGAAAGCTCCTTTAAAATGGTATTTGAATCTAGAATTTGAATCTAGACAGTGTTTGTCAGTACAGTTTTATTTGCTGATTTGTTAAACAGAATAGAGTTTAAGCTGTTCTTGTAAATCGCTCTCTGTCACCTCACCAAATGTGTCTTGTTTGTCTTTGAGCAGCTGGAAGATGGCAGCTAACTGCTCTCGCTGAACCCTGAAACAAAACATGTACACTTTATTAAAAACATATCTCAGATGTACAGTTTGTAAATTAATATCTACGGTTGTGTAAGTAAGTTTAGCGTAAAAAGACAGACATTTACTGGCTGCTGGAAAGGGTGCAAATATGCCTGAATATAATTACAATTCTGGAAAACAAAAGAGTGCAGGACCTGGAAGATTTTTCTGAACAACAGTGCACAGTTTCACATGGGACTTATGAACAACTATCACAAAACAGCCATTGATCAACCAGGTAGTGACACACAGTAATAAGAATTAAGTTTATGTACATTTTTGAATGGCGTAATTTTTTAAAATTCAGCTATTAGTTTGTCTTGTGGAACATGCAATTTTTATGATCATCTTATTTTTATACTATTATTATTATTAACATTTTGCAGATTAATACTGCAATGTAAACTGCAACTGCATATGAATGATGTTAGATACTTGAACTGATGTTGCAGAGATTTTTATTTATTAGTAGCCTATCTATATATATCTATATCTATATCTATATATATATATATATATATATATATATATATATATATATATATATATATATATATATATATATCTTAAAATAATAAAATTATAAGAATTATCCTAATTCTTATAATGTATTACGTACTAAAAGGAAAAATAGACAAACAGGAAACTCGAATAGCCTGAAACACATTTTAAATCATGGACGTAGAGTATTAAAGTGTTCATGCTTGACAGAACTGTTTGCATACTATCAAAGAAAACTTGTTTCAAAATGTTTGTTATGGGTGGAGGGAGTGAATACAAACTGATTGTTTGTATGGGATATAAATCATCAAGATATGAAACAACATCCTGAAGTCTCTGAGAACAAACTAGAAACGCAAAATACTAAGTAAACAAGGTTAAGACTTGATGAATAACTCAAGGTGAAACTTACACTTTATACATGGTGCATTAAACTGAACAAATGTGACAGTAAAGACATTTATAATCAGTGTTGCAAGTAACACATTACAGGTGACATGGTTATTGTGTATTCAGATTACCTTTATAAAGTAACTAGTAATGTAACATGTTACTTACATACTTTTAGATTTTTTAAATATGTAATGCCAGTTACTTTATTTTCCCATTTATTGACTGACAGCTCTCCTGACCCATGTTGAGAGAAACCGGGAGTAAGTGCAGCGGCATTGTGTGCTCTGCTTACTGCATTTCTAGATTAACATAAATGTACTCATCTCATGTGCACCAAAAGAGATTCAGTATTCCTCAAAATGAATAAAAACAGTGAAATGCATACCTGCAATAATTAAATATGTTACCACAAAAATTATTTTTGTAATTAATCCCACTTTATTAACAAATGTCTTTACTGCAGACCTTCGATGGTCCAATTCAAGAATACTATTAAGCAAAAATGACTTTAGATAAACATAACATTTGTGTTTCTTGAGAACAAATGAAACATTTCCTTCAACCTGAGGGAATGAAAGGCCTTTTACAAAAATAGAACAAGTAAGCAAGCCCAGCCCAGATGAGAAAAAGTAAAGCAAAAGTAATGTAATGCATAACTTTCCATAAAAAGTAACCATGTTATTTAGTTATGCAATTAGTTAGTGTTTTAGGGAGTAGGCCTCACACAATATTATAATGCATTACTTTTAAAAGCAGAGTTGGTGATTTGGTTAAAAACCTTTTTTGTTATGCTGGTTGAAAGTCTCTTCACATCCTGATAGCAATCACTAAGTTAAGTGGTCTAAATTTATTTGTATTTATTTATATAAAAATTCTTTGGTCCAAAGATTACGATAGGCTGTCCTACCTGCCTGTCAATGTACAGTACAGACCAAAAGTTTGGACACACCTTCTCATTCAAAGAGTTTTCTTTATTTTCATGACTATGAAAATTGTAGAGTCACACTCAAGGCATCAAGGGCTATTTGACCAAGAAGGAGAGTAATGGGGTGCTGCGCCAGATGACCTGGCCTCCACAGTCACCGGACCTGAACCCAATCGAGATGGTTTAGGGGTGAGCTGGACCGCAGACTGAAGGCAAAAGGGCCAACAAGTGCTAAGCATCTCTCGGGGAACTCCTTCAAGACTGTTGGAAGACCATTTCAGGTGACTACCTCTTGAAGCTCATCAAGAGAATGCCAAGAGTGTGCAAAGCAGTAATCAAAGCAAAAGGTGGCTACTTTGAAGAACCTAGAATATGACATATTTTCAGTTGTTTCACACTTTTTTGTTATGTATATAATTCCATATATAATTCCACATGTGTCAATTCATAGTTTTGATGCCTTCAGTGTGAATCTACAATTTTCATAGTCATGAAAATAAAGAAAACTCTTTGAATGAGAAGGTGTGTCCAAACTTTTGGTCTGTACTGTATGTATTTGCATACCTCTGCAAACCCTGTTGTGCAGACATGATACATCATCAGCGCATTCCATTATGCAACTGCAGACCGAGCAAGAACATAATGCGTTATTATTATAATATTGTGTTATAATAATAATGATTTCTCATCGGTGTATGGAAGAATATTGGAGACTATTTTCAAAATGAATTGCAAATTGTATTTTCAATTACAATATACACAAAATGTGGGCGCATAAATTGTGACATAATCCAAACGCAATTGACGATCACAAATGCTCAATGACTGTCAAATTTCAAATGGAAAAGCAAAGTCCTTTTTTTGCAACTGTATTTTCCATGTTTTATGAGTTATGACCCTGTCATATTTAAATAGCAACATTAATTACCAAGTCTGCTTTTTCACCCCCTCTGCGTCGTGTATGTAACCTGCCAAAACTCAATTGGAATTGCAATTGCTTTAGCATTTTAATTTTCGATGACTTGCACAGAAACCTGTCAATCAGTGTCAGAGGTGGGACTATTCTATGGTGCATGCACTCACAGTAGGTCAAAATTCACCATTAATCAAACTCTTTTCACCTGCCTCAACATCTCTAACTGTTTGCACTCAGACTGATGCACACGAGCAAACAGTGCAATTGTACACACTTATTGTATTATAGTAAATTCTCTCTCTTTTAATTGTAATGGAGCACACTTTGCCTCAAGATCTCTCACTGCTTACAGCCACTGTACACAGCAACTGATGCACAGGATTTTTATTGTTAAGTTACTCACCTTGGCTGTGGCATGTTCTGTGACAGCTGCGTCTAGGTCTGACTGGAGAAGTGTCATCTGGGGCAGACAGATAGGGTTATTTAATTTTTTGTATGGTCATGTGTATTGGTGTACGGGACACCCCCCGCAGCCACTGTGGACATACTAAAGGCATTCGCAAATCACACAGAACATGTTTTTGCTTTGAAATATGAAAGATTTGAAAAAAACTTAAGGTCTCTTTTTTAACTTCTTTTGACTTGAGTGTAGTAAGAAGAAAAGACGCTAGACGTGAACGCAAAGGTAGTGCAATAAAGTGGAAAAGTGTGTGTGGAAAAACTCTTAACTTGGCTTAAATAATGTTCTAAATCATCAACTAGGAAAATCTGCCTTTTTTTGTACTGTTCTCTGAGACCCACTTATAATGATATCAAAAATTCTACATCAAAACAAACAAACAAACAAAAACAATTTAGAAGTAATAGGATATTTTCTGTCCTGTTTTGACCCCCTTATCGGAACTCTCTGTTTGAATATGCGTGGCGGATTGTAGACTTGGAAGTAACATCCACTGCTATGATTGGCTAACAGTTGTATGTGTTTGACAGCCTACAGCCTTCATAGATGTACACTGCTGTGATTTAGGTTAAAAACGCTGTCTGAATACTCGATTCTGATTGGCTGGCAGGTTCCAAGTCCGTTTAATCGTGAATACAGCATCACAAGTCTGATGTGTATGAGAGCAGGTATTAACCGTCACATCACAAACACAACATCATAAATTCTAAATACTTCAAATAAAGCAATGTCATCTTTAAATCAATTATAAAGTGCTACAGGAAAAATTATAGTAAAAGACACCAGCGTTCATCGAAATTAAAAATGTATCTGCACTCTCCCCTTTAACACCCAACGGTTTTGTACAAAAAGTTTGGTTTGAGATAACAGCTGTGTTTTGCATGGAGGGAGAGAAGGAAACCGAAACCTATCAAAAGAGTCTTGTGTTCTGCAGCAAGAAGAGAATAGCCTGGAGTACCTGACCCTGCCGCATAACCCACAAACCAAAAAAATTCCAAAGATCCAAGTGCATCGGATAAAGAAAACCCACTTTGTCCCATGGACAGTTTTAAAAAAGGCCTATCAAAGTGCCCATCTACTGTAATGCCAGAGCCTTTTATCTGCATTGTAGGCACATCCCTTTGTGTAAACTCGAGAACAATGAAGTGTCTTTCACGGTGAATGATTTCACTATAACATGTTCCTGAATCAACATCCTTGTTGATCCTAGAACAACATTCCTTTTTTCAAGAAATGTCAGTTTTAGGCTTACAATCAGGGTTAGATTATTCTACACTCTTGATATTTACCTATCATTTCCCTCTGATTTTATGATTTAATAAACAGTAGGTTTAGGTTTAGAAGTAGGGATTAGGTTAGGTCTATATTTTTGGAAAGCAGTGTTGATCCAGGAACATGTCTTACTTGGCAAAATCACACTGCATGCAGAGCGCAGTTTTCCGGATGTGGCAGCGAAAGGGGATTTCGCTGCCTTGATGGAGTGGGTGCTGGTGAGCAATGACCGTCCATTCACCATCGGTCTCGCCAGCCCCACTCCAGAACCAGAGTCCAGCCGAACATCACCCCACAGCATGGAACGTTTCCACAAGCTTGTCACAGACAGCCAGCCAAAGCCCGCCATGACTAACGATCCATCGCAAGCAAGAGCGACAGAGCTGAGGATCCGTAGCCAAAGCCTCACGGATCGTCTGACCAGGTGTGAGAGCCGGCAATGAGGAATGATTGTAGGCTCTCACAGTGGGGAGCGAGGACATGGAGGAATGCCCCTCCCACTGTACCACCACTGAAGGTGAACTGAGGTAGGATTCAAGGGATCTGATAGACTGATAGAACTAACTAGTTTCCCGTCATAGTCTGAAGTCTTTATCTGTCCTGTTATGGCCAAGGAGGCTGTTTCCGAACTGTCTATCTGCCCTTAAATGTCTGTATTTCCCATCATGACCATGAAAGTCATTCCCCTATCTCTTGCACTGCCAACGCAGGGAGTGGTCATCTGGTGTGTGAGGCAACACACACCATACCTGAACCCTCGGTCTGCTCAAAGCTCCCATCCAGCCTCCCTCTCCCACCACCTTTTCATCAGTCCTCACCACCACCTCTTGCTGTCCCTTGTCAGCCCCTGGATCCCTTATCTCTGCCTCCAGCCTCCGATACCCAGTCTCCACCTCGGCACGCCGACCCATTGGCTCCACCATGGCCCTTCAGTCCAACAGCTCCGCCGGGCTCCCTCGTCCCTCCGGCTCCACTTTGGTCAGTTGTCAACCCACCATCGCCTTAGAACTCCACTTCTCCGGCTGCGCCTCATCACTCCACCGGGCTTCATCTCCACCTTGGTCCTCTGTTGCTCCGGCTCCACCACGGCCTTTCAGATCCTCGCCTACGCCTCGGTTGCCTGAGCCATTTGCTCTGCCTTGGCCCTCCGGATCCTCCTTGTCATCCTGGCTCTCTTTAATTAATCTCAAAAAATATTAATCTCAGGAGGAGCTGGGAGAACAGAGTTTGGCTGACAACAATGTTTGGGAATCCCTACCCAACAATGTTGAAGATCAGAAAGGGTTTCATTGTACAGTATGGATGAAAACATTTTTGAATAAGATTTTCAAATGTTACACATCATTGACACAACACAGTGGATCATGAAATTTTGGATGCTTTTACACACCATTCTTAAACATATGACATGAAAGTAGAAATTAACATCTTTCAGTGCAACATATGGTCAAAGAATTGACTGTAACTAAACAACAAAGAAAAACATTTTAAAGGGATAGTTCATTCAAAAATAAAAAAATCACTCACTCTCATGTTGTTTCAAGGTTGTATGACTCATACTTCTGTAGAAATGTGTCAGGGTTTTACTTTTCGAACGGCTAGGGTAAATAATGACAGGGTTGTAATTTTTTGGTGGACTTATACCTTTTAATCTATTATAGTCTATTGGTACTTGAAGATTGGTGAGTCTTAAAAAGGTGAATGTGGAAAGATTTTGATGTTTTCAAAAATATATATAATAAAAAAGAAAATATGACATTTGTGCATTTAATGCACAATTACTTGTGTGACTTTAATTATAATTCTACATGATATCCAGTGTAATATGAAAAAAGGAAGACAGGATACTCACACTAGGCTTGTCATATACATTTTATTAGGCCACAGATGTATTTGTAGAGGTTTATTTCAAGCATTGTTGTAAACACACTGCAGTACTAGTCACCAATGACAACTAGGTAGGCTACTAATCAAACTACTCAAACAAAAATTAGAGTCTCCCAGTTTAAATTTATAAAACGCTAAACACATCAAAGAGTCAAGTCACCTTTATTTATATAGCACTTTATTCAAAACAGATTGCGTCAAAGCAGCTTTACAGTGTCAAACAGGAAAAACGTGTGCTGATAATGCAAGAGGACAGTAGAAAATGTCAGTTTATCAGTTAAAGTCAGTTCATTGTTGATAATTGAAACTATAGCCAGGGTTAGCACAGGTTATTCGCTTGTTTTCTGTGCTGTGTGCCTGTAATCAATTAGGCAGAACAGCACAGATCCTTTATATTACACAAACTATGCATTGTTTCGAAACTGTTGCAGTTAATGCTTTAAAATTTGAAACTTTGTTACCTTTTCAAAATAATCCATTAAATAAGTTATTATTTGAGGAGCCTATATTAATATTTTCAGTTCCATTCATTTGCATGTTGTCTCAAGGACATGCCCACAATATGGGGAACTAATGAATATTCATGTCAACTCCACCCACTCGAACAGTAATTCATGGGAACTGAATATTTCACAACACCGGTCCGTAGTCTGCCATCTCTATCAATCCCATTCAAAAACTGACAGCAACAGAAGGGTAGACGGCTCCTTCTCCTGGTAAGCCTTAGAGTTGGCACAAATAGCACTTCATAATATTGGGCCCCATTTTTTGTTGGAGATGAGGGTGTGAAGTGACATTCTTACATCTTGAGCCTCAACAAGCAAAAAACAGACTGTGCTCAAACATCCATCAAGGGAATTTAGATTTCTCAGTTTATGACCCCTTTAAACTTAGTTTTGTTGGTGTAACCTAAAATATTTATATTGTTAGGCTTAAATAACATTTTTTAAATTAAATTAAATTCATGCATTTAGCAGACGCTTTTATCCAAAGCGACTTACATTGCATTCAAGCTAACAATTTTCTCTTAAAATGTGTTCCCTGGGATTCGAACCCCCAACCTTGTGCTTGCTAACGCGATGCTCTACCACTTGAGCTACAGGAACACATGATTTTTTTTTTAACAATGTATTAAACAAAATTTATTAAGGCGTTACCAAATGAAGCACGTTTTTGGATTATCGTTATGCTTAATATGGCTTAATGCATTAAAACTTTAAAAGACCAAATTCAATTTGTTCGTTCTTGAAATTGAAAGTTATCAATAAATTTATCTGGTACACAATATTACAAGAAAGATTATCCAGTTTAGTACTGAGAATGCCCATGCATTTGGTAGAGTCTTTGCTTGTTTGTTTGTGGTAGTCAGTTGATAAAAAGAACAAGTTAATCATCAAAAAATGGTACGTTAAGAAGCATGGAAAATTTGCTTTACTTCAAAATGTAGTTTATATATATTTAAAGCAGGGGTCTCCAAACTCTGTCCTGGAGGGCTGGTGTCCTGCAGAGTTCAGCTCCAACTTGCCTCAACACACCTACCTGGAAGTTTCTTGTACAAAGATCTTAATTAGCTGGTTCAGGTGTGTTTAATTAGGGTTAAAGCTAAACTCTGCAAGACACGGCCTTCCAGGACTGAGTTTGGAGACCCCTGCTTTTTCTTACTGCAAAACATGGATTTTGCTTGTATAATTTATTTTCTACAGTTTGCTTATGTAGGTGATTGTTTGAACTGAGATACATTCGGGCCATTAACCTGCATGAATTTTATTGAGCTTAATGTTAAATAAAATATGTAGACCAGGGGCCTATAACAGATGTTTGTGTATTATTATTGATGAAGAATCCCTCCTACTATTGTTACAATAACAAACAAATCAGAGCAGTGGCAATTTTGCCTCAAAGTTCATAGATTAAATCAGTGCTTCCCAAATCTGTCCTGGAGGCCCCCCACCCTGCACCTTTTGTATGTCTCCCTTATCTAACACACCTGATTCCACTCATCAGCTCATTAGTAGAGACTGCTAGAACTGAGGCCCTGTCCACACAGAGATGCGTTTCGCTGTATACGCATACATTTTGTATCGTATAGGCATTTCGTCCACACGGATCCAGCGTTTTGGGTGAATGAAACAGATATTTTTTTAAACTGGGTCCCAGAGTGGATAAATCTGAAAATCTGATCTCACAGATGTGCGGTACGCCACTGATCACATGGATCAGTCGGACAGTAACCAGTGAGTAAGTTATAGTAAAATATAAGGTAAGGTGGCAAATAGGTAAATTAGTGTAAATTTGTTACATGCATCAATTGGACTGTAAACAGTGAGAGATCCTGTGAAAAGCATTTGGTTAATGGTGAATGCTGACCTTTTGTGGATCCCGTTGTAGAGTAAGAATAGATCCAGGTTGTCTGTTCCTTCACCCGTATCTATCGGATTGGCTGCTGCCTTCTGTTGTGTGAGGTTTTGTGGCAGTTGCCTTTAGTTGTGCCTTTACCAAATACGTCCACTGTTCAAAACATTTGGCACAATCATATGTGAGTGTTGTCACTTCCCATATATGCCCCAATAGTATAGTCCCACCCCTGATATGGATTTGACAGGTTTTCTTGTAATTGCGATTCCATTCATGTTTTGGCAGGTAACATACGGCAGAGAGTAAAAAAGCAGATGTGGAAATTAATATTGCTATTTAAAGAGCTCATCGACGGATGCTAAGTTCACATTTGTTGTTGTTTGAACATAAATGTGTGTTGGAAGTGTGTGTACACATCCACTTTATAATGATAAAAATTCACCCAGTGTTTCTTTTTTTAATCCCTATTTTAAAAACCCCTTTCTCAAATCAGGCTGTTTTGAGATTCCTGTCAGAATGACATAGTTCTGCACAGGCCCCTTCCAGGATAGTTGATTAACAAGTCCATCTTACCTTACAAGTTATGAGTGAGCTGTCATCAGTCAGCCATTTTGTCGACTCCGGTGGAGGGGAAGACAAGAATGTCTCCGATTAAGCAATTGAGGTGTTCTGTTACTGGATGTAACAATGAATATAAAGCAGTCGACATTTACTCCCAACAGCTGAGCCATTGATGAAGCAGAGAATTAATGTTACTTTCGTTTATAAAAAGGAATATGCTGATCCCCGATCTGTCTAAGGTCTACAGAAGAAGTGAGAATATTGTTTTTGTTTTTTATGAATCTTTGCAAATCGCCTTTCCTAATATTTGCTTAGTTAGCAAGTTTCGCGGCTGGAGTTTACAGTCCACGGAAGAGAGGGGCGGGGTCAGCAGAGCTCATTAGGATTTAAAGCAACGTGGGCTAGAACTGCGTGCTGAAAAGAGAGCTGATTTGGACAAGGTAAAAAGAGTGTTTATACACTAACATTGAGAAATTTTAACCAAAGTATGCTATTTACCTTTCATTAAGACCCTAAAGATTCATATCAACTTGTGGAAAATGGGCATCCTATGACCCCTTTAAATATGACAAGGTCATAACTCGTAAGACTTGGGAAATACTGTTGTAAAAGGACTTTGCTTTTTCATTTGAAATTTGGCAGTCACTGTGCATTCAAGAAAGCGAAAATGCAAATGGTAATGCAAGATTTGTAATTGCATTTGGATTAAGTCACAATTTATGCATCCACATATGGAAAGCTCTATTGAAAATACAATTTGCAATTTCTTTTGAAACTAGTCTGGAATATTCTTCCATTAGTGATGTGCACTTTCGAAGCATGGCTTCATGAAGCTTCGAAAACTTTGCAAATCATTTTTTTTTTTCGAAAAAGTGGCTCGGAGCACTTATCGAACTGCCAAAGACCTGATGTCAATAAACAAGGCTTCGTTATGTGATAACTTTCAAAGCATTTTGAAATTTAAATGGTTTAGCAGTGGGGGGGGGGGGGGGGGGGGCATCTTTGTATACAGGTGCTGGTCATATAATTAGTATATCATCAAAAAGTTTATTTAACAAATTCCATTAAAAAATGTAAATTTGTATATTTCATTCATTACACACAGACTTATTTATTTCAAATGTTTATTTCTTTTAATTTTGATGATTATAACGGACAACTAAGGAAAGACCCAAACGTATCTCCGAAAATTTTAATATTGTGAAAACGTTCAATATTGAAGACACCTGGTGCCACACTCTAATCAGCTAATTAACTCAAAACACCTGCAAATGCCTTAAAATGGTCTCTCAGTCTAGTTCTGTAGGCTACACAATCATGGGGAAGACTGCTGACTTGACCGTTGTCCAAAAGACGACCATTGACACCTTGCACATGGAGGGCAAGACACAAAAGGTCATTGCAAAAGAAACTGGCTGTTCACAGAGCTCTGTGTCTAAGCAAATTAACAGAGAGGCGAAGGGAAGGAAAAGATGTGGTAGAAAAAGAGTGTACAACCAAAAGGGATAACCGCACCCTGGAGAGGATTGTGAAACCAAATCCATTCAAAAATGTGGGGGAGATTCACAAAGAGTGGACTGCAGCTGGAGTCAATGCTTCAAGAACCATTACTTGTGTCAAGCCACTCTTGAACAACATACAGCGTCTAAAGACAAAAAGGACTGGGCTGCTGTGGAGTTGTCCAAAGTTATGTTCTCTGATGAAAGTCAATTTTGCATTTCCTTTGGAGATCAGGGTCCCAGAGTCTGGAGGAAGAGAGAAGAGGCACACAATCCACGTTGCTTGAGGTCCAGTGTAAAGTTTCCAAAGTCAGTTATGGTTTGGGGTGCCATGTCATCTGCTGGTGTTGGTCCACTGTGTTTTCTGAGGTCCAAGGTCAACACAGCCGTATACCAGGAAATTTTCGAGCACTTCATGCTAGAGGTCTTCACAGTGCATCCGAGACCCGTCGACCCGGGACCTGACCCGGGACCCGTACGGGTTCGGGTCTATATTTTAAATGATCAGCCGGGTCCGGGTCGGGTTCGAGTCTATTACCTCGGGTCCCGGGTCTGTTTAACATTGTGTGTAATACCCGTGCGATCGGAGTCATCGGACTCGGAGAACACCCGGCCGTGATCAAACACTGCTTGTGTTTTTTGTAACTTGCAACTTGTAAAATTAGGAAAAGAAAAGAGTGAGCCAAAAAAAGCTCTTTCTCTCTCTCTCTCTCTGCCCTTAGAATCAGAGCGCGCAGACACCGAGTTAATCCAAGTGCACGCATGGTGATAATGCTTGCAGACTTGACACACTAATATCTAATATATTTCAAATCAGCAACACAATCTGAGGTGAACTGTCACATGAATGTTTTCTATGATGCTCAAATTGCGTTGTGGCAGGGGAGGTGTGGTTTCGCGAGGTCTGCGACGGGAGAGAGAGTGAGGAGATCAGCGGTGGTAAGTGAGTTAAGTGAGAGACAAGTGACACCTGCTTCTCATTGCAGTGATTGGCGTGGGGAAGCAGTATTTAAGCCAGCTGGGAACCAGAGACAAAGTCGCGCCACATGCGCATAAATCATAACATTGATACTTTCAGGTTCTCGCTTTCTGTCGGTCGCTTCCTCCCACGAGTCCTCAGGTCTCTCCTTTGTCTCTGGTTCCCAGCTGGCTTAAATACTGCTTCCCCACGCCAATCACTGCAATGAGAAGCAGGTGTCACTTGTCTCTTACTTAACTCACTTACCACCGCTGATCTCCTCACTCTCTCTCCCGTCGCAGACCTCGCTAAACCACACCTCCCCTGCCACATGCGTTAAAGCATATTTTAGGTTGATACAGCTAGCACGCATGTGCAGTCTCTATCGCGTTTCATGTTTCTATGGCAACCAGTGAGGGACACTTTGACCGCCAAACCGCGCTTTACATTTTCTTCCATTTTTATAATAATATAAATGAACCGTTTAATCTTAAAGTTTTATTGGTCAGATTCAGACTCGACGCAGAGCACAGAGAGCACAGAGATGTTAGCAAATAAATGACATCAGCGGCCATGGCATTGCACAAGCTGTCGTTATTATAGTTCAAAAGGGCAAACAGTTGAGGTTATTATGCGAGTTAACTCGAGTCAGAATGTACATGTGCACAGTTGCATTTGTCATCCGTCACCGTGACATCAAGAGGACTTTTGAAGCTGAAATAATGAGTGGATTAAGCTTGGACTTGGAATAATGAGAGGAATAATATGGATAACTTTTTTGTCGGAGGATTGTAATGCATCACAGGCAGTCAGGTAGAGAGACTACGGCTCCTTAAATTAGGTAAGACAAAAAGCTGTATTTTTCGCAACAGGTTTATTGACTTGTAATAGCAATTTAAGGTGCAATGTGTGACAATCGGGTCCAGTTGGGTCTGTGTCTTCCCGACGGGTTCGGGTCTAGCTTTCAAATAATAGACGGGTCTGGGTCGGGTCCGGGTAGGCATTTCTCGGATCTACACGGGTCCGGGTCCAGCTTTTGAAATATTAGACGGGTCCGGGTCGGTTCGGTGTAGTACATTACGGGTCTCTTTCGGGTTTGGGCATGAATTTTTGGACCCGTGAAGACCTCTACTTCATGCTTCCTGCTGCTGACCAACTTTAAGGAGATGCAGATTTCATTTTCCAACAGGACTTTGCACCTGCACACAGTGCCAAAGCTACCAGTACCTGGTTTAAGGACCATGGTATCCCTGTTCTTAATTGGCCAGCAAACTCGCCTGACCTTAACCCCATAGAACATATATGGGGTATTGTGAAGAGGAAGATGCGATATGCCAGACCCAACAATGCAGAAGAGCTGAAGGCCACTATCAGAGCAAAATTATGGGCTCTCATAATATCCGAGCAGTGCCACAGACTGATCGACTACATGTCACACCGCATTGCTGCAGTAATTCAGGCAAAAGGAGCCCAAACTAAGTATTGAGTGCTGTACATGCTCATACTTTTCATGTTCATACTTTTCAGTTGGCCAAGATTTCTAAAAATCTTTTCTTTGTATTAGTCTTAAGTAATATTCTAATGTTCTGAGATACTGAATTTGGGATTTTCCTTAGTTGTCAGTTATAATCATCAAAGTTAAAAGAAATAAACATTTGAAATATATCAATCTGTGTGTAATGAATAAATATAATATACAAGTTTCTTTTTAATATTAATATTATTATTATTATTAATAATAATAATAATAATAATAATATTATTAAAAAATAATAATCACAATTAAAAACATATTATTCAGACACTTCATATTGAATGGTATTTTATTATTTTAATAGCATTTAATGAATTATACTTTCAATTAAACATTTGCAATGGGTTTTTATGCTTGTTTTGGCATGAGTTTTTATTGCATTTACAGTTTTAACCAGCAGTCATCACCAGCATGTTGTGTTTCAAGCGCTTCGAAACCGTGAATCATTTTGTGAAGCAATTGGTTCAATCGATTCAAAACTTCGAAAATTAATTTCTTCCATTACTACCTTCCATACCGGTGAATGAGACATGCAGTAATCTGACAGCATTGCATTCAACCCTCCACCAATGCCGTCTATCATCATATCGCTGGTTAGGGTCTGGTCTGCCTGTGCTGTTCATGTGTTTTGAAGGAGGCGTGTCTTTGGGGAGTGATTATGCAGGGGGATCTTGCTTTCAAACCTAGCTTGCTATTGCTAGTCTTTCCGAAATTGCCTATACTAGCTTTTAATATTCTCCCTATCAAACAACACAAATTACAAGACATTTTAGTTAAGAAAATATCACCTTTGCTCTTCCTCCAGATCTTCTTTGGTCATCGTCTTTTCAAACTGGCAGGTCCTCAGCATTCCAGCCATGTACCTCAAGGGTTTCTTCTCAGCATCTATTGCAGAGTGGAAGATATACAGTGTCAAACAACTAAAGTATGTTCACAAATATATTATCCTACAAAACATAAGTAAATTCAGGGGCAGTTTCTTCATTAGGGTGATAGGGCGAAGCATCACAAAATAGTGCAAAAGGGAGGGTTTTTTTCTATCACATTCAACCATATCAATCGCTGTTCTAGACTATGTGTTCCCTCTAGCGGACTAGCGGTTTGGATGTGTACTGTACTTCACATTGACATGGACAACGACGCAGAAGTATAAATGAAAACTGACGCATAGCCTAAGGTGTAAAAGCTATGGCGAAGGTCAAATGCAGAAGTATAAATCAGCTTTAAACCCTCACAGTTTTTCTCTTGATTCATTTGTGTTTAGCAAAAATCATATTAAATTACCCTTGCCATCCAAATATCCCTTTAACATTATATGCATTAGTGTAGTTCTTTAGACATTTTTTATTATCATAATTTTTAGCACTATTTTGTCTCACTTCTGACACACACACAGGGGCGTCAGACAGGGGTTAATGGTGGAACATAGTTTGTAGGACCTGGAAAGTGATTTCAACCAGTTGTTAATTAGTACATTTTAAATATTACATTTAAATTTAATATTAGATAACACTACAGTTAAAATTCTAATGTGCTCCAGTATGTTAGTCACCACATCAAAATAAGTGTGCAGTACTTCTTTAAAGTATGACAAAAAATCATTAAAAAATATGATTTAAAATATACTTTAGAGTAAAAGTTTTAATTTGACAATTACAAAGTGCATACTTTAAGTGTACGTTAAAAAAACGTAGTCATGAAAGTGTAAGTGTCTCTTCAGTACACTTTAGTGGCTTTTTATATATTAGCAAGTAAAAAATATATACTTTTAACATTTGAAGTACACAAAAGTGCACATTTAATTCAAGTTCACTTTTTTTCTCAATATCAAATGAAACCATAATAAAATCAATAATGAAATTTATATTTAACAACAATAAATAGAATGTGGATCGCACGGCGCAGGAGGTGGGGGGTGGGGGTGTTATGGAGCCTAATGTTATGGAGACAAAAAATAATATAATTTTCCAATACATCATAATTCTTGTTGTTAAAATATTTTTATAATACATTTTAACTGAAGTAACTTCTGTAAATGCATTTCTATTCACAGGACTGCACTTCAAAAATACTTTAAAACCAGTCTTATTTTTAATTCAGTCTTAATTCTTATGAAATGTTAACCCAAAAAGTATTTTCTACAATTTGTAATAATACAAATATATTAAGACTGATAAACAGGAAGTTACTACACAATTATTATTAGTATTGTTATACCAGGTGATTGAGCATAATCCTTCAGGGCATTCCTTATCCCAGACTTTGAGGAATCCTCCTCCCATCCAATGGAGGAGTGAACTGGAGAATCTGACTTGCAAGCTTTTTCCACATTATCTGAGTTTGAATCCTAAGGGGAAGATAGAATTAACATTTTACATTTCCTTGATGTTTTCTTTGGTTTGTAATTATCATTTGGCTTATAAACAATTACAAAAGCAGAATAAAGCGTTACCTTTCCATGTTTTATAGTTTCATCTTTGGCTTCGAGACTCTTTGCATTAGATTGCAGCTGAATGTCCTGTTGACTGGTGTCCTTCTGATGGTTCCGATGATACTGTGAGGAAACTCCGAGGTCTGGACCAGCTCTCTCCTCCACAGCAGCAGTGCTAGTTTGATGGGAGCACTTTGTCGGCGCAGGAGCTTTATTTCTTCCCATAAAAACTGCAGCTACCATAATTGCAAGAAGCGTAAACAGCATCGCCGGCCAAAATAAATCTGAGGTTCCATCCATCATATCTATGAAATAACTTTCTTAGTTCGCAATATCCGATTAACTGCGTTTATTATTAACTAACGCTGACGTAGGCGTTTTCTTATCTGCTGCGGCGCGTATTTTGATAAATGCATATTTTTACAACATGTAACTGCGAAGAATGTATCTCTTTTTGAAATCACTACACTTGACAAGTCCATGCAGAAATATACATTGATTATTTTTTTAGAGCTACTCCCAGCGGAAGTTCTGCTTTCAAAATAAAAGCTTCGGAAACAATCAGTCAAAAAAAATAAAATAATAAGGCAACCAAGCTATCACGAAGAAATGGATTTCTAATTGTAAAAATCTTGCAAACACACATAAAATAAACACCTTTAACAATCTGTGTCGAGAAAATGCTTGTATTTTTATTTCAGATTGTGTAGGCTATATGAATGAATAGGAAACATGGGCCGAATATTTAGAGAATATATTTAAATGTACACTCAAAATCTTTACATTATTTGTAGTGAGGCAATATTCTTTAAAATGTTAATGAAGTAGGAATAGGAATGTTTTATTTCTTAAATTCTTAAAAAAAAAATCACCTGCCATTCCTTTAATAACTGCATATTCATCACCACTATTGTTATTGCCACAAGGACATAGGAACCTTTGAAATATAATGTGTTGACTTTTCTCAAAACGCCTGAAATGTACACCTGGAGTCATTAGCTTGGAACATTTCCTTACATCAGCCAATATTTGTCTACTTTGCATAATCAGAATATGTTTGCCTTTAAAAACTAATGGTTTAATGGGGTAATTTATCTATTTTCAGTTCTCCGAACATGTTATTTGTCTAGTACAAACCACAAAAAATACAAATAGATTTGACCCCTAAGACTGTAAGAAAAAGCAGCCTTATCAGCTTTTATGTCTATGTATCACCCTCGTTATTAATTGTTTTAATGATGTGGAAATAAGTTGTTATTCTGGTGTTAATGTCATTCGCACTGTATAAAAGACCAGTGTAGCTTGCTGTAGAGCTGTGCACCAGTTTCAGCCAATATAGGGGCCAGAAGCAGAACCATCACAGTACCAGAACCAAAAAAGGTACTTTTAAATCGACTTACATTCAGCTGTTTTGTGTCAGTGGTTCTGGATGCGAGATATCCATTTTTCTCTAATCTGATTTGAAGCATTAAAAGGAGAAATGAAGGTTGCAGTATTTGTGCTGGTTTTGATATGCCTGGGCAGTGCATGGTCATGTGCAGGATCCCAGCCTCTTGATAGCAGGTAAGATAATCATTAAGCATCATCAAATCATTTTCAAATAATACATTTACATACTGTATGTAAATATAAAGGTGGTAGCATTTTACAATAAGGTTCCAGATTAAAGGAATGGTTCAGTCAAAAATAAAAATTGGATGAAAATTTTCTCAACATCAAGCCATCCAAGATGTAGATTAGTTTGTTTCCTCATCAGAAAAGATTTAGACAATTTTAGCATAATAGCTGCATTTCAATACTCCACAATAATGTAAGTAATCCAAAAGCTGTGTGTTTGAAATGAACAAATCTATTATAATTAAGACGTTTTAACTTTGAACTGCCCCTTCTGACCAAATGGTCCATAATGCTTCTTGCATGGGTGAGCAAGTGATGTACTGTACCGTTAAATTTCTCCAAATCTGTTCTAATGAAGTAACAAACTAATCTACATCTTAGATGGTCTGAGGCAGAGTGAATTTACATTTTTGGGTGAACTATTCTTTTGATGTTAACTTTCCTTTAATTTTTAATGTGTTACCAAAATGTGCACATATAGACAACAGATATCACAAAACAATTAAAAGAGAAGCTTTTTTTTAATGCAATGTTTGTTTTTCAAATGTCACTTTTAGCTCACCAAATGACATCCAGAAGTTTAGCCGTCGTTATGCTGAATCAACCATTGCAAGTGACATCAGCAAAATTGTGGACTCGATGGTTCAGAAAAACTTTGTAAACTTTCTGCTCAATCAAAAAGAGAAGAGAAGCGAGTGAGTTTGGGGAAATGGGCAGCATGTATGGTATAATTTTCAGGTTATAAAGTAACAGAGGATCCAATGCTCATTTTTACAGACCAACTATAGATGATCCAGACACCCGCATCTTCAATGACCGGCTGAAAAAAGAGTTTGTGATGTGGATTCAGAGAAAAGGCGATGCATTTAAGTATGTTGCTTTCTGCAAGTGAGACTGATTGTGATTTACCGTCATGTAAACTTCATTCATTTATCTCCATGTTTTTCTTCCTTGACTTACAGGAATCAATAAAAGCACCTTGGAGGACAGACTGAACTCAACTCTGATTTGAAGAGCAAGAGTGTACCAGAAATGTTTAAATAATCAATGTACTGAATATCCTGTCATCTATCTCTAAATGAAAATCTTTTAATTATAATTAAATAGTTTTTCAGAATCATATTTTGTGGTTTGTACATTTATTATCATTAGAAAAAAAATGATGTAAGAGCTTAAGGGATAGTTTACCCAAAACTGAAAATCCTGTCATCATTTAGTCACCCTCAAGATGTTCCAAACCTGTATGAATTTCTTTCTTCTGCTGAACACAAAAGATATTTAAGGAAAGTGGGTAACCAAACAGTTGCTGGTCGTATGAATGTCATTCAGGTTTGGAACCAGAGGGTGAGTAAATAATGACAGAGTTTTCTTTTTTGGGTGAATTGCATATAATTTGGGTACCATGCGTATACAAATTCTTTCAATAAATTGGCCGACCTGATGAAGCATACAGAACGATTTCCATTTACACTCGTTTAAACCCATCAAATCATTTAACCAGAAGTCATAACTAGGTAGGACATCTAGTGGTCAACATATGAAGCTACAGGTGAAAAAGTCACATTCATAAAAATTAATTTAACTCTCAACACAGACAGACAGACATCTTCAGTGATCTAAATGTTGTTGTTGTTTTTAATGTAGGACAGTAGCAGGTCATTCTAACACGTGTTAATCAATTTCAATGGCTTCGGAATTATGGAATCTTTAGTGAAGGAACTGATCCTTCTTGTCTCGCTCACAACCTTTGCATTTTCTCAAAGCTCAAACTTCATTTTATTTTTTTGTCTTCCACCACCTGTATATATTCTTGATTTTAAAAATGTTATTTTGTTACATCCTGAAGCTGATAAATTACAAAACATTGAAATTAATAATATGAATTTAAGCAGGTAATAAAAATACCAGTAGCCTAATAGGATGCATTACTTTTAGATTATTTTTCACATAATGTGCCACGTTTAAACAGCAATGATTGTCTGTGATAAGTGTGATTTGTGCGCTACACTGCAGATATCAAACTCTGAGAGATACATTAACTGTAATGTAATGTAATGTAATGTAATGTAACTGATAAGGATTAAGACCTTTATAAATAAGATGAGCATATAATATTTTGTCAGTTGTTCTCCATTCCGACGGGTGGCGGTATCGGACACATTCACCCAGACATTACTGTCGAGACTTTTAGTCGTGTAGAGAAGAAATAATTCACTTCTGTTTATGTTTTCTTCCTGGACTGGTTGAAACTTAATAGATAAAGCATATTTTGTTTGTTATATTGTAACAGATTTAATTTAGTCATATTCTGCTTCGATGTGTGACTGTGTAAATCGTAAACTATTCAGCTGACTAGGAAATCAATTATTAACTTACAGTTGTTAGAACAGGAAAATAAGTTTCATTATAGTTTTTAGACGTTTTTCTTTAGGCATCATCATGCACAGAAGAGGAGTCGGAGCTGGAGCGATCGCAAAAAAGAAACTTGCAGAGGTATGGTAATATCGCTTCTGCGAGATTTATTCACCAGGCAAATCGTTTTCCATTTTCATCCAGCTATTGTGTTTATTGTCACAGGCAAAGTATAAAGAGAGAGGTACTGTCCTTGCTGAGGATCAGATTGCGCAGGTGAGCAATGCGTTCTGAATGCGAGCAGACTCTCACAGGTGTAAAACTGCCCTGATCCCATTCTAATCAGACCGTGTGTGTTTCCTTGTAGATGTCAAAACAACTGGAGACCTTTAGGACCCATCTGGAAGAGTTTGCCAGCAAGCACAAACAAGAAATCCGCAAGAACTCTCAGTTCAGGGTTCAGTTCCAAGAGATGTGTGCCACTATCGGAGTTGATCCACTTGCGTGTAAGTTTTTAGCATAAATATTTACCTTGATGCAGAAACATAACATGTGGCGGATAAAATGGCATTTTATAATTTAACATTAGTTACAATGTGTTTAAAAAAAAAACTTGATTCGATATAATTATTATAAATTATTATATAAATTGTAAATAGAATTATTAAATTAAATAGTGTAAATAAAAATGATAAATAATGAATTGTGATGTAAATATTATAATTATAATGAATTATGCTGATGTGATATTTGTGTAGATGTCAGTTGTAGTTGTAGTATACATCAAAATAATATTTGCTATAAACTATTGCAAACTAATTCTAATTACAGAATTGTAATTATAAAGGGAAAATTTCATTTAATATTAGTGTATGCTCATATGAAAATGATGTAGTTACATTATAATTATTCATTTGTATACATTATTAGAAATATAATAATTAATTATAATTGTATAATTTTAATTATAATACATTATACATATTAATTATATAAATTATAAGTACAATAATTACATAATTGTTTATAATGTTATAATTTTCTCTTTTGCTGTGTGTGTGCAGCTGGAAAAGGATTTTGGTCTGAGATGCTTGGTGTTGGAGATTTCTACTATGAGCTTGGTGTACAGATCATTGAAGTCTGTTTAGCTCTAAAACACAGAAATGGCGGTAAGTTTTGGTCTCTTTTTTTTTTTACCTTGAAAGGTATTACCTATGTGTTGCAAAACAAATTGCACCCTCAATTACACCAAATCTTTACTTATTGCATGACTCTGTGGGATACTTGATTCTGATTGGTCAATCGTGGGATACAGCGGTTAGATATTTCTAAACAATGTTCCCAGACAATCAATCTCTGCACATAAAAAACAAAATAAAGAGCTGATCAATTTGTTTTGCAATTAATAACCATCAAACTGCTCAAAATGAATACCTAACCATAAATAAATCTAAATACTAACCAATAAATAACTTTATGTTTGCAGGTCTCATCACATTGGATGAACTTCACCACCGTGTGTTGAAAGGAAGAGGGAAATATGCTCAAGATGTGAGCCAGTGAGTGTCTCTGATTTATATACTGTTCTTTAGCTATTCTGAACACATGAATTCTCTTACCACCCATTTATGTCGTCGCTCAGGGATGACTTGGTGCGGGCCATCAAGAAGCTCAAGGCTATGGGAAATGGCTTCGGGATGATTCCCATTGGAGGCTCTTATCTAGTCCAGTCGGTCCCAGCTGAGCTCAACATGGATCACACTGTTGTCCTTCAGCTAGCAGAGGTAATCAAAACCACACAAAGTCTGAGACCTTTACACTTCCATGAAGTCAGATCTGATTATTGCCCATGTTTCACAGAAAAAGGGCTACGTGACAGTGAGCGAGATCAGAGACAGCCTCAAGTGGGAGAGAGAGCGTGCCTGTCATGTCCTTGTAAGTGCAGAAAAAACAAAACACCACTGAATGCTTTTAGTATCATATATTAATACCTTTTGTTCTGTTTTTCAGGATCACCTGCTGAAAGAAGGCTTAGCATGGCTGGACTCCCAAGCTGTTGGGGAGCCACAGTACTGGCTGCCTGCTCTGTTCTCGGAGCTGTTATCTCGAGACATTACGCCTGAGGAGGCCAACCAAATGACACCTTGAGAATAAGACATTATTTTGTAAATACACTCTCATGGTGTGAGATGTTGTGAGTCAAGTTTGTTTGCGAGGAAAAGAGCATCTATTTAGTCACATTTTTCACAATATGTTTATTATTTCAATACCTGATTAACCATTTGAAAAAGGTTTGGATAAATAATAATAAAAAATAATAATAATAATTTCTGTGAAAGTGTAATTTATCCTTCATATGTATTATATCTACAATTAATTATTGTATTATTTAATTGGATATTTTCCTCCAGTTCCAATTACATTATTTAAAAAAGCACTTTTATTTCCCTATTTTAGATAGATAACGCCTAATAATGAAAGAGAAGGGACGTATATCTAGAAAATCCTACTTTAAAAAGTGCCATCACACTTTATAGCATATCAGATATAGAAAACAGAATTGACTAATCCTCATGACTGTAAACGTGATTTTCAAACTCTTGCTGTCCCATATCGTCACAGATCAGAGTGCAGAGTGGACACACTTTGTGAGATCGCTCGTGTTCTGTCAGTTCATCCTCACTGATGCCAGGAAAGCCCTCCCGACAGTGCTGGCACACCTTCATTTACAGATTAGGAAATTAATACGGTTGAATCATTTTGACCTCTGAAAAGCTCATTCTTTAAAATATTGTATTCATTAAAAAAGTCATTACCTGTGTCTCTGTTCCTGCAGGATTTGCTATAATGTAGAAAAGAAATATGTTATGAGTTTAATACACCCATTTTATAGAAATACTTGCATTTTTGTCTTTTAAATGTGCTGTATGTAGGTTTGACACCGAGTGGTTGAACTAGGTATTGCAATCCAAATTCAAAATATTGGAGAGGGATTTTTTTCACCCAGTCCCTCCTCTTCAGACTTGATGCACACACAGGTTTCCAGATTGAAGACACCATCAGGAACTGATGGGGCAGTGAAATGGCTGGCAGTGAATGACATTCCGGCCCGGAACGCACATTTTCAAAGGAGAATAACTGACTGTAGCATTGTTTTTCAGTTTTTCAGAAAAAACGGTATTTAAATTTAGCATGTTTCTTAAATATCTGCAAACATTTTATGGTGTTTTTATGCTTTAGTTGAGTCAAAAACCTACATACAGCACATTTAAGTAAATGTTACAGTTTCCTTTTTTGATTACTCTTATTGGCTCAACCTATGAAGCTATCAATGCTCTCATAGAAATGAGAGTCAGGTGAGTATGTCTGCTCCAGAGAGGCCGGTGGGTTTTGAGGGTTGGATAGTTGATCAGACACTGCAGATCACTGCCTTACGAAGCTTATTTACTTCTGCCTTCAGTTCCTGAAGATATGAAAATAATGAAATAATAATGATTAAAAAACAATTGACTGGCCCCTGAATTCCACAACATTTTTGGTATTAATTTTCTAAAACACACTCCTGTTCAAAAGTTTGGTGTCAGTAAGGTTTTTTTTGGCTTAATCGTTGCTTTCATCTCTCAACGTTGATTATAATAATGTTTCTTGAGCACCAATTAACCATATTAGAATGATTTCTGAAGGATCATATGACACTGAAGACTGTGATGGTTCAGTGATGTTTAATGTGTCATAACCAAACAGATCACCTCATTCTTTTCCACAAGCTTCTCTCGGTCTAATCTTGATGTCTCTGCCATTTCATAAATTTTGTCTTGTGCTTGCTGAAGTTGTGCCTGTAATGACAAAGTTCCATGGAATCAGGATCCAAATATTGTATCTAAACGTACTTACAAAAGCAGACTAAAGTTATAAATAGAATGTAAAAGATTACCATAAACCATAAGACTATATTGAAAATACCTGGATTTGCTTGGTTTTCTCATCCTCTGCCTGTTTCAAGGTCATCTCCTCCAGCTTCCTGTTCACTTCCTTTAATTCCTGCTCTGCTTTTTCTGCACGTTTGCAGGCTTCTCTGCAATTCTGCACCTCACTGCGAAGCAGTCCTCTGGCCTCTGTCAGTTGAGTGAGCAGGGAATGAATCTGTACCCGAGTCACAAAGAGATAGATAAGCCTCAGTGACAAGCCTCACTTTACTGTTTTCTTCTTTCAGTTGGGCTTCATTCTCTGAAAAGGATGCTTGTAATGCTTTGTTTTCACTCCTCTGTTCCTCAAGATCCTTCTTCATCCTGAGCCCCTGGATTTCAGTGTACAGTTTCTCATAGTCTTTCCTACTGCTTTGCACATCCACTTAAAACAGAATAAATGTGAAGCTGAAGCTCCCAGACCAGCTCAGAAATGTTTACATCCTCCGCCACAACTCATTTCTCCTGCCTTTTTTTGCATTCATTTGGTTCTGGTGACTTTTCTTTTCAATTCTCACTCATACTTTTGTCTTGGTATTTGTATCGTAATGAATTATGAAGCGTCTTTATTTCTAGGCACTATAAAAGTAAATGTTTTTTCCTTAATTAAGAGTAAGAACACATTTGCAAACCTGGAGCAACTTGACCTGGTCCTGCACTTTGCTGTTATTTTGCTCTGCTTCTTTCAGCAAGGTATTTAGTCTGGAGAAAAACAGATTACAATTTCCATCAACTTTTTGCACATAAAACATATGTTGACAGATATTTCCATAATGAGGACACTCACCCAAGAACTTCTTGATCCTTGAGTTCAAGCTGTTTCTGTAACTCTTTCCTTTCTCTCTTTAGAACAGCTCTCTCGTACTTTTTATGCAGACATGTCAGTGACTGTGAATAATTTTGTTTGATTAAAGCCACATCTTGTACAATTCTCAGTTATACAGATTAAATTATAGACATACTGACGCTAAAATATTCACCTATGTCAGTGGTTCCACTGGTTGTTTCTTTACCTCTTCGGTGGAATTAATACCCTGTACATCTGGCAGTGGTGATTCTGGTGTATCCTTTGACTTCAAATCATCTATGGAGCTCTGCAGTTTAGTATAAAGGCACATTTACAATCATTTTATTCACCAGTAATGTTTTTCAATGTTGGTCAGTACAAGAACAATGCATTAAATGTGTTATTAACTCTGAGATGGCGGATCTCATGCAGTCTTTCATCCAACTCAGTTTTCAGGATCATATTTGCTATTTTAAAGACTCGATCTCTTTCACAAAGTCTTCTTTCTCCTTCTCCATCTTTTCTGCCTGCTCCTACTCACAAAGGACATGCGTTAAATGATTTTTTTGGCCAGTTAGTATTAATATTATATTTTTAGTATAGCTAGCAGAATTTATATATATATATATATAATACAATATTATACAAATACAAACAGAAACTGGGAGTGTTGACCACAACACACTATATGTTTTTCTATAAAAACAATAGATGCTGAGATTTTAGGTATTTTAATTAAGTTAATCATTGTTATAATATTATTTTATAATAATATTTTCAATTACTAGTGGGACTGGTAGCTGAGACTGGTATAGGGACGCAATAGTTTAGTTTTTTTTTACCATTTTTTACCTGCATCAACTGAAATTGTATATTTGACTGTTAAATTCAAGAATTTAATGTTTAAATTTTTTTTTTTAGCAAGTTTCAAAATCAATATCCTTTTTCCATAGTAATTTTACTTTGTGATGCCTAAATTCACTTGTATAGCATTTAAAATGACTTTATACTAAATAAAAAAATATTTGGGCCTAAATTTAAGAATTTTATATTTGAATTGCATATAAAATTACAGTTTTAACAAACTAATAAACTTTATGTGATGCATATTTTTGTCAGTCATACTGTACATAAATGAAATGGGTAAGAAAAAACAGGAGATTTTTGTACTCAAAAAATAATTTCAAGTATGAACATGGTTAAAATATGCCTAGCTGTAGAGCAAGCGATATTCAATCAGTTAAAATATAGTCAGATTTCTTGGTGAAAAAACTTTCTTAGTGTGTATTTAATACAAATTTAGTTTTTGGGTACTATTGCAAGAATTTATTAGTTTATGTTTTGTGTATTCTGAGTGTAAATTTAGTTTAGTTTTATTTAAATGCATTTAGATAAAATAATACAGAATTTTAAAATTTTTTTTAATGTTTATCTGGTTTACTATGGGCCAAAGTTTAAAGTCTGCTCTCACTCAAGACCAATAAATTTTTTTGTAATATATTTTGATGTGAAAAATATACCCTGCCATTTTCCAGTAATCCTCACAGTGGCTCCCACACATATTTAACTGCCACGAAATGGTACAGGGAAGCGAATCAAATTCTTCAGACACTTGACACATCACAATGTCTCTTGATTTAGGACCCCTAAGTAACGTGATGAGTAGATTTAGACCACTTAAGTTAGTGATTCAGCCTTCCTTAAAATAGCAGCACGTCACATCCACAGCACTGGTGCACAATATATACACCAGGTTCACAACTACCACAGTCATAACATGATAACTGAGAGGGACTCATCAGTTGCATGTCACAGCAGTGGCGGCTCCAGACAATTTTGATTGGGGGGGCAATGGGGGGTCCTGGTCATTTCAAGGGGGGTCTCATGAAAACCAACAGAAAAAAATACAGTGGACACGGCTAATAACTGCATATTACTGCATCGAAAATACATTTTGGTCCAAAAATAGCAAAAATCACGACTTTACTCAGCATTGTCTTCTGTTCCGCATCTGTTGTGTGAGATTTCAAAACACTGCAGTTTGTGATATACGGTTCGTGAAAGAATCATTCGATGTAACCGGATCTTCTTGAACCAGTTCACCAAATCGAACTGAATTGTTTGAAACTGTTTGCATCTCCAATAAGCATTAATCCACAAATGACTTAAGCGGTTAACTTTTTTAACATGGCTGACAGTCCCTCTGAACAGGGCTGTGCAGAGACCTTTGGAGGGGCAGGTGCTTAAAGTATAAAAGGGGCACATGGAACAAGGCTTTAAATGGCGCTGTTCAAAATATCAATACAGCGATATATTGTGATGCATTCCTTGCTGATTCGCGTATAGATATGGATGATTATGTATTGATACAGCAGCAAATGCTTTGATGCAGTTTTGAAAAAGAAACAATAGAGAAGACAATTTTAAGTTTAAAATAATAATAGCTCTGGGATTAGAAACTGAAATGTCTTAAATTGTCCCAACCTTGTGGCTTTTTCTTCTCTGTTCTACAGAATAATTAAGAACAGCGGTTATAGTAAAAACTACAGAAAACACTTGTGCCTCTACATTTTCCTCTTTCTCACCAGCCTCTGTCTCCTGGCTTGCTGTTCCCTGCTCTCTTTCTGTCACTTGTGCCTCTACATTTTCCTCTTTTTCTTCCTCTTTCTCCATCTCCTCATTTGATCTATTACTTTCCATTCTCTGTCCATCTAGGAAAAAGGCTCAATTTACTATTTCAGCATTAATCTATTATTTTAACCATCACTACTACTCTTGCACCTAATCAAGAAGTCCACCTTAAATATTGATACGAAACATTAAAAAACTGATACACTGGAATATAGTGATTAATATTATTATTACTGTTGTAGTTGTCTAAAATTGAACACCTTGAACAAATGACAGGCTACATTTGTTATCCATATCCTTCACACTTCACTTTGATGTCAGGTATTATGCATTTTTTTATTGACATTGATATTTTTACATTTATTTCCAGAGAGATATTATTCAGTTTACAGGCTAAAGTGGTCTTGCTGTTGTAAGTGGTCTTTTGCGCTCGATGTAATGTCATTGGCGACGACTGCCCTTCATTCTAGCATTCACTCTAAAAACTGCTGGGTTGAAAACAACCCAATTTGGGTTATTTTGGCAACCCAGCGTTGGGTCAAAAAGGGACGAACCCAACGCTGGGTTATTTTAACCCAACCAGTTGGGTTATCATGTTTAACCCAGCCTGCTGGGTTGCTTTTTTTTATGGTTTAAAATGACTACATTTCAGGGTTTCAAAAACCAGAGCAGTGTTTTTTATCACTGCATTTCAGAAGGAAAACTACTGTATTTAGAAAATGTTCAAATTCATATCGCATGTAATGCTTGATGAGGCAGCGTTTGCGAGCTCAGCGCCGCTTTGCAGCCGTTACCGTCGAAGCCTACCTCTCCTGCTTAGCGCCTCCTGCTGGCAGAAAATGAACTCGTGGAGTGCCGCCACGAATTGTGAGAGGATGTGGGGGGAAACACTGCATTGCTACGTTAAAATGAACCCAAATTGAGATAGGCATTAAACCTACAAATATTGTTCATTTTAAATATCACTTTTACACACAAATAATAATTATCAAAAGGAAAATATTTATTAAAAACAAGAGAAAAGTACAAAAGTAACATGTAAGAAATGCAGAAAAGGATGCCATTAACAGCTACAGTTCATAAATACCACGACTTAGGTGCCCTTGAGCAAGGCATCGAACCCCCAACTGCTCCCCGGGCGCCGCAGCATAAATGGCTGCCCACTGCTCCGGGTGTGTGTTCACAGTGTGTGTGTGTGTGTTCACTGCTCTGTGTGTGTGCATTTCGGATTGGTTAAATGCAGAGCACAAATTCTGAGTATGGGTCACCATACTTGGCTGAATGTCACTTCACTAAATAAAGCATTGAACATTTGTTGAATATAACTTAAGATCAAATTTGACTTTGTTCAATTTTATATATTGTATAAAAATATACGAAAACACTTATACAATAAATGTACTATTAGTTAGGTTCTTTACCAACTATTCTGGCATGACAGTACACAAATAAATCACAACATCAACCCTGATATTATAACATTTAACAGACGTGTGTGTGTGTGTGTGTGTGTGTGTGTGTGTGTGTGTGTGTGTGTGTGTGTGTGTGAAAGAATGTGAGTATGTGTATGACTGACAAGAGTGTAAACTCTTCTACTAAACAACACAGAAAAAGCATTTAACATTGTTTTTACAAATTATACACTTACAGTTTGTTTCATAGTCCATGAATACAGATCATGCATCACGGCCAATTTTCATGATCTCTTTAGCATAATTGATGTAGTCATGAAGAAGCCCCATCAGCACATGTGACATCTTCTACATCATCCAGGGCAGTGTCCTCCTTTAAAACCACTGCTGCATCAGTTTAGAGGAAAGGACGTTCTCTTCTTTGACCAGCATTCATCCCAGTCACTGCCTGCTCTTCATCAGTGGCCTAGAAAGAGAGACACATTTGAAAAAATAAAACATTTAATTAAACTATCCATTTTCAGATAGAGGTGTATTCACATTCGTAAGGATAGGTAAATAATCTGTTTTATAATTTCAACACCTTGTGTGGATGTCTCGGTCTACCACAGCGCTCCAGAAGGCTATAATGGCAGCACTAGTGTGAGGGCATGTAATATTGTTTGAATAAATATTGCTTTCAGAAAACTTCTTTACTGAAACATTAAAACAGACATGAAATTCACATACCTCACAAATGTTCATGTACGTAGATGGCTGCTCTTCAAATGGTTAGTTCACCAAAAAAAAAAATCTTAATTTACTCTCCACATGTTGTTCCAGACTCACAAACTCTGCTCATTTTTGGAATTGCTATTGCTAATTGCTCCATTGCTATTCTTGGAAACCAGTATTTTATTTTGTACATACATGTTTGCTATTATATAATTTAAGATTTATTCATATATAAATATCAGAATGAATTACTTCTACAATAACTCTATATTTATGAGGCTTGAAAATACTGATTATCTAGACTAAAAATTATGAGAAAATGAAAAATATATTAATTTCAATATATTCAAGTCTTATAGGTTTGGAATGGCATGAGGGCAAGTAAATTCTTTTTTGTGTGAACTTTACCTTTAAGAGGGAAGACCAAGAATGATGACTCTCCAAATTAGACAACTCCAAAGTTGGTTTGAGTCCTGCAATGAAAAACACAGACATCAATGGTTTTAATGAAATGAGCAAGTAATCACACTGTTGTTGCATCAAAATGTGTAGTAAACTGACAGGAGACAACAGAAACATTTATTTTCTAAATATAACTTACATAAAATCTCAAAAGAATGATGCTCTCCCATGTCTCTGGCTTTTAACATCTACAAAAACAAAAAACAAACATTATTTTACTCTTAGTAAAAACAACAACATCTGATAACATGAAATGATGAAGTTTACTTGCCTTAAACTATCTTTCCCTCTCTTCAGAAGAAGCTGAGAAAACCACCTCCTCACACAAGCAGAGTTCTGTGTCCTTAACTCCAAAGTTAGTTTGAGTTCTGCAAAGAGGGACATCAATGGTTTCAATTAAATATGAACATATAATCACACTGTTGTTGCATCAAAATGTGAAGTAAACAGGCAGGGCACAACAGAAACATTAATTTTCTAAAAGAAAAATCACATCAGTCTCAAAAGAATGAAGTTATCTTGTCTCTGGATTTCAACATCTACAAAACAAACATTATTTTAGTCTTAGTAAAAATAAATATAACTCGGATGTTATTCTGAAGTTTACTCTCCTTAAACCGTCTGTCCCTCTCTTCAGAAGAAGCTGAGAACACATCCTCCTCCTCAGACAGTCAGTCACTCTCACACAAACAGCTTCTGTGTCTTTAACTCTCGGTGCAGACACAGTGAAGACACAAGTTTGAAAAGTCTGAAATATTACATGTAAAACATACTTTTAACAGTTACCACTTCAACAGCCTCAAAATAATAATGCTAGTCTTTACTATACAATGCCGTTTCCTTTAGGAGACTAACATACATTCAGTTTAACCGCGAAAAAAGACAAATTAACAGAAGCGTAACCGTGACCATAACCGTCTATTAACGCCTCAAAAAGTACAGATAATGTAAAATCTTATATAAATATGACAAAATACATCCACGGACGTTATATTAAAATTACCTCTTCCGTTCAGTAACGTTAAATGATGCCGTTAAGACCTCCGTGTCTGAGGCGAAAACCGCGACCGTTTTTTTTTCTTTTAAATATAACATTAAGCTCCTTTGTTTCCGCCTTTCATACAACTGGGTAAACAATAAACGATAACTTTACATTTTGAATATTTGAACCATAGTCTTTCCAGGCGGCAAGGAAGTCGACCGGAAGTTGAAATCGGCCACGTGCCGCCATCTTGTAGCAGAACTTCACTTGCGTTAGCATTCCCATTGACTCCAGCGAATAACTTTACATCTGAGGCGTTTAAAGACTCCGTTTGTCCATTATTTATTTCTAAAGCTACACGACAATGTATAAAGGGCTCCATTACCTTCTATGTTACATTATGGTCCCATAGAAACAGTTTTTGTAAAAATAGGCTAACGATTGCGTCATAACCACTCGACTCTCTGTCGCATTACCGTACAGACAGGAGGAGAAGCTCGCAGGCAATTAACTTAAGATGGCGTACTGGCGTTACATTTTAAAATACTATACAAAATAATTAATCAGAATACTTACTCCTGCTCACTCACGCCAAAGAACTCCCTAGCTCGCCATCTCTGCAAGATTAACGATGGCAGTTTTCACGCACAACTACTAGAAGATTTAAATCTGTCAGACAGGTTGCTGACGTCATCAAGCTTAGTTTGAGTCTGTGCGTCAGAAACGGAAGTGCTAAAAAACGCTAATAATGGGCTTCACTTGTCTCAATTGAGTTCCAATGGGCTCGCTGTGTCCATTTCTTTTACTGTCTATGGGTCTTTCACGCGCTTCTAGCTTCTTTCACGATGAGAAAATGGCGGCTGCTCGCACTGGGGACGTACGATCTTGACGTGACGTGCGTGCTCTCCTTCACGTTCGCGTTCTCAAGCCAGCCCTGCTGGGTTACAATGGAGACCAATTTTCAACCCAAACTTGGGTTAAAACATCCCAAAATCCTATCCAACGGCTTTAACCCAGCATTTGGGTTGAAAAAACAACCCAGCATTTTTTAGAGTGTTCGGTTTACCCGCGCTTATAACATTAGCACAGAATCAGTTCAGAATCAATCACCAAAAGAATCAGTTCGGTTCAGACGCTCTGTGTGTCAGTCTGCTTCACACTGAATCACGCATGCGCAGTATCATCAGCTCCTCGGTTCTCGAATCGGACGCGTCTGACAGAAATGGTTCAGTGTACGAATAAATGTCGAAATAATTATTATTGTTCTGTGTAGTTTGAAGAGAAATATTTTTTTAATCTTTATCCCGGAAATATATATATATATATTTTAATCAGGAAGAGGGTGGGGGGGTCAAATGGGGGCGTCCCCCTGGCGCCGCCGGTGTGTCACAGTGACAGTGTTTGTAAGCCTCAGTCTCGCTCTTCGGGTTCCTCTGGCACAATATAGGATATGAAGCAAAATACTGGAAAGATGTTATAGATACATGAGAAATCTAAAATGTGCAATGATTGGAAAACAGATTGAATTCTACCTTTGAAAACCACCTGTTGCACTAGTGGTTCAGGTCCGACATGTTCCAGGCAAGGTTCCACCCACACGTAGGTATAATACTTCTGTGTTGAACTCAAACCAACCTGAGGCATTTCACAGATTTAATTTAACTTCTTTGAAAGCAACACAATACAGTAAATAAAGTGTACAAGTTGCTGTTATTTCTTACACACTTTACAGATACCGATCCAGTCCCTCGGGCTGGGCTCCAGAGCACCGGTGAGATTGTAACGGCACATAACTGCGATGTTTGGCGGATATGATGGAGGAACATCGTTGAAAACTACCTGGGAGTACGACGAGGACTCCATCACAACGGGGACTATCTCTTCCTCTGTTCCGTCATTCATCCCGGGGTTTACGGGGGACACACAGTAACCTTTCAATGACCCGACAGATTATTTTAGTCAAAAGCTGGTGTATATTTAGTTTTTCCTTGGTTGGGTTGTTCTTTCACTTTCATTTATGTGACGGCTTAACCCTGATGCACAAAAGTGATTCAACGCCGACTGACAACGAACTAGTTATGTTTGATTTTGTTATCTTGGTATTTAAAATTAATCTAAATATATATTTTTGACAAGAAGTGTTTAAGTAGAGACGATTCGTCTTGTAATCTTAAAATAACAACTTTTAATATTTTAAAATCAATATAAAGTAGGCTATTCGGATAAACTCGCATCTTGACCATAATCTGGTGGTATTTTTATAATAAACAACTTCCATTTAAAAAAAAAAAAAAGTTGAAAACCTGATTCGCATCAAGACCGTTGAACAGCCGATGCGATACACGGCAGTGAGGAGTTGTCGGCATAGATACAGACGGTTGGTCTGGGAACGCCCCCGGGAACGCCCCGTCACGTGATGTCAATTTAGCCCGTGGGGGAAAACATTGCATTGGCGCCAATTGAAATACACGGGACAATCACGCCGAAGAGTTGCTGTGTCGTTTTATGTACCTCCAATAAACTAACAAATTATGAATTGAAGTTCTACATCCTTCCTAATAAACATACAGAGCCGGAAAGGATGACAAAATGGCTAAAGCAATAAGTTGTGAGGATGATCAAGGGAAGTTGTGGAATCCCAAGACTAAGCATGTGTATGTGTGCAGTTGGCATTCATCACAGGCAGGCTATATTAACATCGTGTTCATTATTAACGTTATCAAAACTGTGTAAGGTTGTTTCAGAAAGTGGCATGCATATATAATTAGCCTTATCATTCTACCTGAAGCAAAACTATGTAACGTTAGCCTAGTGTCGAACATAAACCCAATTAAAAAAGCGTGTGGACACGTAACAACTTAGTAACAACTTAGTTTTGTGTCAGCATTTTTACACTTTCATTCATAAATTAACCCTGTCTGTGTTTGCGAAACGATTGAATCGCGGAATCCAGTCAAAAATAGAACTTGCTGTATAAAGCAGAACGTCACGGAATATGGCTATTTTTGAATGAATACATCTACATTAGGGCTCTAAATTGAATCAAATATCAATATGGACTAGTGTATATGAATATTAAAGTTAAAAGAGACTACAATTGTTCTACGTGTCTCTGGGAATGAGCGCCCAATATGTGCATTTTTGTCATTCAAATACACACGATGTTCGCAGTGTTTTCCCCCACGCCGACTCCGCCTTCGCCACGCCCCCAGCTATGACTAGATGCCGACTGTATCTTACTGTATCTTACAGAGCCCCTCCCCTCGATATCACAGTCTCCGCCATGTTGGCAGGACACCGGCGGCGAAACAGGATTGTTTACGTGTGTTGTTAACTCGGTAATAGAAGAGGTTTTTGCAATTCTGCACTGTTTTACCATGCCTGGAAGTTACTGCTGCGTTAAAAACTGCTCCAGTACCTCACACGATACATATGGAATACATAGGAACAATGGAATACAGTTTTTTTAGGTTACACCAAGCGCAAAACAGTGGTATTTGGAGAAGCTCTCAGGCATCCAAAATATTGACCCATACGAGCTCCCTGCAGCGTAATGGCACAGAGACCTGGACCATACTTCCACGAACATATGTGGACATTGTGAATTATCTAGTTTTTGGTGTAAGTTACTACACAATTCAGGAGTTAAAAGCCACAAGTCTTTGGAAAGTTACGAGGCTCTCTGCTGTTGCTGGGCTTGGTGTGAGCTTGTTCCAGTAAGGTCCCCTTTCTTTCGCCTTATCTTTCTGCATTGCTTTTCTTTCTTCATTTCTTTCTCGTATTCGTAGATCCGTCTCTGTTCCACCGACATAATAAATGAGCAAAAATTTTAAAGGGGTCATATGATGCATTTTCAAGTTTTCCTTTCTCTTTGGAGTGTTACAAGCTGTTGATGCATAGATAAGATCCATAAAGTTGCAAAGACTAAACTCTCAAACCCTAAGAGATATTCTTTATTCTGTACTGCTGCCGTCGACATGGGTGGAGACGCTGTGTGTTTCGTTGTGTAAGCGAAACTACTTTGTCTGGCCTTCTAAAAGAGGACACAGTTAGAAATCAGTGGTTAAGTTGTATTTACAACACTGTACCAGAACAGTTCAACCCAAATATTCGAGTGCAGCACATTTTATGGAGGGCGGTTTCCTTGGGAGAGTAGCCTACAATGTCGACTGTGCACAAAGGCTATTTCTATAAACGCACTGAATAGCTGGTCAATCAGCATACACCTCCCTTTAAGAAAGATGAGTTTTGTAACAATTTAGGTGTTTCAGAAAGGTGGGGCATAGAGGAGCAACAATAATGTACAGTATGTGGAAAATAATGTTTTTTAACCTTGAACTGACACTAGTGACAGATAGGGGGGTCAGTTTTGAAAAGACATCAAAAAGAGATTTGAAGCTCATGACAGATGCACCCAAGAGATGATTCGCCTTGTGATTGGCTGAATCTGCTAAATCACTGTCAAGGGTTATGAGTTATGAAGGGACTGACCATTCTAATACAGGCTGCATAGTATGTATTTTTTTTATTAGAAATACCAATACATATACATACAAAAATGGGAATTCAAATATCAAATTTTTTTATATTAGATAAAAAAATAAGAACACTACAAGATCAGATATATAATGCACTTTATTTAAAAATTACAATTTTACACCAGAGTGAAATGTGTGGCAGTACAGGCTGCAAACTGAAACCAGATAAACTGCACTCTTGGTGATCTTGACACTTATAGTGCCACACAGTGGGCAACTAAAAGTTATTGCGCAAGGCACCATGGTTGAGGCAATAAACAAGTGTACATAATTATTTCTTAAAAGTGCATGTCTTAACTATGACAGAGCACAGATAAGTTAAAATATACAAGTATGAAACGTCATTGTGAGAACAAGAGAAGTTGTATTTTAAAAGGTAGTTACTATAATGCAGAGTATAAAATTAGTTTTTATATATACACAAATGACCTCAAAAGCAATTTGAGCAAATTTCAAGTTTGAAATGGCATTACAAAAAGATAAATCACAACAGATAGCACAAAAGACATCTAAACATTACAAAGACAAATGGCCCATCATTCAGAGTTCTTGAGCTTCCAAATGGAAGCGGTATATATATATTAGTAATCTTATTAGGTATCATTTTTGTTAATCTACCCTATATGACCATGTTTTAGTGTTGGTTTCTGCAAATTAAGTATACCATCTAGAAAACAGTCAAAGTAATCAGTTAATTCAAACCGTTTTGAGCAGGTAACTTTGAATGTCCTAGTGGTGCAGCAGATACATTTTCAGGAAATCTAAATCATGTCCTTTGTAGGAAAAAAGAAACTAAAACAACAGATCAACAATTTAAAATTTAAGCACATGTAGCTACAAAAGATGTAGCTTGCCAAAGAGACTTCAGGCAGACCGTTTAGGAAGACAAAATCCAGTGCTTGAGATGGGCCAAAAAAAAACTAATAAAAAAAAGGAAACATGATTTAAACATTGAATACATGTAAATAATTATAACAACTGTAAAACATCTGGCAATAAGAGACACTTATAGGATTGGTTCACTTCCAGAATTTCCTGATAATTTACTCACACCATCTCATCCTAGATGTTCATGTCTTTCTTTCTTCAGTCGCAAAAAAAATGAAGGTTTTTGAAAAAAACATTGCATGATTTTTCTCCATAATGGCTTCAATGGGGACTAGGGCTGCATGATTAATCGAACGTGATTAATCGTGATTGTCATGCGCACTTAGTCAGTAAAGCCGGTTCTGTGATTAGCAGTAAATCTCCATCACCTGCTTTCAGGTGGAACAGCATTTACTTCACAGAGCCGAAGTTCTCTGACAAGCTATGCTAAATCGCATTTATAATCGCAGACGATATAATTGTAGGTTTATGAAACTGACGGAATCATTCGCGATAATGCACTGTTTGAGTGTCTTCTCAGTGAACTATGGCTCTGTGTAGTAAATGTTGCTCCATCTGAGAGCATGTGAAAATACCAAATTTAATAACATGTTTAAACTCCAAATTCACTTCATAACGTCAGTCGAGTGTTTAAAATAAATCCTTCTGTGAGATAATGTGGCTTCTTAACAGAATACTTAAAGGCACACAATATTTCATTGTATTCGAAGCAGTGATAAAGGCTATGTCGATTAGCATTTCATATAGATATACTTTATTATGATAATATGCGGAGCATTTATGGTTAAAAAGTACATAATTTCACTAGATAGGATCTCTATTCCTCAGCTGGGATTGTGTAGAGCCCTTTGAAGTAGAGGTCTACACAGGTCCAAAATTTTGAACCCGAAGAGACCCATTAATGTACTACCCGTAACCGACATGGACCACCAATTTGTTTGAAAGCTGGACCAGAACCAGGCTGGGAAGACACAGACCCGACTGGACCTGATCGGCACATATTCCAGAACAAATTGCTATTAACTTTTTGTCTTACATATTGTCTTGTACCTGACTATGATGCATACAATCCTCCTTGCCAAAAAGTTCCATCCATGTTATTTCTCTCTTGCCAACTGAAATGCTTAATCCACTCATTATTCCAGCTTAAAAAGTTCACTTGCTTTCACGGTGACGGATGACAAATGAAACTTTTCAGTTGCAAAAATTTCAGATATAACAACAAAACAGTTCATTCATAATATTATTATAAAAATTGGAGAAACAGCAAAGTGTGGTATGGTGGAATAAGTCTCGCCTTCTAAACAAAAAAAGCTAATTGTCAAAGGTAAAATCATTGCATTGTGTTTTTTTTTCTCCTTATTTCAAATAGGGCTGCAACTAACGATTATTTTGATAATCGATTAATCTGTCGATTATTTTTACGATTAATCGGTTTATGTACTTATATTTTAGTTTTTTCCATTTTTTCCCCCAAGTAAATTATTAATAAATGGTCTTTATCCTTCAGCATAGATTTTTAAGAGATTTTAACCATTTTGCACTGTCATATCCTCATCAAAAATATACCTTTGTTGTTTTATTGTGTTAGTAATCCTTTGTCGAACTCTTCTGCAATCAGAACACTGACCCATACTCTAGCAAATTTCACAAGGAGATTTAAAATAATGTTTTCACCATGGCAGTCCTTAGAGCTCCTAAAGTAGTTTAACATCCCGAACGAAGCTTATTAAGGAATCTTTCAGAACATATTTTCACGAAGAATAAGGATAAAACAGAATAAAATTGCAGTGCATTGTATTTTATTATTTACTGGGAAACAGCTTTATAGCTTTTGCTGTGAAATTGTAAACAATCCTTCGAATAAAGTGCCAGTGGCATGAAACCTTAATGGAACTCACAATTTAAAGTAAAATCCATCAGAAGGTTGTCCAGAAAAAAAAATTGGACAGTCACACACAAAAAACCTGCTGTGTGAAAAAGAGCAGTGAATACTTAGAAAAAAAGTGCATTTCAAATATCTTTAAACATTTACCTCTCTCATTCAGTCATAATTAGGCTGCACGACTGAATTTTGAACTGGTAAACGACAAACTGATCATAGAACATGTTTGTAAAGCTTTAAATGTTTAAAGCAATGTTATCAGCTTTTACGACTAAACATTTGCAAACAACATTGTACTGGAGAATCTGCACAAATAAAAGTCTTAGGGGCCGTTCACATATCGTGCCTAAAAACGCGTGGAAAACGCTAGGCGCGCCGCTTTCTCCTCCTTTCCAAAGCGCTCGCGCAGAAGCGCCCCTGAGGCGTCTGCCTTTGCTAAGCAACCATGACGTGTTCTCTCCTTGAAGACGCGGAAATTTCAGCAAAGGATAAATGGATTTGCAGCTCAAAAAATCGCTTGCAGTAGCTCTGCTACTAAATTTATTTCAAAATGGAAATCCATATACAACTATGATCAGCTGTTCCTTTCATCTTGACTGAGCTTTTAACGTTGTTACGGGAAAGGATGAAGCTGATTGGTTAGTTCTTGTCACATGACCCGCGGTGCGGTTGCTGCATTCTCAAAAGTTGAGATGTTTTTAACTCGATGCGGTGCGGTGTTGGAAATAACGAACTTGAGCGCGCAAAAGACGCAATATGTGAACGTCCCCTTAAACAGTTCAGTAGTGCAGAGTTTACAGGTTACTCTTCTTTTTTGAAGGCTCAAAGTAAAGTACTCCCAGGGGGCTTCTCAATTCTTATTTGTGCATCCTCGTTTCCTCTCCTCGCTTCCTTTCCTCGCGTCTCAGCTCCGCCCCCTGTAGGATGCGAGGGAAGGCTGCAAGGAAAAGACGCGAGGACGGAGGGATCGAATGAAAGCTTTTTTTTACACATTGGAATCCTTGATCACTCGAGCGTCACTTCGTTGCGTCATCAGCAGCGCTCAGAGGATCTGCCCTCGTGTTGTCGAAATTTGTTTATTTAAGAAATTCATAATAAATAATAATAAAGAAAGATACCCTGTTGAAATATGTGAGGTGTGTGGTTTATATAAACTGCAAAAGTAGAAATCAAAATTATTGTGACCGATGTGAAGGGGGAGGAGAATTTATACGTGCGTCACGTTTTAGTCGATAAAACTCTTCCGCATAGGATGCACCTGTGTATCCTCGCTCATGACTCCTCTGGAAGCCTCCTAACTCCTCGATCCTCGACTCCTCGCGGTGCAATTAGAGAATTGAGATGTCCTTCAAGATGGCTGAGCTCGATCGGTTTCCGGGTCATAGGATAGAGGACGGAGGAGAGAGGAGACGAGGAGGGATATTGAGAAGCACCCCCAGTCTCCCACATCCCGCTAAATGCTGCAGAGACGCTGTTCGGGAAGCACGTGACATAAAACGAGGCCAGCTATTGGCTATTCGCTACTTCTCCTGCTGTACTGGCTGAGTAAAACCTCCGGTGGCTCATTACTGCCACACTTTGATCACCGCAGATTTGAAATATGCACGAAATGAGCCGCTTACGGCAAATAAAAGTTATTTAGCAACGAATCGATGACTAAATTAGTTGACAACTATTTTAATAATCGATTTTTATCGATTAAATCGATTCGTTGTTTCAGCTCTAATTTCAAATACTGACTCACACTTTTCTAATCCTAATTTTGTTGTAATCCTAATAAAGTTGAAAGTTACAAAACACACACGCACAGTGCTGACTGACTCTGTTAACAGCCGAGTGTTCTCAGAGTCCGATCGACTCGGGTAATACACAGTGTTAAACTGACCCAGGACCAGAAGTAATAGATTGGGACCTGACCCGGACTCGGCTGACCATTTAAAATATAGCCCCAAATCAGTACAGATCCCGGGACCTCGGGTCCTCCATGTAGACCTGTACTTTGAAGCTGCTTTGAAATTGCAGTTTTGACCTTCAGCCCACTGGCCACCATTTGAGTCCATTATATGGAGAAATGGAATGTTTGGAATGTTTTCCTCACAAACCTTAATTTCTTCTGAAGACAGAAAGACATGAACATCTTGGATGACACGGGGGTGAGTAAATTATGAGGAAATTTTTATATTGGAAGTGAACAAATCCTTTAAAGGGATAGTTAACCCCAAAATTAAAATTTGCTGTTAATTTACTCACCTTCAGGCCATCCAAGATGTAGGTGACTAAGTGAGATTAAAGAAGAGTAAAGAAGATTTTTAGCTGAAACTGCGGTCCGTGGTGATTCATAAAATGCAAGTCTGCTACCATTCACTGCTCAAGCAGCACAGATCGTCTTGTTACTTATATAACCCTCATTCCCCTTGGGAGCACAATAGGTAAGAGAATAGGTAAAAGAAACATTAGGGTAGAATTCAACTGCCAATGAGCACTGATGAGTGGATTTTGCATGCCAAGCCATTCCCTTGTGTATATGGGACTACAAGATGGCGGCTTGCATCAACTCATTCTAGTTAGCACTAAGGAGCCGAGCCACAGTTCAGCATTCAGTCCAGTTCATGGGTGTGGTAAGGGGACATAACATCTGAGCCAGGGGCGTAGCAAGCTTTTCAAAAGTCTGGGGGATGGATGTGGTTTGTTTATAAACAATAAAAAACGATGAATGCTGTGCCGGATTTCCGGCTTGCAGCGTTTGGCTGGGAAAAAAAATAATCCTACATTTAAAAAAAAAAAAAAAAAATCAGAAATGGGGAGAAAAAAAACGCCCTCACAAAGCTTTTTCTCTGATGGTATAATGTAACAATTTATTGCTTTTAAACATTAAAATAATATACACTTTTCTTTCATAGTTCTTCAACAGGTATGCAAACAATGTCATCATTTCTCACTTTTTTCTCCTCAACAGGTAACGTTACAATCAAACACAACAGGTAAGTATCCACAAAAGTATTCAGCTAATCAACAAACAATGCTCAAAATATCAAAATCAGTTGCACTTGCAATGAACCCATGAATACACTGCTTAACAATGGCAGTTTGTCCCCCCTCCTCGTCAATTCCCTGCCTTCTTCATCACAGTTATGTTATACATTGCATGCCACATAACGTTACATAACCAAATTTAGCTAGCTGCTGAAAAATATCCCAATAACAGCAATTAGCATTAGTCTAAAAAACGAAATATAATACCGAAAACACTCGACATGTCAACAAAACGATAACCATAACCATAAGATCCCGCCTCCGCAGCACGAGCTGACCAATAACCAGTGTTGCCAGATTGGATGGACGATTTCCAGCCCAAAAGCTCACAAAAACCCGCCCACTCCAACAAAAAACCGCCCAAAACTTTAACTAACAAAATAATGTGATACAACATGTCAGTCAAAGGGTTAAGAGCCATTTTAACTCCTTAAAACTAAATAATAACGTTAGATAAATTTCCTATGGATCAAATGGTGGCAAATACATTAAAGACAATTACCGAATAGGATTAAAATAGGTTATGCAAGCAGTCACCGTCAAAACATTTGATTGATTTACAATTGATTTACCGATACCCTCGAAAAAACATATGCATCATTTTCAATGTCAACAGTCAGAATTTAAATGCATAAGTGTCCAGTATAAGTGATAGGAAAAAGCAACGTAATTAGGTATTTCACACTTGTTTATGCACACATATAACAGTCAAAACTGTGTTGTCATTCATTGATAAATACTGTATGAAAATTAACAACAACAATAATAATCGCCATCCGAATCCATGAGTTTATCACTGAGGTGGTATGTAAATTTATTTTCGCAGCGGTCCACATGAGAAACAATACCGCCCTAATAGGGGCTTTATTCTTTTGTGAAGTTCATATTGTAGAACATTACATTTGCACAGTCACAACTAAGAAGATATACCAATCTGTACTGTTTAAAAGATAAAAGACAAGATTGTTTAGATATAGATTAGATATAAATAGATTATGTTATAAATTAAATAATTTAACTGTGCTCTATTTTAGGAGTTGCAGTAATATTCAGAGGTGGGTAGAGTACCCAAAAACTGTACTCAAGTAAAAGTACTTCTAGAAATATTTACTCAAGTAAAAGTACTAGTCTTGAATAGTTACTTGAGTAAGAGTAAAAGAGTATCGGATAAAAAATCTACTCAAGTAGTTAGTTACTAGTTACTTTGAGTCATATATACTGAGCCTATTTTTATTTAGATATATAGATAAAATGTATGTAATGTATGTGTGCGTGTATAAATGTATATATTTCATCAGCCTTTACTCCAATTTATGTAATTTATTATAAAACCTTGTCTGTTTACTTAAGTAACAGATATAGGTGTCATGCCATAACATTTTTAATACGACTGACTTTATATTAAATGTGAATTTAACATTGAAAGTTAATGTGATATAAATATTGCTACTAATCTTTCATTGTTCAGAAAGAGAGCAAATAACATTTTCATTATTAAAGATCATTTTCACTGACAGTCTAGATTTCAATCACTCTCAGAAACTCCCATTAAAATCACTGAAACTGTTAACACTGTGAAATCAATATCTTAATTAAAGATTCGTACACACATCTGCACTTTGTTGTTTCTGACGAGAGAATTCGCCAGAAAGAGGTATTCAGTCAGTGAGCGAGTGAAGGAAGCACAGGCATTTCAGCGATGACTCATCTGAACACCTCTGATTGGCCAATGCTTTAATAAGCTCAAAAGAATCATGTGTGATTGGTTATAATGCGCAGTGCTGTAAAAACGCATCTGTCTCTGGCTCAGCGCCAGGAAGCAATCACAGATCTGAATTCAGCAGCTGATGATATGACTCGCTGAACGTCCTCACGCCGGTGTGATTGTATTAAAATTAATAAAATCTTAATCGGCAATTTTTTGTCTTTTGGAAGCTGCATTCAACTTGACTCCCCTCTGTTATAAGCCACACACGTACAACAAACTAATGTCAGAGGTATCGTGTACTGTAATCGAATGTAGCCCAAGTTATTACCTGTTGAACAGTAGACAGCACACGCGGTGTTCATCTAATAAGGATCTCCATCGCTAGCAAATAATAGCCTTTGCAGATTTCAATTCAGTGCAGTTCCAGCCACGTTTTCAACGCTCTTTCTGTTCTTAAACGTTACAACTCCAAGTGAACCACTTCAGATGCTCAGCGCGTGCGGCAGGGAACTGAACGACTCATTCAAACTGATTCATGAACCAATTCACTCGTTTGCCAATTGGTTTGATCAAGCCTTTGAACAGAATTGACTCAAAAGAATGAATCATTCGCGAATGAGCATCGCTAATTGTCCAGAGAAAAGTAGACGGCGCGTTTGGAATAAACTGAAGCATTTATAACATTTATTGCATTAAGATAAAGTAACGAGAGGAGCGTCGCCCACAGTAACGAAGTAAAAGTACAGATTTTTCCCCAAAAATTTACTCAAGTAAGAGTATAAAGTACCCATCTTTAAATATACTCCGAAAAGTATTAGTTACCCCAAAAAATTACTCAAGTAAATGTAACGAAGTAAATGTAACTCGTTACTACCCACCTCTGGTAATATTAGAGTCTTGGTGTCATCTTTCCCTCAACAGGTGTAATTCACGTTTTGAGTGTTAAAACACTCTCCCACTCTTTACCATGTAACATATATTTAGGCATTATGATCACTCAAACAGTTCATACATTTAAAATTAGATCCGTTATTGCTCATGAATCATCACGTGTGTCTGTAGATCACTAGTGATTGGCTAAAAGTACGGCCGCGACGTTCACATCATCATCAGCACCTCTGCACTTTATAACAGTTTATAACAACGTGATGACTGTTCGGGTGCAGTATATGCACACTTGAGCTTGTTTGTTAGCCAATTAGCCTATACAATTTATATTTTTGAAAACCGCCAAACTGACCCCAAACTAGCCCAAATTTTGTCCACCCGCCCAAGACAATTTTTACCCGCACAATCAAATTCAAAACCGCCCAATTGGGCGGGAAGCCGCCCAATCTGGCAACACTGCCGATAACAGCCCAAGAGAGGCGGGACTTAAGGCAGAACAGCCAATCATCAGCCGCTCACACTCAAAGCCGGTGTCATGTTTGAGAGGGAGGGGGAAAGGAGGCAGCCGCTGCGAACGCAGACACTGAGCGGCCAGAGAAACAGAGGAGCGACTGTAGTAAGGCGTTTGTGCAAAACTGCGGAAAAACTGCAGAAAACGTGCGGGTGTTGAACCCTCTCACCGGGAAAAGTGTGGGTATTAAAGCACCCACATCCCCCACGGGTGCGACGCCCCTGATCTGAGCCACAACACCGGAGAGGGGCTCTGGCTGTCAATCAACAAGGGTCTGTGCCAAGTAGTGATGGGAAATTCGGATCATTTTACCGACTCGGACTTTTGAGTCTCGTTCAGCAAAATGAAAATCTTTTTTCGAGTCATTTCGTTCATTTTAGCAAAATGTAATGAAACTGTTATGTGTTACTTCCCCAACACATCTAGTACTTACGCAAACGTTGATCACACTAAAACCAATACAAAACTAAAATACTATAAGATACAGAAAAAAAATTAATTCTTTACCTGGGTCTTTAGTCTGTGATTAGCTCACCTCACCTCTTATCTGAAAAGTAGTCCTCGGGTTTAAGTAGTTCCTTAGTCACGTGACAGCCCCACACGCAAAACCAACGCAGTCTTGAGCCGGAAAGAGAATTGATTAGTTCATCTCATGAGTCTTTCGGGTCTCGGGTCGAGTTTGACTCGTTCCTTAATCACGTGACAGACCCATATGCTATTTCTGACATTTTCTGTCACTGTGTTTTTGTTACTGATTGTTGAGGATCTGTGGTTTGTTATTATTTTATAAATAAATAAAACCCTGTTATAAATAAAATATTGATTAATTTGTCTTTTTGACTGTCTATCGGTAAATAAACACTAGGCTATATAATAATCCAAGTTTACAATAAAAAGTATTTATAGACTAGTTTGTTAATTTTTACTCCAATTTTGAGTTTGCTGGTATAATAATTGCTTTTCCTAGGCAGACTTGACATATTGGTGTAATATATGTATAAGAAGATTGCTCAAAAAAGGACAATGACATATACAAAGCAAATAAAATTTTGAATTTGAATTATTAATGTTAGTTTAAAACATTAAGGTTATTATAACTTCAGCTTTAACAGTTTTAACCCAGCTCAGAGTGAGGAGGATACTTCAGATCCTGGTGCGACTGCCAGTGCAGAGGCCATGTTTTGGGAAGACTTTGACGAAAGGGTAGCAAGCTTGAGGCCTTCTGCTACCTCTTCTAAGACCTCAGATGCTATAAAGGTGCAGGCCTACCTTGCAGAGTCACTCTTACCCCGCACATCAGACCCTCTGGCCTGGTGGAGGAGATGTTCACCAGTATACAAAAGCCTTTCTGAAGTCACAAAGACAAGACTTTGCATTGTGGCCACATCTGTGCCATCTGAAAGAATTTTTTCTAAAACTGGGCAGATTATCTCAGAAACAAGACTCAGCCCATCCAAGGTCAGGGAGCTTGTTTTTTTTTAATGCAAAATATATGTCCTATGATGCTGGATTTTGCCTACTCATTCTGCGCACCAGTTCCTCCAACAGTCACGGAACTGAGGAAGCAATTCCAACTTGGACAAAAGACAGATGAGCAGGTGATATGTGCATGCGTGAACTGAGCACTTGAATGAAGGAGCGAAAATCATGTTTTTCATGGTTTCTCACTGTATATGTAAAAAAAAGTGAGTTTATTCACTTTATATGCTTTAGACATATAAAATATCCACATTTCAGATCACTATTGGGTGCTTTAATAACCAGTTTACACAATTTTATCATGTAAACAAACTAGTGACCTGAACAAGTTCATAGGAACAAACTTTCCGAAAGAACCGCTTCATTGAAAATAAACTATTTTGCCGTTGCCTAAAGTTATGGATTACAAGGAATAATGTTCTAAATAATGTTCAGTTTCTTGCAAAAGATCGTTTTGCTTCATAAGACCATAATATATGATATGTATAATAAAATTTTCCTTGATCATGCTTTTATTCTCAAACACAATCAGCCGCTGACTTGCATTTTATGAATCACCAATGACCACGGTTTCAGTTAAAAATCTTCTTTTACTTTCTACTGAAGACAAAAAGTCACCTGCTATATCTTGGATGGCCTTAGGGGGAGTACATAAAAAATACATTTTAATTTTTGGGTGAACTCTCCCTTTAAATAGCTTGCATACATTTGGGCATTCAAATTCAATATAATTCATGAAACTTACCTCAACTGAAACTGACAGCCACAATAATGGCTATTATTACAAGCAAAATAGCAAGACATAATGCAATCCATATTTTTTTCTGTGAAGAAGAAAATTTATCAGTCACACCGTGAATGATGTAATCACATCAATAAATAAATAATCATATTAATACTATGCTCACTTTGCGGACGCTTTGGGAAGTTACTACAGCAGCAGCTGTGTCAGCAACAGCCTTTTCCACATAATTATGGGAACTCTTTATGTTCTCCTCAATCCTGTCCACCATTTCACCCTGAAAAAAAAACAAGTTAGTTATCCACATGAAAAACAGATTTAATTTAAATATGATATAATTTATTAAATAAAACAAAGTATTTTTGAATGATAGAACATCATGGTTTTTAATGTCCTAGACATCTGAGGAATGTACTAAATATATCAAGTATGTTCAACTCACCTGTGCTTCAACCTCCATTGCAAGGTACTGAAACATGTCATGTAGCTCTTTAATGCTTTTCTCTAGCTTGATGATCTCATCATGCCGTGACTCGATCTCGTTCAGAGCCTGTCTGGTAGCTTTAGCATCATTCAAAATCTGCAAGAACAGTTTGATTTTTACACAATGGTTAAGACACTGTAAAGGATGTGTCATGTGATCAAATAGGACAACGGTGAGATGCATCATGGTGGTGATGCTTCATTGCAGGCAAATGGGGTTGGAAGGGTTCTATAAAAAACTGAATATATAAGGTGAAGAATGACAGTAATCAAAACTCTAAAAGGGAAGTGGAAATCTATAAAGGAGGTACTAAAAATGTAAGAAATTTGCTTCAAGCATTGCTTTTAATGACGTTGACATCGAAGATTTACTTTATCTGGAATAAAAAGGGCAATAACACTCAAAGATACTTTATGTCCAAAGGTGCCCCCAGCATTCCTCTTTCTAAATGTAGGTCCTACTTTGATTATTATTTGTAGTTTCTACTGCTTCACATGAAACTCAGAAGGTGGAGGGTCAGGAAACGGGAAAATGCCCCTATTTATTATAAATTATTATATCACTAAATACCCGGATTGGTTAATCAACATCATCAAAAACTAGGAATAACAATGACATTTTAGATGGAACAGTTCATAAAAGGATCTTACCAAAGGAAACACATCCATACCAATGAAAGCAAAAGATAAAACTGGAAATGTGACATTAAGAAATCAGAAGACTATAATAAACAATATCACTCTGCTGTGGACTGTTTTCTTCAAGTAATTGTAGAAGGAAAGGCATTGAATATCTATAGGCAGAATGCTAGACTTACACTTATGCATTCAAATCAATGCAGGCACACTACACAAAACACAACACTCACATTTTGTGTGAAAACATCGGTTTGTCCACTCTCAAGCATTGATTCCAGCTCCTTATCTGTCACATTGTTACCAGCTGTAAAGGAAACCACATTCACGCTAGTTTTCTTTAATAACATTCCATTTTATTTAGTCTTGTAGGAACAATGCAAGTGAAAGCAATGTTGCGCTGACTGATACTGCAGTAGTCTTGGACTTATAAACTTAAACACCCAGCATTGTGGATCATACTAAAGCAGTGGTCTTAAACCAGTCCTGCAAGCACCGCTAGCACCTCAAATTTTGTATGTCTCCCTACACATACGAAGACCTGCACATGACATTCAAGAAAAAATAAATTGTGCGCAAGATTTACTAATTGGTTCCCTCGGTGTCCTAAAACGTGCGTACGATTTACTATTTCGTTCCCTCGATTTGCTAAATCGTGCGCAAGTTTTACTCATTTGTTCCCTCTGTGTCCTAAAACGTGTGCACGATTTACTATTTCGTTCCCTCGATTTGATAAATCGTGCGCACGTTTTACTCATTCGTTCCCTCTGTGTCCTAAAACTTGCGCACGATTTACTATTTCGTTCCCTCGATTTGCTAAATTTGTGCGCACGATTTACTAATTCGTTCCCTCTGGGTCCTAAAACATATGCACGATTTACTCATTTGTTCCCTCTGGGTCCTAAAACATATGCACGATTTACTCATTTGTTCCCTCTGTGTCCTAAAACGTGCACATGATTTACTCATTTGTTCCCTCTGTGTCCTAAAACGTGCGCACAATTTACTACTTCGTTCACTCAATTTGCTAAATCGTTTGCATGCCTTACTCATTCGTTCCCTCAGTGTCCTAAAACGTGCACACAATTTACTATTTCGTTCCCTCGATTTGGTAAATCGTCCGCATGCTTTACTCATTCGTTCCGTGTCCTAAAACGTGCGCACGATTTACTCATTCGTTCCCTCTGTGTCCTAAAACGTGCGCAATTTACTATTTTGTTCCCACGATTTGTTAAATAGTGCACACAATTTACTATTTCGTTCCCTCGATTTGTTAAATCGTGTGCACAATTTACTATTTCGTTCCCTCGATTTGTTAAGTCGATTTGATAAATCGTGTACATGATTTATAAATTGAGAGAACGAATGAGTAAATTGTGTGCACGATTTAACAAATTGAGGGAACGGAATAGTAAATTGTGGGCACGTTTTAGGACACACAGGGTATGAATGAGTAAATTGTGCGCATGATTTAGCCTACTTTCTTTCATGCATGCCATGTCCAGGGGTCCATAGACACACCCATTTCAGGTCTTGCATTCTTTACTAATGAGCTGATTGAGTTGAATCAGGTGTGGTAGATGAGGGAGACACAGAAAATGTGCAGTGCTGGGGGTATTCGCAGGACCGGTTTAAAAACCACTGTACTAAAGAAAACTCTTAAATGAAGAAAAACAGGACTTGTGAGAGACTTGTGTTAGAACCATGGTGTTATCAATAGAATGAAACAAGACAAAAAAAAGCCCATACTAATTTTGAGTTGTCTGTGTATCCTCTCCACATTTCTGTCTCTGTATTGGGCTTGAATTGTATTACAGTGGCCCATCACTTCCAGAAATTCACGGGACAAAACACCATGCTTTTAAAGGATATTGAGAAAAAAAGGGAGGTGGAGATTATTCTGAGCCAAAACAACACTGTTCAAGTATGATAATTACAAACTATAAAATGTGTATTAAAAAGCAACTCACCTGGGTTCTCCGCATTCTAACATTTACCGAAATATATATCTCTTCACCTTCAGCTTTCTTAGGTTCGATGCCTGTGACATAAACGTACTGTATAATTACACACTTCCAGTAGGTCCAGCAGAACAAGGTCAAAAACAACCACCTGTGTTTTTATTTGTAAGTCTCACTTTTTAACTTCTTTTGGATCTGGCTGGTCATGACTTTGATGTCTTCTCTGAGGGACTGCAGTTCCTTTTTCATACCTATTGCCAAGGAGATTTTTTATATATATTTATTTTTTGGATGATAAAACTTAAACTGAAAAAAGGAGAACAATTTTTTTTTTTTAGAGAAATGTGTTGAAATATAAAAATACCCAACCCTAAGCTGAGCTACTCACTTTCCTCTGGAAGTGCAACTCCTAACACTGTTTTCTGTTTGTTCTCCAGTTCAGACACCTTCCTTTTAATTGTTTCAAGCCCCTCTCGAATCTCCTGAACCTACATAAAAAATAGGGTGTAATTGTGACAATAATCAGTTAGACTCCGGAAACTTTGAAATACCAAACCATACAGGCAACAAAAATATAATTCATGGCAAACAATTGATATTTTATGAAGTCAAAAGTATCTATTAACATGGAGTTTGGAGGTAGTGGCGTGTAGTTACACAACTCCAGAGTTCCCTAATGATTTATGTGCATACTACAATTGAAAGCTCTCATAATGCTTTAAAAATAGTTCAAATGTGTAACAATGACTCAAAATGAACCTTTTTAAAGAAGTTTTCATTTTCTTTATTGTCATTTGCTGAGCTCCCAGATCCAGGCTTTATCATGAGAGTGGTCTCTTTATCTTCATCCGAGACATCAGCAGTCTAGTGAAAAGAGAAACATACGGATTCAGAATTTGCTATACTTTGAAATATGTATTTATAAGCTCTATAATTTACTTACTCGTGGTACAGATAGGGGGGAAGTGTCAGACAAAGTTAAAAGCAAATAGCTCAGTTTTATGGAAAGAAACAGGGCACCTAACGGATGTGATATTAAACATTTTTTCCTGAGAGTGTAAAAAAAATATTAGCGCTAAATATGATTGAAATTAGTTCATTTTTATTTTCTGGGGGGGGGGGGGGGTCACTGAATCAACTACAAACACTAATGGCTGCTAGTTTGTATGCAGGCTAAATAAAGATATACCCCACAAAAGTTAGACTGGAGGTTTGGTAGAGCAGAAGGGTGTTAGTTTGCAGTCTGTGGGATTTCATTTTTATTATTATTATTTCAGAAATCTGCATAATGATACTCAAATAGTCAGTCACTGTGACCCGTGAGAATAAATCGCAGTTGGGTTTAGCCCGTTAGCACGTTAAGTTAAGCTAACTAAGTTAGGTTTCCTGAGGGCACTGCCACACTTTGTACTCACATTGCCCAGTTCTTTGGTCCGGTCCCGCATTCTCGATGTATCTTATATCCAGCTCAGATGAAAAGTTCCTGTCTTAAGAGGCGTACGTTAGCTCATCTGTCCGCAAACTCAAAACCAAAAAGAGGGACTTTCCATTCTAAGTCACATTTCACGCCACAGCTTCCACAAATTACTTTCAGAGCAGATTGCTGATGGTCGCTGTGTGTGAGGTTCCTGAATAATAATTACGTCAATAATATGGACCAATTTCAGTTATGCTGAGAGTTCAAAATGTGGCGATGTAGTTGCATACGAATTTGTCCTTTTCTTCTTCTGTTTTAGTTTGCAGAGGTATGAAAACCGATCAATGGCTTTTACTGCCCCCCGCTGGAAATATATATATATATATATATATATATATATATATACACACACACACACACACACACACACACAGTGGCGGCTCCAGACAATTTTGATTGGGGGGGCAATGGGGGGTCCTAGTCATTTCAAGGGGGGTCTCATGAAAACCAACAAAAAATACAGTGGGCACAGCTAATAACTGCATATTACTGCATCGAAAGTACATTTTGGTCCAAAAATAGCAAAAACTATAACTTTATTCAGCATTGTCTTCTCTTCCGTGTCTGTTGTGTGAGATTTCAAAACACTAAAGTGTAGTGATATCCGGTTCACGAACGAATCATTCGATGTAACCGGATCTTCTTGAACCAGTTCACCAAATCGAACTGAATTGTTTGAAATGGTTCGCGTCTCCAATAAGCATTAATCCACAAATGACTTAAGCGGTTAACTTTTTTAACATGGCTGACAGTCCCTCTGAACAGGGCTGTGCAGAGACCTTTGGAGGGGCAGGTGCTCAAAGTATAAAAGGGGCACATGGAACAAGGCTTTAAATGGTGCTGTTCAAAATATCAATACAGCAATATATTGTGATGCATTCCTTGCTGATTCGCGTGTAGATATGGATGATTATGTATTGATACAGCAGCAAATGCTTTGATGCAGTTTAAAAAAAGAAACAATAGAGAAGACAATTTTAAGTTTAAAATAATAATAGCTCTGGGATTAGAAACTGAAATGTCTTAAATTGTCCCAACCTTGTGGCTTTTTCTTCTCTGTGCTACAGAATAATTAAGAACAGCGGTTATAGTAAAAACTACAGAAAACACTTGTGCCTCTACATTTTCCTCTTTCTCACCAGCCTCTGTCTCCTGGCTTGCTGTTCCCTGCTCTCTTTCTGTCACTTGTGCCTCTACATTTCCCTCTTTTTCTTCCTCTTTCTCCATCTCCTCGTTTGATCTATTACTTCCATTCTCTGTCCATCTAGGAACAAGGCTTAATTTACTATTTCAGCATTAATCTATTATTTTAACCATCACTACTACTCTTGCACCTAATCAAGAAGTCCACCTTAAATATTGATACGAAACATTAAAAAACTGATACACTGGAATATAGTGATTAATATTATTATTACTGTTGTAGTTGTCTAAAATTGAACACCCTTGCAATGTAAACAAATGACAGGCTACATTTGTTATTCATATTCTTCACACTGCACTTTGATGTCAGGTATATTATGCAGTTTTTATTGACATTGATATTTTTACATTTATTTCCAGAGAGATATTATTCAGTTCACAGGCTAAAGTGGTCTTGCTGTTGTAAACACTGTTGCTATTGTAGAAAAATATATATTTGCGTCACATTTAAAATATAATTATATTTTAATTAGTTTCTGAATTGTTTTTATTTTTATAATGATAATTCAGAGAATTAGAAAATCTGAATAAGTCTTACCAGTGTTGTGATGATTATTTTTAAGGCACTCAGCGTGTTAAAAAATAAATAAGTACTGTAATATAATAAAAGTTTAGTCAAATAACATAAAAAAGACCAGACCCCTCAATGCCTGTGAAACTTTTCTCCCTCAAACAGCACGCTAGCGTTACTTCTACACTACAGGCTACACACAGCAATATAAACACATATCTGCATGTTCTCACATCACATCGTTCTTGTAAAATAATAATAAGTAAATAAACATCAAAATCACTTCGCTGAGAATGAAACACCACTTACCAGCTGCCACGGTGTTGAAAATATCCTCTAACAATTAAAAAAGCGGATGAGGTCGTCGTCGTCAGGTGAAAGGTCATCATGTTGGTCATTTTATTTACGGCTAAATTATTATTAATAAATTGTACTAATATTATGATTGGGCGTGGGCAGGCATTCACAAAAGGGTATGTTATTACAAAAAAATTTGAGGAAACTTTGCTTTGACAAAAGGGCACTTAAGGGGCAAAATGCTCAAGTGAACCGGTTCTTTCAGACAATTCGATCAAATAAACCAGTTGAAAAAAAAAACGGTTCACCGGTTCTTTTGCGCTCGATGTAATGTCATTGGCGACGACTGCCCTTCATTCAAGCCTTCGGTTTACCCAGGCGGGAAGGAAGTCGACCGGAAGTTGAAGTCGGCCGCGTGCCGCCATCTTGTAGCAGAACTTCACTTGCGTTAGCATCCCATTGACTCCAGCGAATAACTTTACATCTGAGGCGTTTAAAGATTCCATTTGTCCATTATTTATTTCTAAAGATACACTACAATGTATAAAGGGCTCCATTACCTTCTATGTTACATTATGGCCCCGTAGAAACAGTTTTTGTAAAAATAGGCTAATGATTGCGTCATAACCACTCGACTCTCTGTCGCACAGTAGAGAAATTACCGTACAGACAGGAGGAGAAGCTCGCAGGAAATCGGGGAGACGTCAAGAGAGAAGCCCATAGATACAAGCCCTGGCGTTACATTTTAAAATACTATACAAAATAATTAATCAGAATACTTACTCCTGCTCACTCACGCCAAAGAACTCCCCGCTCAAGCTCGCCGTCTCTGCAAGATTAACGATGGCAGTTTGCACGCACAGCTACTAGAAGATTTAAATCTGTCAGACAGGTTGCTGACGTCATCAAGCTTAGTTTGAGTCTGCGCGTCAGAAACGGAAGTGCTAAAAATCACTAAAAATGGGCTTCACTTGTCTCAATTGAGTTCCAATGGGGTCGCTGTGTCCATTTCTTTTACTGTCTATGGGTTTACCCGCGCTAATAACGTTAGCACAGAATCAGTTCAGAATCAATCATCAAAAGAATCAGTTCGGTTCAGACGTGCTGTGTGTCAGTCTGCTTCACACTGAATCACGCATGCGCAGTATCATCAGCTCCTCGGTTCTCGAATTGGATGCGTCTGACAGAAACGGTTCTCGGTTCAGAGTACGAATAAATTTCGAAATAATAATTATTTATTATTGTTCTGTGTAGTTTGAAGAGAAACATTTTTTAATCTTTATCCCGGATATATATTTTTTTAATCAGGAAGAGGATGGGGGGCAAAATGGGGGGTCAAAGCGTTTTTTTTGCAGGGTCTTGAGACCCCCAAGACCCCCCCTGGCGCCGCCGGTGTGTATATGTATATATATATATATATATATATATATATATATATATATATATATATATGTGTGTGTGTGTGTGTGTGTGTGTGTGCGTGTGTGTATGTATGTATATATGTATATATATATATATATATATATATATATATATATATATATATAGTACAGACCATAAGTTTGGACACATCTTCTCATTCCGCGGTCCAGCTCACCCCTAAACCATCTCGATTGGGTTCAGGTCCAGTGACTGTGGAGGCCAGGTCATCTGGCGCAGCACCCCACGCCTCCTTCTTGGTCAAATAGCCCTTGAGGCCTTCAGTGTGACTCTACAATTTTCATAGTCATGAAAATTAAGAAAACTCTTTGAATGAGAAGGTGTGTCCAAACTTTTGGTCTGTACTATATATATATTTTCACGAGGTGAAGAATCATTCGACAAGAGGTGCGTGAAATCAAATGCCTCGGAGGGTGGATTTATTGAACAGTGTAGGGTGCCTGGTGAAACGTGCTGCTCCGCTTTCTGCTGGCCGGTGCTTCCCGTGTGCTCTCTGTGCTCTTCGGTGCCAGTTAAGGTGAAAGTGAGTGTCCTGACGTGCTCCAAAGTGGGTGGGCTGTCGGTCACTCGCTGCTTTCTGCGAAGAAATGAGACAGGAATTAGACCAGCGTTGCATTCGGTTCGAGACCGTCGTTTGAGTGCAGCGTGTGCTGTTTAAGAGCGTGTAGGCTATCGGGGAGCAGCTGTGACCGATCAGCCGGTGACGAGGAAGTGCAGGTGCTTTCTGTTGGTTGCCAGGGCGACGCTGATTCCTCTGGGAGCGCTCGTCACATCCCCCCCCCCCCAATCGTCGTTCTGGTCCTGTGAAGACATGTAGAGAGTAGGGGTGAAGTTAGGGGAGGGTGGGGAATGACCACTGACAGACCAGCGTAAGCTGTCCAGATCCGTGAGAGGCCATCGGCGTTCGCGTTGGCGGCCCCGGCACGATGGCGAACTTCAAAGTGGAAGTCCTGGAGTGCTAGGAACCAGCGAGTCACCCTGGCGTTGGTGTCCTTGGTGTGGGCCATCCACTGTAGGGGCGCGTGATCAGTTACCAGGGTGAACTTGCGGCCCAGGAGGTAGTACCGGAGCTCCAGGACTGCCCAACTGATGGCCAGGGCTTCCCTCTCCACGGCGGCGTACTTCCTCTCGGCAGGGGACAGCTTCCTGCTGATGTAAATGATCGGATGCTCCTCACCTTCTTGAATTTGGGAGAGGACCGCTCCCAGTCCTGTGTCGGAGGCATCCGTCTGCAGCAGGAAGGGGCAGCTAAAGTCTGGGGCGCGGAGTACCGGCGAGGAAGTGAGTGCCACTTTAACCTGGGTGAAGGCCTCTTCCGACGACGGGGTACAACATATTTTCTCCGGCTGCCCCTTCCTGGTCAGGTCTGTCAGGGGGGCGGCTAAAGAGGAGAAGTTGGGGATAAAACATCGGTAATAACCCGCCAACCCCAAGAAGGCTCGTACCTGGGTCTTTGTCCGGGGTCTTGGGGCGGCGTGGATGGCTTCGACTTTCTTGTCTTACGGCCGGATGAGTCCACGGCCGACTTGGAAGCCCAGGTACTTGGCCTCAGAGAGGGCTAGGTGGCATTTTCGGGGGTTGGCGGTAAGTCCAGCCCGCCGGAGCTCCGAGAGCACCCTCCGCAGACGATCCAGATGTTCTTCCCATGCCTCGGAGTGGATCACGACATCATCCATGTAGGCGGCCGCGTAGGCCTGGTGGGGCCGCAGGAGGATGTCCATCATCCGCTGGAACGTCGCGGGGGCCCCATGCAGGCCGAAGGGAAGGGTCCGGTACTGCCAATGGCCACTGGGAGTGGAGAAGGCGGTCTTCGGCTTGGCGGCGTCGGAGAGCGGTACATGCCAATAGCCCTTGGTGAGGTCCAGGGTACTGATGTACCGGGCCCTTCCTAGGCGGTCCAGGAGATCGTCAACCCGAGGCATGGGGTACCCGTCGAATTCAGAGACTTCGTTCAGGCGGCGGAAGTCGTTACAAAAGTGGAGGGTGCCATCCGGCTTTGGGACCATCAACCAATGGGGCTGGACCACGGACTCCGGGATGGTTCTATTACCCCCAACTTTAGCATTTGTTGGACCTCTTCCTCAATAGCCTGCCGACGAGCCGCCGGGACTCGGTAGGGCCGTTGCCTAACGACGACTCCTGGGGGCATCCGGATGTGGTGCTGAAGCACATTGGTCTGCCTGGGCTGAGAGGAGAACACATCCTGGAACTGACTGACCAGGTGCTGCAGCTCCGTCTTCTGGGCAGCTGAGAGGTGGGGGTTGACATCCACAACCACGGGCTCGGTGAGGCTCAGGGCAGCTACTTGGTCCCGGGTCCCCACCCACTTCTTCAGGAGGTTGATGTGGTAGAGTTGCTCCGCCTGTCGTCGTCCCGGCTGTCTCAGGCGGTATGTGACCGGCCCAATCCTCTCTACCACCGAGTAGGGTCCTTTCCAGGAGGCCAGAGACTTGCATGCAGAGCTGGGGACCAGGACCATGACGCGATCTCCCGGTTGGAACTCCCGTGGTTGGGCTGCCCGGTCGTAATGACGTTGCTGCGCTTGCTGGGCCCTGGTGAGGTGTTCCCGGACTAACGGCATCACTCGGTCGATCCGTTCCCTCATTTGTCGGACGTGTTAGATGATGGTACGATGAGGGGCCGGCTGCTGCTCCCTAGCTTCCCGGGCCACGTCCAAGAGGCCCCGAGGTTGACGGCCGAACAGGAGCTCGAAGGGGGTGAAGCCAGTTGTGGCCTGAGGAACTTCGTGGATCCCAAAGAGCATGTAGGGGATCATGAGGTCCCAATCCCGCTTGTCCTCCGCCGCCATGCGTCTGAGCATTTGCTTGAGGGTTTGGTTAAATCTCTCTATGAGCCCATCGGTCAGGGGATGATAGACGGTGGTCCTCACTGCTTCACCCGCAGCAGCCGGCCGAGGTCCGCCATTAGCCGGGACATGAAGGGGGTTCCCTGGTCAGTCAGGATCTCCGAGGGGAGGCCGACTCGGCTGGCCAGCAGAAACAGCTCCTGGGCGATGGACTTCACGGTGGCCTTCGGCAGGGGGACTGCTTCTGGGTACCGGGTGGCATAGTCGACGATGACCAGGATGTGCTCATGCCCTCGGGCAGACTTCAGCAACGGCCCCACTATGTCCATTCCAATCCGCTCGAAGGGCACCTCGATGATTGGCAGCGGAATGAGCGGGCTGGGGGGAGGAGTCCTGGGCGACGTGGCCTGACAGGTCGGGCAGGCTTGGCAGAACCGCTTTACTTCGGCCTCCAGGCCCGGCCAGTGGAAGCGGTCGCGGATGCGCTGAGTGGTGTTGGCTGCTGCGAGGTGTCCTGCCATGGGGTGGGAATGTGCCAGTTCTAGGATGGTCTCGGTCTTGGCTCGAGGCACGACTAGTAGTTTTTTCTCCTCCCCCCTCCGCTGGGCGACACAATACAGCAGGCCATTCTCTACAACAAAATGTGGGAGAGGGTGGGGCCGGGGGAAGACGTCCTCTCCATCTATGACTCGCACCTGACTCCAACAGTGCTTGAGTCGGTAGTCCTCCCGCTGTTCCTTGGCGAAAGAGCCCCCTCCAGCGGCCTGTTGGTACACATCATAGAAAATATTAGTAGATTGGGAGGGGGCCTCACCCTCTCTCCCACTGTCGGAGACGAGCAGGGCCGGCGGCGGGGTCCAAGCGGCCGGCTCGGTCTTCGACGGTTCCCCTTGGGGCTGGCAGGCTGAGTAGAGGCGGTAAGCAGTTTGTCGAAGCCGGGCCAGTCCCTTCAAAGCAGTACGGCCACTGGCAGGTCCTTCACCAGGCCCACCTCCACCGGCCAGGTGCTTTGGGGGGACGAAATGACCATCTCACAGGCCGGTACTTGGCGAGTGTCTCCGTGCACACAGGTAATCGGCAGAAAGTTTCTCCGGCCGCTTCGAGGGGCGCACAACCGCGACTGGATGAGAGTGACCGCACTGCCTGAGTCCAACAGGGCCCGGAACCTTCTTCCATCCACCTTCACCTCTGCTTCGGGGGCTCCCGCCGGTACTCGCTGGTGGACGATGCAGCCTGCCAGCCAGGCTCGCGGAGGCGACGGTGGATCTGCGCTGGGCATGGGCTCATCTCGCGGCGGGGGAACCATCGGCCTGCTGACTGGTCGCGTGGCACCTTCGAGCTGTGTCGCTCCTGGACCACCCTCCGGGGGAATGGCGGCAGCCGGTCCCCTGCCCCGCTGTGATGGATAGCATCCACCAGCTCGATCGCCTCCACTAGTTCCCGGACGTTACTTGTGTTCCTCATGCCGACGGCCTTTCGGAAGGCGCAAGGTATTGCGCGCAGGAGGCGATCGACTACCACTCGTTCCGCTACCTGTGTTGGGGTGGGGTCTCCCTCCAGCAACCAGTGCTGGGCGATGCGGCTGAGTTCGGCCGCCTGGGCACGGGCTGGCACCGGCTGGCACCCGGGGCTTGTACTCCCATTCGTGGAACTGCTGGGCGGCACACACAGGGGAGAGGCCAAGCCTCGCGAGGATCTCTCGCTTAACTTCGGCATAATCGTCGGCGGTCATCAAGGGGAGCAAGAAGTAAGCCCTCTGTGCTTCACCGGTCAGGAGGGGTGCCAGCGCACGTGCCCATTCGTCCTCGGGCCATCCCTCACGGTGGGCGGTGTTTTCGAAGACCTGAAGGAAGGCCTCCACATCGTCATCGGCTGTCATCTTGGGTAACAGGCGGGTGGCTTGTGCCCGAGGCTCAGGTAGCGGAACGCGCTGGGCTGCGGCGGCCCGGACGGCGGCGAGTTCATCCTCCGTCCTGCCCAGGCGAGTGGCGAGGTATTCCGCTATTTGCTGCTGGTGGATACTCACTTCAGCGAGGCGTTGTAAGACGTCCTCCATCGCGGGGACACCCGCGCCGCCTTCCGTGGTGCTGGTGACACAAACAGGGAAAGAGGGAAAAAATTTGGAGTTGGGGCGGTGATCTTGTCGGTAATTCTTCACTGTACTGCCCGCATTCTCCACCTCTGTCACGGGGTGAAGAATCACTCGACAAGAGGTGCGTGAAATCAAATGGACATGCAGGTGCTTTCTGTTGGTTGCCAGGGCGACGCCGATTCCTCTGGGAGCGCTCGTCACAATATATAAATATAGTATATAAATATACCTAAATATTTACTAAGCTGTAAGTCATAACCATCAGAATAAAGAATAAATATTTTTATATTTCAGTTTGTGTGCAACGAATCTAGAATATAAGAAAGTTTGCTTTTTAAATTAAATTACAAAAAATAAAGACATTTTCCATTATATAATTTTTTTTTAGATGCACCTGTAATATTCCACACGGATCTCAAATATCTCAAAAAGAAAGCAAAAGAATAATGACGGTCTGTGAGTTGGTGAATATAACTTTATTGAGAGTAACTGTATGATATAAACTTATATAAGACCAATGGCTTTCTTTTTCATGTAAACAAAGGAAAATGTTTGCTTTAAACAGATATGTCTAATTATGGATTCATATTTAGTAAAACAAAATCAATTATCCACTATACATTGTAATTTGTGGATAACAGTAAAAATCTAAAGTTCATTCAACTGCAAGAACATCTCAAATCTTAAATAAATGCAAAGTTTCCCTTTTTCAAAGAACAGAAAACACAGATGAATGAAGCTTATTCACAGGCCAGTTTGCCATCAAAGGAAGAGAGAGTGATGGCAAATGCCTGTAGGGCACACATGGGAAAGCTGTAGTCCATGGAAAACACATCTTCTGCTACCCGCCCAAACTGCATCACTATGTAGTCCACTGGAAAGAGATAATCATTGACATTATTATTTTTCATACATTATATGATATAGCAACTACAAACACAAAGACAGAGATACAAAACGAGAAAAAGAAGGATAACCTCTCACTCACCATTATCTGGATGGACAATCTGAAAGTTTTTCACAGATGCCTGAGTAACCCTGCCATGGAAATTGAGCACATACGACTGCGTTTGCTCATTCCAGCTGGGTATATTATTTACAAGGGTGACAAGATTCTCTTTATTACCATTCTCATATCGGGTGAGCAGAGACTCCAGCTCCTGGGACATTCAAATTTAATTTTCATTATATATATGCATACATAATATAACATCATTAGAGAGAAACAGAAATAATGTATTTAACATTCTTTATCTGAGTGTGATACATTTTTTTCAAGACATTAAGTGCAATACAACAAACAAACAGTTATTTAAGATTGTAATAACATTTAACAGTATTATCATTCATGCTGAGCATAAGAGACTTCTTTCAAAAACATAAAAATCTTTCAGACCCCAAACTTCTAAATGGTAGTGTATATCCAAAAGAAGAAACGTAATATTGCAATTGATGAATAAAAAAGTGATTAACAAGATTCTAAAACATAATACTCACACTTTTTGGCTGTATAACAACTCTCTCATCATTCTCATGCATACCAGGGATAATTACTGTCATTTTTCTAGGTCCTTTGAAACCCAAAACATTTTTCTCCTGTGTGACAGTAAAGAAAAGAACATGCCCCCCCCACCCCCAATCAGAACAGAATAAATATATACTTAAAATATATGTACTGTAGACATCTGAAGAAAAATAAGCACACTGTTAGCATCTTACATAACAAACTGCTGCTAGCTCTTGTAGCAGTATATCCGTTTCTTTAATGAATGGTTTCCTTTCTGGATTCTCGCCATTATCATACACAGTGAATTTAGTTCCCAAGACATTTGATCTGTGGAGACAATTTCTATATTTTAGCAGAGGCATAATTACAAACAATATTTGTGATACACACTTTAATTGCACTGACCTAAGTTTGCCTATGTAGCTGTCAGTATCTCTGTAGAAATCGATAGGATCGATTGATATCAAATAATTCGATGTTTTACACTTCTTTCTTTTTCTTCCAGCCATAAGAAAGACCTGCCCATCCGAAACATTGGACAAGAGAACAATATGTTAAGCAATGAAAAAAGGCATTATTTCACATATTTTACTTTGTTCACATTTCTGCTAACCCTTTTCCCATCCTCCTTTTCCATGTGGAGGTAATATGTGGGAAAGATGCCTTTCTCCACTCCTCTCCTGTCTCTGGTGATCCTGCACTGAATAGTCACATCTCTTGGAGCAGGACGCATGGCAAACTATTCCAGATCCTCCAAAGACATCGGAGAGGACTGCACAAGAAAGATAAAACAAAGAATATCAGGGTTATTGTATTAATTAAACCAAAAGCCATTAAAAATGTAATTGTCATTACTTTAAATAAAATAAATATTATATTAAAATAAAATTTACAAACAATCCGGGGGGAGAAATGTAAGTACTAAAATAACTAAACTAAACTGTAAAACAAAAAATAGAAAAGTGAAATATCTTAATAAAATCTAATTAAAAATACTAACAAAAAGTATAATCGTATATCAATGATGCTAAAATTTTACACTGAAAATTGTACACACACGCACACACACACGTACAACACTATATGAATGGATTTAGACTGTCTTACTTTTCCAATGTCCAAAGAATCACTGTCAGAAGAAGGCTCTTTATAGTTGGAGTCTATAGAAGCAATATTATCATAATTTTTTGCTCCTTTTTTAGACTTCTTTGGTGTTTTTTTAGCTACCCTCTTCTCGTCCTCCTCCTCTTCTTCCACTTTTTCTTCCTCACTGTCACTGAGATGACATCTCACTACAAAGACAGAAAACTAAAAATAACAATCAGGCCACATCAAATGAAACCATTATTAAACAAAAACAGGTTAATATGGGGATGAGATCTGTATACTTGGTTTCGGTTGTTGTTTTTTCTTTGGTGTTGGAGGGATGGGGCTGTTTGTCCAGTCTTTTCTCTCATCCTCACTCTCTGACTCAGGTTTTTTCTCTTCATTAATGTTGATTTCCATGACCGAATCAGTCTGAATTGCTGGAAAATACCACAAGTTGGAATGTTAACAATGCCAGTGTCAGGTTATTTCCTATTTATGGATGGGGCACTGGGCTGTGCTACAGGAAACGGCCTTTAACTTGTATCGTGCTTAACAATGGAGACACATCTCTGGTGCACTTACAAGACTGCCCCTCTGTCCTCACGTTCTCCTTAGATTCCTTTGTCTTATCTTTCTTCTTCACTGGTTTTTTCTCTTTCCCTTCAATTTCCCCTTCTAATGCAAGTTTGGCCTCAAGTACTAGAATGCGCAGTGCAACAAAATGTAAAGGTGCATCACACTAAGGTTGATTCAAAAGTTAGAATTGAAAATGGAAAAAAAACACTTACATTTTGTTTGCCCTTTTTTCACACCCTTCTTCTTAGTTTTCTTTCCATCTGCTTGGCCTTCTGTTTCTAAAGTGCATTTAGCGCTGTGCTGCGGGCTGATCTCTAGATCGATTTTCTTAGTGATGACTGGAACAGAATCAGCTACCTCTTCCGGAGCCTCTTCTGTCCTGGACGAAATGGTCAGTTCTCCTAAACAAATCTCTTCCACCGTTTTTTCATAAATCTCCTCAAGTTGCATGTCTGATAATAAATAGGCAGGACGTTATTTTTTTGTAAAACTAAAAAAACAATTACATGTTAACATTGAGGCTCTGGTATCTATAGAGTAAGTGTTTATGCACCACTGAGAGCAATGTTGCTCTGAGATTGGCTTATCAATAAAGCTGTATCGTCAGACTCAGCTTTCTGTCTGCGCGTCTTGGGACAGATTTCATGATTAGCTGTGATCATCCGGGAATCTGCCCTTCTTCTTTGTTGTTTCTTGATTAAAAGCGACCGCTATGAGAGCTGACACGATATAAAGTGATTGTTAAATGTCACACACACACACACACACACACACACACACACACACACACACACACACAAGCACACACACACACACACACACACACACACACACACACACACACACACACACAAGCACACACACACACAAGCACACACACACACAAGCACACACACACATATATATATATATTAGTCATACACTGGCTGTTAAAGGGTTAGTTCACCCAGATAGCAAAATTATGTAATTAATAACTTACCCTCAAACCCGTAAGACCTCCGTTTATCTTTGGAACACAGTTTACATGTAATTGGACAAAAATGTATTTTCGATGCTTCAAAATATTCTAACTGACCCTCTGATGTCACATGGACTACTTTGATGATATTTTTCTTACCTTTCTGGACATGGACAGTATACCGTACACACAGTTTCAAAGGAGGGACTGAGAGCTCTCTGACTAAATCTAAAATATCTTAAACTGTGTTCCAAAGATAAACGGAGGTCTTACGGGTTTGGAACAACATGAGGGTAAGTTATTAATTACATAATTTTGCTATCTGGGTGAACTAACCCTTTAAGAACGCTCTCAGGACAGTTCGGATATTGCACTGAATCAGAAGTAAAAACTATATAAATACTGTTCAGTCTTGCACTGACCAGTCGTTTCGTGTCTTTACACATCTATGTACAGTATAGTCACGAGCCACAGGGTTTAATTTGGTTTTGTTTGTGTGTGTTTTTTGACTCTCAAAGCCATGATTCCAATTCACTTCCATTATATGACTGACAGACTGCAACGGTTTGAGTTAAAAATCTTTGTTTGTGTTCTACTGAAGAAACAAGTCTTTAACTGTAATATTGCAATACAATGAAACAATGATTCTAAACCTTTATTCAGTGTTCAAGGGACCAGTTGCAAAATACGTAGTCTAACAAGTCATCTAATTTTTGTTTCTTTTTTAAGACTGGTCATAACTTTGCTTAAGTTGGTTACACAGAAAGTTGAATCCAAAGAAAATGATTGATTATCCCTTGGCTAACTGCTGGTCAGACTAGTTCTTAACAGAGGCTAAGTTTAGGCAATTGGCCCCAGATTTCAGGAAATAATTGCAAAATACTGCATATTTAATTTCAAAAGTGATGTGACATACAGCCAAGAATGGTGACCCATACTCAGAATTTGTGCTCTGCATTTAACCCATCCAAAGTGCACAAACACAGCAGTGAACACACACACACCATGAACAGCCATTTATGCTGTGGCGCCCAGGGAGCAGTTGGGGTTCAGAGCCTTGCTCAAGGGCACCTAAGTCGTGGTATTGCCAGCCCGAGACTCGAACCCACAACCCTAGGGTTAGGAGTCAAACTCTCTAACCACTAGGCCACAACTTCCCTGTGTTTTCTGCAGCTAATGTTTCAGAAAAAAATAATTGTAGTAAAAACAGCTGCCTTGAACATGGGAAAGGATATTAGTTAAAATGTTTACCACTGACCTGTAGTAACTTGCTATAATTGTACAGAGAATACATTTTCGTTCCAGGGAAAATAAAAACATTAGCCTACACATACAAGCTGTCTCTCAAAACCTAGTGACCCTATGGAAGCGTATGGGTAGCAATATTCAATTTGGGATGTAATATGCAAAATGACAATGCAATATGTAAAATGACAATGCATTTCTGTATTTACATTTACATTTTCCAATACATTTGTGCAATGTTTGGTGCAAAATGAAAATGAAAATTAAATTACTTGAATTACTTAAATTATTGTATGAAATGGCAAATGAAAATTATTTAATTTAATTTTCATTTTCATTTTGCACCAAACGTTGCACAAATGTATTGGAAAATGTAAATGTAAATACAGAAATGCATTGCCATTTTACATATTGCATTGTCATTTTGCATATTGCATCCCAAATTGAATATTGCTACCCATATACTTCCATAGTGACCCTACTTGCTTGGTTTAGCATCAAAAGCATAATTCATAAGCAGACTAACAACGACCCGTGCCCTAGATGGCAGTATTTTACCTCAGCTTGTTTATATATTCACATCACAGCTGAAGAAAAACGAAACTGATCACTTTACTCGCATACTCTCAATAATGTTTTGACGTGTTTGTAATAATTCTAATCTATTTTATCTGTATTTGTGATACCAGCTAAGTGACTTTAAGAAAAATCACAATTTGTCACGGACGGATGAGATGACGGTACGAATTTTACTCTATATTTTGACGTTCGCGTGAGCGTACAGACTGGAAAGAGAGCACTATTACAGTAAGTATCATATAACATGTAGTATCTTCTAGCTATTCTCTCGAGTAAGAAATCCTGCGAGACATATAACAGACATCAAGTTATCGAATTAAAACCCACTACACTAATGCCAAAGTATTCCTCTACACAGGTTTGCTATAAGTAACTTTTTCAGTTTCAGTGCATTTACCCAGCAATCACGAGTAAATCTTATTATTGACCGCAAAACTGACAAATAATCATCATGATTAATGGCTGTTTAGAGGAAGAGGAGGGGCAGATGATTCATCAGAAGAGTTGAAAAGCAAGTCAGGAGATGTTTGTCTCTTAGATACTCAAATTAACATTTAGTGATGTTTTGGAGAGTAGACAGTACCAGGTCTGAGGAATCTGCTTTCTCCCTTTATGGATTTGTGAAAATATTTCCTTTCCTCAAGCTATGGAAAAACAAAGACAGAAAAGACAAAATCATGTAAGTTAAAAAACAAACTAGCAAAACATGCATGATGAGGGATGTTTTGTTGTGGTTGATGACTCATGTTGCAGTGACTGGTTTTCCACAGATGTCCTTTGTGTCGTGTTACCTCTGGTAGGATGATCAAAAGTCAAGAGCAGGATGTAAGATCTCTTTCTTATTCTATCCACTCTATCTGTGTGATGTGCAATGACAGATATGAATATGAAGCAACGAGATCTTATGGGTTTAAGACATTGAGACATAGCAGATTACAAAACCGCTGATTTGACACAAGAGGTTATGCTGTTGATAACAATGGACCGCGGGATTGAGTTTTTAAAGGTATAAAATGTCATAAATGTCTGATATTCGTATATTTTAGTCTTGAAAATATTTCTCTAACTTTTTTACAAAGGAATTCTTTGCTGTGAGAGTTCAGGATCCTCGCGTTCAAAACGAAGGGTCATGGATCTCATATGTGGACTTCAGAATTTTCCTTCATGTGAGTATTTTTGTCTCAAGGACTTAATGTATTACAAGATTACAATCTAATAATGTGACTCTTTCCAAGTTCCAAAGGTTCTGTAGTCCTGTATTGGTTACAGTATTGGTGTTGATTAAATCACAGCCATGTCCTCATTTCATTATTGCTTTATGGGAGTTTTCTTGCTACATGAGTTTTTTTATATTTTAATTTTTTATCCATTTTATTGCTTCATTTGAACATGATTTTCAATGAACATAGCTTGTGTATATTGATATCTAGAGGGCAGGGTGGGCTGTCTCTAATATACTGTACATAATACACCATCTTATAACACCATCTTAAAAACTTAATACTGGCCGTCTTTTGCTAGTGTATATATGTTTTATTATGCTGTTGTTCAACACATGTTTTAGTCTGCCCTGGTGTTATCTGGTCTGAATTTGGTCACTTACTTGGTTTCTGTCACCAGACAAACAGCAAAGCATTCACTGCCAAAACGTCCTGTGTGAGGCGGCGATACAGCGAGTTTGTGTGGCTGAAGAAAAAACTGCAAAAGAATGCTGGTTTGGTGTAAGTTTTTTTTTTCCACATACAAATGACTGTATAGATGCATGTATGTCTCAGCCAAAAAAAAAAAACATTATATATATATAAATATAAATATATTGTATATATAAAAAAAACATTCTGAAGGGTTCACAAACGTTCAAGCAGCACTGCATTTACAGTATATATTCAGAATGTTCTTTATTTCTGCATAAATATGACCCAAAAGATCATCAGATTTTCACAAATCCTGAGTTGTCAAAGAAAATCCAATCAAACAAATGAGACAAAAATATATACTTTGGCATTTATTTATTCTGGAAAATGATCCAATATAACATTTCTGTGAGTGTCAAAAGTTTGTGAATCTCTAGGATTAGCAGTTCATTTGAAGGCGACATTAGTTTTTTTGAGTGTGAGTGAGTGACGTGACATTCATGACCCATACTCAGAATTCATGCTCTGCATTTAACCTATCCAAAGTGCACACACACAAACCGTGAACACACACCCGGAGCAGTGGGCAGCCATTTATGCTGCGGCGCAGTTGGGGGTTCGGTGGCTTTCTCAAGGGCACCGAAGTCATGGTATTGCCGGACCGAGATTAGGGTTAGGAGTCAAACTCTCTAACCACTAGGCCACTACTTCCCCACAGTCAGTGGGATGACTGTCAGGTGTCAGTGTTTGGCCTGTTTTATTTAAAGAACAGGAATCTATCAAAGTCTGATCATGTTTGTGGAAGTGAATCATGACATGAACAAAGGAGGTCTTTGAGGACCTCAGAAAAAGAGTTGTTGCTCAACAGGCTGGAAAAAGGTTACAAAACCATCTTTAAATAAGATGGTTTTGTATCTTATTTTATACTTCACAAATCCATAGTCAGACAAATTGCATTCCAGCATAAGAACTTTCCCATCTGTGAAACATGGTGGTGGTTTATCATGGTTTGGGCCAGGACGGCATGCCATCATGGATGGAACAATAGAATTTGCTGGTATATTATAATTCAGAATTCAAATGAAAATGTCAGGACATCTGTCCAAGAACAAAATCTCGAGAGTGTCATGCAGCAAGACAACCACTCCAAGCACACAGAATAGTATTGATTTGCCATGCAGTAGGGACTTTTTCTGCATTGTTTTCTTTTTTTGATATTCCATCTTTTTTGTCTCATTAGAGCTAACACATTGTTGTATTTCCCACAGGCCTGTTCCTGATCTGCCCAAAAAGTCTTTCTTTTCATTTATTAATGATGAATTCATTGAAAGGAGGAGAAAAGGTCTTCAGAGCTTCTTGAACAAGTAAGTTCTAGTGTTTTATTTAAAATCTTCTGGTTCTTGCTTCTTACAAAACATAAAAAAATGGGAGAATTAAAAATACCATGTAAAATGGTACAGAATAGTTAATTTTAACACGCAATTTTCTTGAAATGAATTGCTTTCGTCTTCCTGTACAGAGTGCTGCACATGACCGTATGTCTGTCAGATAGCCAGCTCCATCTTTTCCTGCAGACTCAGCTTCCTGTCAAGCACATTGAGGACTGTGTGCAGGGTCACACCCCTTACACTGTGACAGAAGCCATTCTGACTTACGCTTCCTCTAACCGTGGCTGGGTGCAGGAGGAAGGGGGCGGGGCCCAAGAATTATGGCCTACCCATGTTCCATATGAATCTGTAGAGAGGTAAAAGCCAGTTGCAACGACACAAAGCCCATGCTAATGTAACATTAAGATTACCTTCTCCTAATGATATACATCTCTTTACAGCCCTGCTCCTCACCTCCCTTCATTTCAAAATCCTGGAGCCACATCCAGCGGACCTTTAAATGAACTTACAGTTGTTTCAGACTCCGAGTCGAGACCAAGTGATGCAGAACAGACTGCACTTGACCTGAAGAAGGGAATTGGCCATGAGCAGCTGCCTCAAGAGGGGGAGAGTTACATTACATTAGTAGTTGAAGTGCACCCGAACCGTGTTTGCATTGAAACTAAGGAAGAGGATGAACACATTGGATCAAAAGAAACGCAAAGGCTTGATAGCAATGCCAAAGATCTACAAAATGATGACTGTGACTGTCTTGCTCCACAGATAGATGGACTCATTGAAGACAAGATTCAGCATGGAGATGCATGCAATGAAGAAGATCTTGATCAAGAGAGGACTGTTGTCGAAGATGCACTAGACGTTACCTCAATAGATGGAGTCATCGAGAAAAAGATTCTTGATGATTTCAATGAAGTGAAGAAGGAAATTCAAGATGTCGGACCTGAACAGGACAGCGATGTGAGACAAGCCTCTGACAAGGTCCTTCATGAAGAAGATCCAGGAGTAAGGATCCATAATAATGAAGTTACTATAGATCTCAGTGCTGTCGAGGAAGACGATGTTGAGAAGGTACATGAAACCACAGCTTCCACTTTTAAAGATGTTGCACTCCATGATGCTTTTGAGGAGAACACACCAGATATTGATGGTCATGATAAAGCTGGTATAACAGAGGAACATGCAACCCAGGAGAATGGAGTCAGTGATGAAGATTGCAGCGATGATGCTGCTGTTCAGGAAGAGAATGAAATGCATGTGGGGGAAGTGAACAAGTTCAATGCAAAATGTTTTCAGCCTAGCAGTGCCATTTTGATACTTGAAGGAATTGAGGAAGCAGTGAGCACGCAAATGGCCCTCGTGACAGAGACTGTCAGTAACCATGATGCAAATACTGCTGATGTCAACACCCTTGTTTTACACGCCATAGAGATTGATACAATTCAATGTCACAAAATGGACGGTCATATAATCATCACTACTCACCAACCAGATACTAATTAATTCCCATTGGAAATTAGTACAGTCATAGATTGGATACAGTGTTCAAGGAGTCCTACCTTTGGCTCTTTCCCAGTTATCATATAAGACGTTTTTCTCAAAATGAGTGGGTGGAGGAACACATTTAAATTTGCTTATTGCATTGATCGACCAATGTTGACGTGTTTATACTTTACAGAAGATACACTTAATGATTAGACGGGCTGTAGTTTTTCCCTTCAAACAATGTGATCAAACAAAGATAATGCACTGACTAATGTGCCAATCAGGATTGTGAGCAAACTGCACATGCAACGAATAGTTATGAATCCCTGGTATCGGGCGAGAAAAAGCAGTGCACATCACTATGGCACCTTGATTATAAAATTCTCCATTCTTAATACAAATATTTCTGTGTTTGTATGATTTTAGCAACAGCAATTAACCCATGACATGTAGCTGATCTATTTTAGGATTTTCAAAACCTGATTTTAACTGACATGTCACTTTCTAAGGCACTTCCCTTTTTTCATCCAACTGTAAAAACATGTTGTCACAGGTGTTTGTTCTACTGGAACTTTTGGGTAATTTAAGGGATAGTTCACCCCAAATTGAAAATTTTCAATATTTATTCACCCTCATGTTCTTCCGAACCTAAATTACTTTTGGAATTTTTTTCCAATATTTGGAAACAAGTCTGTTTTTTCTGTTCAATGTTGTTGTGGACCCATTGTACAGTTGAAACATTCTTCAAAGTATCATCTTTTGTGTTTAAATAAATTTCAGGAGGGAAGAGGAAAATGTGAGTAAATTACGACTTTTATGAATTTTCATTTTGGGATGAATGATAATTTTAATATCGTTAAAATGCATTGGTATGTTTATTGTAGGTGGCTAATGGCATTTAAATGTAATTTTTAAATTCAGGGTCTTTGGTTTTTAATTTCCTTGTTTCTTAATTTATGGTCAAAACACTAATTTCCATACAGAAACTTTATGAGCTAAGGAAAATAACCCACATGTGTAAGAAATTACAGTGCACATTGATAACAATAATAATATATTTTATTTTCCCCATCCTGACAATGTTGCACTAGGTCAAGTAAGCTGCTCGTTGACTGTTCTTCTAGATTCTGCTGTGATGATGTGTTTAGTGGCTGCTAGTAATACTAATGGGAACAGAAATATACTCAAAAGGGAATTGTTTGTTGATTAATAGGAAAGGATACTTCTTTATTTTCTTAGATATGGTGATCTCTTATGACACACAGGTGTTTTTTTTTTTTTTTTTGTCAGATCAGCACAGTAAGACCATTGTGAATGCACAGTATTATTACAAATTCATAGCATCCTAAATTATTTGTTTTTCAAGGATTTAAGATAACAGTTTAAACAGTATGAGGTTTCTGAATTTTATTTTAAGTTGTGAATAGTTTAAGAACATCTCAGTTGGCTATACTCGTAATGTGGCATTTTGGTTCATTTGAAAGAGCCACATCTGTCGGTCTAGACTACATTCTGCATGAGTCTGAGAACAGGTGTTCATCACTGTATCAATGTTTGGATTCTCCAGTGTGCTTACTAACAGCAAAAAAATAAAAGAATGAGGTGGAAATTAAACTAAATGTCTACTGATTCACCTGAGGGAACACGTTGGAAATGATGAGTGCATTCACAATACAAAACAATAACAGTATTTTAACTGACCAGATAAGTTTAAAATGCCATTCGACAGTTCAGCCAATGGAAATTGGACTAAATATAAGAGTTATGTCATATGTTCAAATGTATGAGAAATGCATTAATCTGTTACAGTAATGTTTGTCATTTTATTTCAGAAACATTTTTAGATTCATGTCAGAAATGCTGGTAATATAATGAATGATTTTAGTTTTTTTTTGGTGGTGATTATCAATCATGTGATAAGTTAATACATTTAGTAATTAACAAAAACAGTAATGTCAGTTTCTTAATTTTGAATCAATCCAATAATAAGTTATGCAGTTACAGTTATGATTAAAAGTATTACCACAAGATGGAGACATGGTATCAAACTAGGGAAAGTGAAAGTCATTCCCCATTTTGTTATTTATACAAAACTCAAAAGATAAATAAATAATATTTCCATCTATTTTTATTTACATCTCATACAATCATATATTTTAACTGTCTAAAATATATGCTTCCTAAATATAAAGGCACCTATAATATTATATACATTGTGTTTTTTTCCCCCCAAAAATAAATAATTATTAATTGTTTTTATTTCCATTGTACTAAAGACTACTTGGTATTTGGTTACTATGTATTTTTATATCCTCTTTTACAGTAATGTGAGGTGCACAAACCTTTAAAACAGAATAAAACGGATTTTTCATAATAAAAAATCTCATGATTTCTTTAGAAATATAAAAATCAGTCATTGAGATTACCCCCTTACAGGCCCCTGGGGTGTGACCCCATTTTGAAAACACCTGGGGCCAGTTGCATAAACTGCTTAGACTAATCTTAAAAAATTAGTAATCTAATTTTTTTTTATTCAAGAAAAGTTAGATTTGCCCAATTTAAGTCAGAAAAATAAGGCTAATTACCTCTTGGCTAACTGCTAGTTTCTTTAAACTATTTCTTAAGACACAGTATTAACATAGTGGCTATGTTTATGCAACTGGCCCCTGGTCTAGCTCATAATGAAAAAGCAGAATTGAATGTACTGCAACATCTTGGAATCTATATTTTCCTGTTACAGAGCCTTAGCATCACACATCAACAACATATCTTCTTAGTAATCTAATGTGGTTTTCTGGGACACTGGGTTCAATATTTGAACTATGCTCATCCCAGTGTAGGAAGAAACAGTGCTTTCGATAGGTTTATGTGATCTTACCCTTTAACAAACAGTGCTCAGAGTTCAAGGCTGAGCGTGACTGACTTCGTTTTAAACTGTGGCACCGACAGGCGGGGTTGTGTGGCTTGCAGCAGGGGACTGCAGAAGGAATCACGGTGTAGTCGGCCAATGATACCTTATCTGTGGTGTCCCATAGCAGAGCCTCCCTCTCTCGCCACTTCCTTCAGGACAGATCTGTACTCAGAGGGGTCCCTCTGCCTCCTCCTGTGAGAGGTCAAATATCAGAGGGGTTCATGATATGGCTGTTGTCCACTTCCTCCACTGCATGTCACTGATCCACCTGAGAGAGCACATCACAACCATTATACCAACCAATTCCAGCATAGTAACAGTCATTTAACAAATGCCATTGGACAGTTCATACATGGGAGCACTCATAGATATGTATAGGTAGATTCCACATTCCATGTTACATAAAATTTTTAAACAAGAAATAATTAGTTTAAAATATGTCTATTCATTTGTCAATTTTAAGAAAAGGATATTTCTTCATTTATTTCACTGATACATTTTTAAACATGATTGAAAAAAAATTATTCTATTTATTTATCCATTAATTATTTTGCATTTATTATTTACTGTTAAATTTAACTATATTTTAAAACATGGATTAAATAAATACTTTAAAATGTTTATCAATTTTAAAACGTGACTTTTTTGATCGGTCGGATTTTGATACGTGTTATTTTATTATTGTTAAAAACCAATAAACTTTCAGTTTAAAAAAATGTGATGTTTTAGTTTATTATTTTACTCTTACATTTAACTGTGTGAATTAAAATATACATTTAAAATAATTAAATCAACTGTTTAAGATATAAACAAAAAAATAAAATTAAATAGTTTAAATGTGAATGTTAATGTGAATGTCAATTAAAAATATATATTTATTTACAGTTGTCACAATCTCTAGCTGGAGTTCCTATGAGCTTTGCTATAGGGCACTCCATTACAGTCTCTTGCATCTTTTCCAAAGACTTCATTCCCCATAATCCTTTGCCTGGACTCATTATCACTGATTGCATTCACCTGTGTCTTGTTACCTCATCTGTCTCACCCAATGTAAAGCCTGGTTTCTCTCTTTTACATTATTCAATATTATTTGTTTAGCCCTAGTTCCTGTGGTTTTCCGAGTTTCCGTGTTCCTCGTTGCCTTGCCATCTTTTTGACCCTGGACTTTTCCTTGTTTTATGATCATTTGCTGCCTGCCCCGACCTTTTGCTTGCATATTGGATTACCCTTTTGTCTGCCTAGGGCTGGACAATAATTCAATATCAATATGTATCGCAATATAAATTTTTTCAATAATGGTGATATGATTTTTAAACACATTTCCAATATTTTGATATACATTACCAATGTTTTCCATACACTGATTTATTTGTGGCGTTTGACATTGTTGAATAAACATGAGCACTGCACGTTTTAAAATCAAAACATGTCACGGGAGTTTTATATGAATGTATCTCTGAAGGGAAAGGACTTTCTTCAGAAAAGTTTTGATGGCATTTTCATTTTATCTGATTAAGAAGCATTGATAAGCAGAGCTGATTTGATTACAGACATTACTGGAGAAACCGCTGGTTCTACCGCTCTCACAGTGCCTCCTGCAATCCTGCAGACAATCAGTTTGCATTTTCAATAAGACTGTCTCCAGTAGCATGCTTTAGTTGTTGTTCTTTTTTTTCTGCAGCAACTCAGAGCATTTTTCATACTCTTTATACTGGCTAAAGCACCTTTTTTATTTATAAGAATAATCAGCCTACACTACCAGTCAAAAGTTTTTGAACAGTAAGATTTATTATGATTTCTTTTTTATTATTATTATTCTCTTCTGCTCACCAAGCCTACATTTATTTGATACAAAGTACAGAAAAATCTGTAATATGAAATATGTGTACTATTTAAATAACTGCTTTCTATTTGGATATATTTTCAAATTTCATTTATTCCTGAGATCAAAGCTGAATTTTTAGAATCATTACTCCAGTCTTTAGTATTACATAATTCAGAAATCATTATAATATGCTGATTATCAATATTTAAAACAGTTCTTTTTTTTTTAGGATTCTTTGATGAATAGAAATATCCAAAGATCAGCATTTATCTGATATGAAAAAAAACTTTTGAACATAATACACTATTACATTCAAAAGCTTGGAGTTTTTTTTTTTTTTTTTTTTGGAAATTATAGAAATTAATATTTTTATTAAGCAAGGATACTTTAAATTTATCAAAAGTGAGATTAAGGACATTTATAATATTAAAAAATATTTCTATTTCAGATAAATGCAGTTCTTTTGAACTTTCTATTCATCAAATAAACTTGAAAAATTCTACTCAGCTGTTCAACATAAATTATTTTTGAGCAGCAAATCAGCATATTAGAATGATTTCAGAAGGCTCATGTGACTGGAGTAATGAAAAAAAAATATAGCTTTGAAATCACAGGAATAAATCACAGGGTAGTGTATGAAGGCTAATTACAAATAAAAGGTGTAAATTTTTCTAAAATATTATATGGTTTTATATGAGGTGTCATAGACTTGGCAAATTAACTTTTCATAAGTTTGTATGTACAGATGTCTGTTGTGTAAGTTCTTGGCCGTTTTTACGAGCCTTTTTTTATATGTATTGTTCATATCGATATCGGAAATTATATCATATCGGCCAAAATTAAAAAATATATTGTGATATAAATTTTGGTCATATTGTCCAGCCCTATGTCTGCCATGGATTTCATACCTGTCTGACCACACTTTTAATAAAGCCTGCACTTGGATCCTCAACTCCATTGTCACACCTCCCACATTACAACAGTTTTATGCTTGAATTAATAATGAGATTTAACAAAATAACAAAAAAATTACAACTATGCTCAGTCGCGTTGTGTTCTCCATGCGTTTTCCGTGTGCGTTTGCGATGACGTAAGGTGACTGCAAATGCACCTGGGTTCGATACAACTATTGAGTGTGAAAGCAGACCAATGCTGTGGGTGGCGCCGAGGACATTCGCACTCGGGCTCGAACTGCAGCAAACGAGCCCAGTGTAAAAGCCCTCTAAGTCACCAAATTGTCCTGCAGCTCCACTGTTTGGATGCATTAGACAGTGTTATGCCTGCTTCCTGTTGTTGGACAGTGTTATTCCTGCTTCCTGCTGGCCTTGCTCCTGTTTGTGATTGTAGCTCCGTGTAGCTTTGTTTTTTCTCTAGAATATTTATCTTACTATCACTCTCTGTTGTTTAAAGTGATAAAATATAACTTAATTCCCATCATATTTCTGATATTATCTATCAGTCTTACCTGATTAATTTGATCGTTCACTTTTATTTTAAACCCATGAGTGCAGTGCACCTGCATCGCGTTAGCACTAGTTAGCTTGTCTTTAGCGTTTCCATTCGTACCTATCGCTATTGTTATTTGCACCTATTGCCACATGTACAGTTTATCTATCTCTGTCGCTGATGAGGGATTCACATGTGATAAATGCAGGGAAATAGTTAGGCTTATAGAGAAGATTTCAGAATTAGAGACACGCATCCAAACTTTAATTGAGGACAGTAGGAATGTGAGGGCACTAGATACGGCTTTGGATGCATCTAGCTCAGGGAGTCCTGTACATTGTTCGGTTCCGGCAACAGAGCCCCTGCAGCAGGGCAACTGGGTGACAGTGAGGCGGCATAGTCTGTGGTCAAAACACCACTCTTCTGTTCCGATCAAAACATTAAACAGGTTCTCCCCACTCAGTGATGCACCCACTGAGAAACCTAAAGAAAGTGCTCTAGTTATTGGTGATTCTATTGAACAGAACGTGAATATAGAGACACCAGCCACCATAGTCAAATGTTTACCGGGAGCCAGAGCGCCTGACATCTTGGCAAAATTAAAACTGCTCGCTAATGCTAAACGTAAATACAGTAAGATTGTTATTCACACCGGCGCTAATGATGTTCGACTTCGCCAGTCGGAGATCACAAAAAATAACATTAAAGAGGTGTGTGAACTTGCAAGCACAATGTCAGACACTGTTATTGTGACGAGTGGGGCGGGGCCGAGGGACGTAGGAACGAGCGAGGCCGGTGGAGTGATTGGAGATGAATGACACCTGTTCGACCCACCGGTCTTGAGTCCCACGGAGGAGATGGAAGGATATAAAACAGGAGCGACGACAGTGAAGGACGAGAGAGGACCAGGCCTGGGCTTTATTTTATGTTTTGGTTTTTATTTGTGCGCATTGTGCGCGTCGTCCACGAGGGGCTGATGCGCTGTTTTGTGTTTATTTTGATTATTAAAGTTTAGTTTTGATTGTCCGCCGGTTCCCGCCTCCTTCTTCCCGATGATTATGGAGTTTTGATTATTACAGTTATATGCTCTGGTCCCCTCCCATCTTACCGTGGTGATGAGATGCATAGCAGATTGTCATCACTCAATGGCTGGATGTCAAAGTGGTGCCCGCAGAATAACATAGGTTTCATAGACAATTGGACGAGCTTTTGCGGCGAAACATACCAATTTGAAAAACTAACGGAATGCATAGTCGATATAAAAAACTGGATGACAAGTAATTTCTTACTGCTAAATTCTGAAAAAAGAGAGGTGTTAATTATAGGACCTAAAAACTCTGCATGTAATAACCTAGAACACTGTCTAAGACTCGATGGCTGCTCTGTCAATTCTTCATCATCAGTTAGGAACCTAGGTGTGCTATTTGATAACAATCTTTCCTTAGAAATCCACGTTTCTAACATTTGTAAAACTGGTTTCTCCCAAGGATTTTTCTCCATTCTGTCACCGATGGAGTTTTGGTTCCTTGCCGCTGTTGCCTCTGGCTTGCTTAGTTGGGGTCACTTCATTTACAGTGATATCGTTGACTTGATTGCAAATAAATGCACAGACACTACTTAACTGAACAGAGATGACATCACTGAATTCAATGATGAACTGCCTTTAACTGTCATTTTGCATTATTGACACAGTGTTTTCCTAATTAATATTTTTGTTTAAAGCGCTATATAAATAAAGGTGACTTGACTTGACTTAACATGAGACTCTGAAGACAGAAAACAAGAATTTGCAGAAAGCCAGTTAGAGCAAATTTAATGTTTTTTGGTCTATAAAGTGGTGTGTCATCCAAACAAACTGTACCTTATGCCCTGTGTCAGAGTCACTGAGCAGAACATCAGTTATATCAATGCTGTCATAGCGTCAATCTGATGGTGGTTTTACACTAGCCAGGGAGAGGATAGTTGGAAAGATATCCAGACTTATAAGAAGTTAAAGCCATTTTTCATACAGTGAAAACAAACAATCATGCTTCACAATGTTCATAATTTTCCAGTAACTCAGCAGGGCTCTGCTGGTGCTGTTGGGTTTGATCTTCTTAGGCCATGCGACCACTGTGGGAACTATGACCTCCTTCCCATGTGGTTCTCTTGGCTGAGCCACCACCTGCTCCAAAGAATGAAAACAGAGTATTACATGATAATTCAATTAGTGGGTTTGTTATCTAAACCAACTGGAGAGTGTGAAGTGAAGTGACAGTGTGAGTGTGAAGTGACATTCAGCCAAGTACGGTGACCCATACTCAGAATTTGTGCTCTGCATTTAACCCATCCGAAATGCACACACACAGAGCAGTGAACACACACACACACTGTGAGCACACACCCAGAGCAGTGGGCAGCCATTTATGCTGCGGCGCCCAGGGAGCAGTTGGGGGTTCGATGCCTTGCTCAAGGGCACCTAAGTCGTGGTATTGAAGGTGGAGAGAGAACTGAATTGCAGATAAAATGTTCTAGCTTTGAAAAGTGAAAGTGACGTGACATTCAGCCAAGTATGGTGACCCATACTCAGAATTTGTGCTCTGCATTTAACCCATCCAAAGTGCACACACACAGAGCAGTGAACACACACACACACACTGTGAGCACACACCTGGAGCAGTGGGCAGCCATTTATGCTGCGGCGCCCGGGGAGCAGTTGGGGGTTCAATGCCTTGCTCAAGGGCACCTAAGTCGTGGTATTGAAGGTGGAGAGAGAACTGTACATGCACTCCCCCCACCCACAATTACTGCCGGCCCGAGACTCGAACTCACAACCTTTCGATTGGGAGTCCGACTCTCTAACCATTAGGCCACGACTTCCCCCTGTAGAGAAGTCATAAGTAAGCATGAAATCAGCAAGAAAAAAAAAGACTTGGTTCTTCATTCATTAAAATATCTCGTTATAGAAATGACACCTTAAAATATTTTCAATAAGGGAGACTATAAAGGTAAACATTTCATATGAAAGTTTCTTCATTACCTCTGCTTGCCTGCCACTTTCCAACAAAAGGCCCAACATGCTCAGCAAACTGGCATTTATGTTCCCACGGGCCATTGTCACCTTAGAAATTGATGCATTGTATAGACAGTAAGCAAAGTTTTAACTTACTAACTATCAGCTTAAAGTGTACGTGTAAAATAACTCACCAGTGAACCATATTAATTTGTTTTCCAGCTGCTCAGTGCTAACCGTCTGCATGAGTGTTCCCACCAAAGAGTTTGTGTCACTGAGGCTGGCTGTGTAAGGGTCTTGTGTCGTAATATTTAGGAAGGAGTTGTGGGACATGCATGTGAGCAAGAGCCACATACAGTAGGAACAGCTGCTTCTTAGAAAAGCTACACAGACACATTAACACAAAACATATGATATTACATTAACATACAAACTGTACAATAACAGAAGGAAGGTTTGTTATAGAGAGGCACAGTGTAGCGGTACAATTGTGAAATATTTAAGGTTTAAGGTTTTCTATTTTATTATAATTTAATGTAATGTATTCCTGTGATGGCAAAGCTGAAATATCTCCAGTCTACAGCCACCTGATCCTTCAGAAATCATTTTGATATTTATGTGAAAATGGTGAAGATTACTAATGCTCACAAACTGTAAACACACACAAAAAAAAAACTCCTACAGTATTATTATATTGTGATTAATTCACTATTCATTGATTACTGGCCCTAACATGAAAATAACTTAAAAATGTTTTATGTCAGTACATTATATTGATTTAAAGAGATTTATATGTGGACTGCAGTGATACTAGCTTTAAAAAACAGTTACAGGTCTCGATTGTCTGTACGAGTACACAGCTGAAATGACAAATAGATGAGACTTGGACTGTGTCAAAGGTCAACACTGCAACTTCGCCTGCCCAGTAAACTTGTTTACAGACTAGAGACTTTATATTGACTGATCAAAGTCCCCTGTGAGTCGCAAAATTGTTTTTATAATCCATTTTTAATCAAGAATGTTTTTGGCTTCACACGTAATACTGAGCCTAAAACCTGTTTAAGACCTTTTGATTTCACACATATTTTACCAGGACGTTCAAGAGGTTTAATAACTTTTAATAACAGTAATAATAATATTAATAGTACACAATTTTAAACAACAACAACAACAAAAAAACATGCAACAGAAAGTATGTTATTAGAAATACTCACACACACAATATGCCAGACAATTTGTCAATTTTTTTATATAGCACATTTAAAAACAACTAGTGTCTAGTATACTGAAGTACGTTCAAACTTCAAGCGAGAGCCAGGTATATGTAGTTCGAGAAGATTACCGGAGAATGGCATCTACTCTAATATTAGTCTGTTTCTTTCTTATTCCTGGGTCACCGTAGCCCCCAGATCCAGTCCATATCCAGACCAGATGGTGGATCATAACCTAGAGATGACCTCTACAGCCCTGAATTTTAAGCGGAGACCAGAATAACTAGATGAGCCCCGGAGACAGATCCCCAGTGAAGACCTTGTCTCCTAGACGGCCTGGTTCTCCCAAGGTTTTTTATCCATTCTGTCACCGATGGGGTTTTGGTTCCTTGCCGCTGTCGCCTCTGACTTGCTTAGTTGGGGACACTTAATTTCCAGCGATACCGTCGACTTCAACATCGACATCACTGAATTAAATAATAAACTGCATTTAACTGAAAAAATTCTGTTTACTATTGTCATTTTGCATTAATGACACACTATTTTCCTGTTTAATACTGTAAAGCTGCTTTGGCACAATGTGTATTGTTAAAAGCGCTATATAAATAAAGGTGACTTGACTTGTTGGTAGGTGAGAAGTTCAGACAGATATGATGGTGAAACACCATTTAACGCTTTAAAAACGAATAATATTTTCTTTTAATGGATTCTATACTGCACTGGTAACCAGTGAAGAGATGCTTGGACCGGGGAAATGCTTTCCTTTCTCTTAGTGCCAGTCAGTAACCTTGCTGCTGTATTCTGTACCAACTCCAAGTAATACAATAATGAATGTTTGAGACCCATATAAAGAGGATTGCAATAATCTAGTCTAGAAGCGATAAATGCATGGAAATTTATTTATTGTCAAAATTCACCAGGTTTTAGCTAAAGGATGAATATTTGATGACTAAAAAAAATCTAGATTACTATTAGAGATATTAGAGACAGCAACAGGAGGTCCAAAGACAACAATCTCAGGTTTGCCTTCATTTAATTGGAGAAAGATTCTTGCAGTCCAGCATTTGATACCTTACAAACATTTGAAAAGGTCAGAATAAGAGTTATCAGAGCTAAGAGGGATGTACATCTGGGTTTCATCAGCATAACAGTGATACAAAATATTATATTTCCTCATCATAGAACCAATAGCAGATACAATCAAAATAAAATAGGTCCCAAAAGGGACCCCTGAGGTACCCCACGTGTGAGTGTTGCAGAGGGGGAGGACAAATTTCCAATCGTAACCTTTAATGATCTATCGTAAAGGTATGAAAAGAACTATTCCAATGTCATGCCCCGATACCAACTTCATCCCTTAGGCGATTAAGAAGGGTAGCATGATCAACTGTCAAATGCAGTCTAATGTCAAGTAATTTTACCATACAAAAGCACCTATAATTAACATAATCAAGCACAAAACTGTCTCATGCATGGACAAACTATAGGCTAATGATAACACTACCTTTTGCCCTCGTGATGAATCACTCCAGAGAACAGAAGCAGTAAACAGAATCCAAACTGTGCCCTTTTTAAATGTTGTATCTAAAAAACAATACATTTAAATTATGATTTATTTGACACAGTATTATTAATATGTTGATTGCTACTTAAGATACTTAAAAAAAATGTGTTACTTGAAATAAAATAAATGTTCATTGAAATAAAATATTAAAAACATTTCTCATTTTCATTTAGTTTAACCTGAACTTGAACCTGTACTAATATCTAATATAACTCAAACTAAAACTGAAATAGAAAATATATAGACAGATTTAAAAATGACAAAACACACTACAACATTACTTAAACTTAAAAAAATATAATTAAGACAGAAAAATAAAAAACAAAATATGAATTCAAATAAACAAAATATGAATAAAAAACGAATAGTAGGGGGGCAATTGATCTCAAACTCATAATTTTTGTGTAAAAAACAAATGCATTAACTTGGACTTCCATTATAAAAGTAGTCTACAGGGGAAGAAAAAGAATGATTGATACAAATTGACCTGTGTACTTAACAGTGTTTTTTGTTTATTTTGTCCTAATTTAACCCCTTCAAGAACATGCCTTGGTTTAGGATGGCTATGGGCTGCTGGGCCAGATTTATTGTTTTTAATGTTTTTGGTTTGTGTTTTGGGGGCTTTGTTTTGTTTGTATATCTGAGGATTTGTTTTGTTGTTATGTCATTAAAATTTTTGTTTGTTTAATCATTAATTTAATACCTAGCTTTAAATTTATGTCTATGAATTTTTTTTATTTTTTTCTTGCATATAAATTGGATAATACTTAAAGGTTTAATAAATGTTCACTTGAACATTAGAAGTCTTGTGCCTAAAATGGATCTACTACGTACTTGTGTAGCACAATATAATCCGAATATTATTACACTGTCAGAGACATGGCTGAGTAGTAACATTTCTGATCAGGAAATTCAACTTTCTGTACTTTATAGAGCAGACAGAAATGGCCTTTTATAAAATATGTAATCTTTTATCCACCAAGGGTTTCTCGACTTGAAGATTGAAGACCGCTGAATTACATAAATGTACTTCGATAATTATATGATCGGTAATGATTGGTCAAGCTAACAGTACGCTAACAGTCACATAGGAACCAAATACTATCTCTCCTCTGGACATCTCCAAGGAGAGCCTATTCACTGTTGAGTTTGAGCAGATCTTGTTTTACCTAATGTCCCAGCCCCAGTTTAAAACATTCAGTACAGTCACTCCTGCAGCTCCACTTTACACTGAGGTGGGGGAGAAGAGACCACATGTTCCTTTGACATTCCAGCTCAAGCGGAAAGGGGGGTTGCTGGTGTAGCCTTTCATTCAACATTGAATGTAAACCAATCCTCAACTTACTCAACAGCTGTAACCTCCCACCATAGAGGAGCTCAGTGTTTGAGACAGTGGAAGCAGCACATGGACTCTTTATACACCACCACAGTAGAGGAGTAACAATATTCCTCTCACTGACAGGAACAGGTAAGCACTCTTTTTTCGTTCTTACTGTTCAGTCTTACTAAATATCAATGATTAAGTGAGTGACTGCTAGTACTAAAGTCTTAAACAACTTACATAGGTCAGGTAGTGCGGCAAAAATGCACGTGCCCCAACACAGGAACACACAAATATACGTATATATATTAGCGCTCTTGACCATAGAAACGACCATGTGGCAAGGAGCTGAGAAAACATGATCATGCAGGAATCATGAGCAGGTGGTGCAAGATGGTTGGGGTGGTAATCACCTTAATTTTGATAACGTGCAAAGTGATTTAGCAAAACACAAATGTGTTCAAACATGAACAAAATATTATTAAATTATTTAATATATGTTTAAATAATAGTTGTGAAAACGTCGTGCCATACAATTTGTTAAATTTTCATGCTATATTATGATGACTTATAATATTATGATATTGATTACACCTCACCGAATGCCGAGCGATGATTTCAATCAATGAAAATATTTCAATCGTTGTTCTACGCATCAGTTTGTTGACACTCATGCCTTCCCCTCCCGCCCCTATCATGGCGTAACGTCCCTCTGGTAAAGTTTTGTTTTATTTTTTTTCTCACTTGGTCAGTGATGTTTCACCCACCTAGGGTGTCAACATAAATTTCATTTGAGCTGTTTTCTGTATTTGTGAGATTTCCCAATTTTTTTCAACACTGTAAATGTATAGCTACAGCACCAAGCTGTGATTTGTGCAGTTGTATGTATTCAGCTTTTATTTGAATTTTAGTTTTATGAATTTTGTTATGTGCTTTTCTCATTTTTATTCGTTTTTGTTATTTTAAAATATTTTTCTTAATTTTTATTTCATCTTTAATTTAAGTACGTTTCTAATTTTCATTATAGCTTAGCCATTTATATATAAATATTATAACATATAGTGTGATAATCTAATAGATATGATAAATTATTTCTGCTATATTTTAGTTAGCACTAACAACACCAATCTCTAGCACACAACAGATGGTCAACTAAACAGAAACCCCTGTCCCAAAACTTGATACATGAAATGGTTAAACTAATTTAATAGCTGATACTGCAGCTGTTTGACATTTGAATATAGCTGTTGATAGAATTATTAATCATGTACATTTGAACATATTGCTTGGTTGCACTGAAGAGATGTCTCTTTACAAGGGTGAATGATCATGGTTATGTCCAGATACAGTTTATATTGATGGATCTGGGTGGCTGTAAAAGTTAATTCTCTTATTAACTTAACAATAGCTTAAATTTGTCCGTCACATTCACAGGTCGCAGGTCAAATGGCACAGTGGATTTTCCGACTGAAAGGTTGCCTCGGCTCTAAAGTGTACTCAGAGGTCCCAGATGGTGGCTGGGGTTGGATTGTGGCTGTGGCCTTTTTCCTGGTGGAGGTGTTCACTTATGGGGTTATCAAAAGTTTTGGGATTTTTCTCAAGGATTTAATGAGTGACTTTGGCGAGAGCAACAGTCGAGTATCATGGATCATTTCAATATGTGTCTTTGTTATGACTTTCACAGGTAAGGGCTGTAACTGTTACTTTAAATTTTGAAACTTTTAAAAATTACTTACTCTTCTTAGCTGCATGTTTATGGGTTCATTTCTGTAACTTTGGCATCCATGTCTATGGCCCTTCAGCTCCTTTATCATCAGTGCTGAGTAATCGATTTGGCTTCCAGCCAGTTGTGATGTTTGGAGGATTTCTCATATCTCTGGGCACAATCTCAACAGCATTCACCAGCTCTATCAATCAGATGTACCTCACTATTGGGATTGTGACAGGTAGGTAAAGCCTTTTTTGAGAAATTAATATTTCATTCAGCAAGAATGCATTAAATTGCTGAAGTTACAGTAAATATATTTATAAAGTTCCAAAAGATTTATATTTCAAATAAATGCTATTATTTTGACCTTTCTATTCTTTCAAGTATCTTGCAACAAAAAATGAAATAAATTATGCAGCACGGCCATGTTCATCATTGTTGATAATAATAAGTAGTTCGATAAAATGTTTTTTGAGCACCATATAGATCATATTAGAATGATTTCTGAAGTATCACAGTGAAGACTGGAGTAATGTCTATTCCATCACAGGAATAAACTACATTTTAAAATATATTAAAATAGAAAACAGTTATTTTAAATTGCTTGGTGAACATAAGAGACTTATTTATAAAAATAATAATTATTTTTATTTTTATTTGTTAAGAGTGCAAGAACAGAAATGTATGCAGAGGTAATTTGATGCCTGTATGTCTCTGAAACATTGGATCCTGAACTGTATTATGTTCATGTGTTATGTTATAATTAAACTGTCCAGGATTGTCTGTAAGTATATTTTACAATACAATCTAATAATGTATATGTTGGACTGAAAAGTTTGATTTACTAACCAAAAGCAAAACTGAGATAAACAAAGCATCTAATGATTTTCAGATGTCTCTTCCTTTCTATAGGACTTGGTTACTGTCTGACATTTCTGCCAACTGTCACAATCTTGTCTCAGTACTTCAGCAGGCGTCGTTCTTTGGTCACAGCCATGGCCTCCACTGGAGAGTCATTTGCTATATTTGCTTTTGCTCCAGGTGAGGTCAGGCATGCTCATCGTCAATGTAATATCACCACATATTGTGTGTGGTATCATTATATATGTTTCATTATGTTAAAATTAGTGTTTTATAATTGTAACACACAGAATCAAACATACTGCTTCCTTGTTTCTGCAGCCTTCACAGCTCTTAAGAACTGCATTGGCTGGAGGTACACAATGGTGGTGATTGGAACGTTACAGGGCATCATTATTATCTGTGGGGCTTTGCTCCGTCCCATAGTCATCAAACCAAAGACTTCTCCAACAGGAACTGAGCAGAAGATCACATGCTCTCTTCCTGAAGAACAAATGCAAGGCTCTGTGAGCTCCAGAGATTCAGGTGTACAGTCACTTGATGAGCTGGAACGGGATCTCAAATCTGGGAAGGAACAGGGAGAAGTGGAACCACTTCAGATCCCTCCAAAGCAACAGGACATTTCAAGTAGAAATAAGCTCCTGGATTTGACTGTACTAAAAGAAGGCAGTTTTTTATGTTACTCAGCCTTTGGCCTTTTCGCAACACTTGGCTTTTTCGCCCCACAGCTGTATGTGGTGGAGCTCAGCGCCAGTTTGGGTACCGAGAGGGACAAGGCTGCCTATATGCTGTCAACAATGGCCGTTGCTGAAATCTTTGGACGTCTCTCCATCGGATGGGTCCTGAACTGGGGGCGCATTAGGAAGATCTTCGTACTTCTTGGATGCGTGTCACTGATGTGCCTGGTGCTGGTGTTCTTCACCGTAGTAAATGGTTTCTGGGGACTGGCAGTATGCTGTGTGCTTTATGGCTTCTTACTTGGGAACATTGCATCCACGCACATCCCAATGTTGGCTGAGGATGATGTCGTAGGGATCCAGAGAATGCCCTTAGCTGTAGGTGTCTACGTCTGCATTCAGAGCTTTGCAGGACTGGCTGGTCCACCGTTGGGAGGTAAGAGAGATTTTCTAATTAAAATTAATGATTGTGTTCTATTACAGTATACACTGCTCAATAAATTAAGGGAACACTTAATCATCACAGTAGAACACAAGGTCAGTTAAACTTCAGGGATATCTGTACAGTTAGTAAGCAAAAGTGATTGAGAATCATTTTCACCAGCTTTGGTGCAGATGAAAGTGGAGAAAGTGGAAAGTGCAGACTGGTATCTGTTTCTTTGGTGTTGAGTCAAAGATGGTCATGGAATGAATGTCCTTGGAACGTCGCACAGACCTCTAGCCTATGGTACCCTACTGCTGAAATCCTCAGAGCCACTGTCAGAACTTACACTGGTGCAGTGGGCCCTGGGTTCCTCCTGGTTCATTACAATACCTGGCCTCGTGTGGCCAGAGTGTGGTAGTTTCTGGATGACAAAAGCATTGATGCCATTGACTGACCCTCACTGGCTCTCATGGCATTGAAGCCACAGACCGGCCCATCACCAGACCTGAATGTATCGTTGTATCGGAGCATCTGAAACCACAGAACCCTGGAGCTCACTGATGCCCTGATCCAGGTCTGGGAGGAGACTGCCCAAGATACCATCTGCCAACTCATCAGGAGCATGCCTAAAATTTGTCTGGAGTGCATGCTGGCATGTGGGGGCCTTACACACCATGGTATACTCCCTTAAATTTTGAGTTGATTGATGAAATACATGCACAATTGATTTTTTACTTTAGATTTTCAGTGTGATTTTGAATCCAGCCCTCTGTGGGTTGATGATTTGGGTTTCCATTGACCTTTTCACATAATTTCCTTCTCAACAAAGAACACAATTTAGTTCATTGAGATCCACTGTATGATTTAAGTGTTCCCTTCATTTTATAAAAAAATTTGGAGCAGTGTATTTTTAAATTTATTTCTATGATGACAGAGCTGTATTTTCAGAAGCTCATTACTCATTGTCGCATGATCCTTCAGAAGACATTTTAATATGCTGATTCTTTGATGAATACAAAGTTTTAAAAACAACATTTATTTAAAATATTGAACAACTTAATGTGCACTTTCAAAATAAAAGTATTATTTTCTTTTAAAAATGTATCAAATATTGGAACTGTAGTGTATATACAGTAGAATGCAAAATTCCATAAACATACAATTTACTGCATTTCCCTCTCAAATATTCTAGGTGTCCTTGTGGATGTTACACAGAATTACAGGGCTGCATTTTACTCCTGTGCTGCGGGAATGGGACTAGGCACTGTCTTCCTTGGGCTCGTACGTCCAGCTAAGACAGGTCAACTGTGGCCGAGGAGAGACAATAGACGAAATAACCCCATAGTGGAGCAAGTGTCCAAAGACAAACCGGAGGATTTCCTAGAAATGGATATTCAAGTTACTAAGACTTGAAACAAAAAGACTTACTTTGTGAATTTAGCTGAACATTTGGTATTATCAGACCTGGTGATAACATAAGAAAACTTAACAAACTATAACTCAAATATAACTGAAATGAATGATTCATAACAATTGCTTACAGGGTTAGTTCACCCAAAAATTAAACAATTCTGTCATCACTGACGCACAATAAACAATTAGGGTTTTTTTTCTCACATCACCCAAGTGCTGTTTAGCTTCCGTTTACCATATTTTAGGTGCTCTATGTCTGTGTATTTTATTGGCATAAGGGTGTTATGACAGAATTTTCATTTTTGGTTGACCTTACCCTTTAAGATTTGCAAACGTTTATACACTGAGATTATACATGTGATTATCATATATTAGCAGTAGCTGTCATGAAAACTGATTAGACTTGAAAAACACATTTTCATGAATGTTTGTAATACTAAACACTGAGACTTTTGTTGTTTAGAATTCTAGATGCAAAAGAAACAAACATAATGTGTAACAGGAAACCACATTTTCGTGGTTTTAGTTATTATGGGCAAGGGCTGATTACTGATGGGTAAAGCAGTGACCAAAGATAATTCTGAATTCAGCAACTAAGGTTAAATAATCTAAAATGTTACAGAAAAGGGTTAGAAAGAGGTATTTGATACTTTATTTTTAAAAGGAACCTTTTTTAGTATTTTCAAAAGAGCGATGGATTGCTCTTCAGTACTTCAAATTCAGCTCACCTGTCAGCTTTCAACTACTATACTGCAACATCTGTCTCCTTAATGGATGCTAAACAACTTCATTAATGCAAATAGTGTCTGTTTAGGATGTTGTTTAGCCTTTCGATTCTCACGACAATGTTCTGAACTGTGAATTACATTTCCATCTCTATTATGTAGAGATAACTATGAATTCAAAGCTTTCAAGAGCTCAGGTTGATGCTATTCTGAAATGAAGACAAAGGGTTTCCCAAATGCCAAATTAAAATCCAAGTGTGTCTTAAAAGACTGATTCATCACTTACCTTTATAGTAAACTACATTTGTTCTTGGAAAACTGTCACATGACTTGAATTTTAAAATGGAAAGGAATTATAATTGCTGTATGTTCCATGGAATGTGAATCTGTGGTCTTGTGAGATCTTCTGTATCTGCACAATAGACACAACTGTTATAATAATCTTCAAATCAGATTGAAAAATAAACATTTTTAAATTGTTGTCTGAATTGTTCTGATTTAACTCATATTTTGGAAATAAAACTTTATTTGGTTTGATCCATGCATCCTTACAAACCAAAAGCACTATTTGCATACATGTACTTCCTCAGCAGAAGCTTTCTCCACAAAGCTCTTTTTAAGAATGTGCATACATGTCTCAACTTGCCTTGACACTGCATGTAGGTAGCAAAAGATCATACTAGCCGACTTATACAACCAGTGTTTATACTCTTGGAAGGCTTGTGTGGGTTTTGATTGTTGTGCGGTGCTGTCAGCTCCATCTTCAATCCAGTGTAATAAGGCCTATAGAGTACATATTACAGTATCTACATTAACATTCTGTAACACTATACTGATTGATTCAAGTCAGTGATGTACAAATGATCAGTTACATCAGTTATTAATGCTGCAAACTACAGTCGGCCATGGCACGGTGTGGTCTTATCTTGTATCTGTCAGCTATTTTGAATCCAACGGCAGTTTATGCAATCAGATGGGGCAGAGGTCAAGTGGTCGACGGTCAGTAACACAGTTTAGCCACTGGCAGTGCTTCACACCAAATATATGTCCAATCTCATGTGTCAGGGTCTACCAAAGATGCATAATTATAAATTATGGACTTGTAATTGCGAGTTTACATCTAGCAATTCTGACTTTTTCCTCAAAATTCTAAGTTTACATAATGCAAGTTTTGGGATTTATTAAGGTCCTTCTCACTACTTGTAGCATTAGGCAGTACCTGCAACCAAATCAGGTTGTACAGGTAGTCCAGCTCCTCCATGATGGTACTTCCATACATGCTGTCACAAAGTTTCGTACTGTATGTCTCCCAGCACAGCTTCAAGAACATGGAGGACATAACGGGAGATGGGCCGTTACACAAGGAAATCTGCACAGGGCTGTAGACAGGCAACAACCCAGCACCAGGACTGGTATCTGTTTCTTTGGTGTTGAGTCAAAGATGGTCATGGAATGAATGTCCTTGGAACGTCGCACAGACCTCTAGCCTATGGTACCCTACTGCTGAAATCCTCAGAGCCACTGTCAGAACTTACACTGGTGCAGTGGGCCCTGGGTTCCTCCTGGTTCATTACAATACCTGGCCTCGTGTGGCCAGAGTGTGGTAGTTTCTGGATGACAAAAGCATTGATGCCATTGACTGACCCTCACTGGCTCTCATGGCATTGAAGCCACAGACCGGCCCATCACCAGACCTGAATGTATCGTTGTATCGGAGCATCTGAAACCACAGAACCCTGGAGCTCACTGATGCCCTGATCCAGGTCTGGGAGGAGACTGCCCAAGATACCATCTGCCAACTCATCAGGAGCATGCCTAAAATTTGTCTGGAGTGCATGCTGGCATGTGGGGGCCTTACACACCATGGTATACTCCCTTAAATTTTGAGTTGATTGATGAAATACATGCACAATTGATTTTTTACTTTAGATTTTCAGTGTGATTTTGAATCCAGCCCTCTGTGGGTTGATGATTTGGGTTTCCATTGACCTTTTCACATAATTTCCTTCTCAACAAAGAACACAATTTAGTTCATTGAGATCCACTGTATGATTTAAGTGTTCCCTTCATTTTATAAAAAAATTTGGAGCAGTGTATTTTTAAATTTATTTCTATGATGACAGAGCTGTATTTTCAGAAGCTCATTACTCATTGTCGCATGATCCTTCAGAAGACATTTTAATATGCTGATTCTTTGATGAATACAAAGTTTAAAAAACAACATTTATTTAAAATATTGAACAACTTAATGTGCACTTTCAAAATAAAAGTATTATTTTCTTTTAAAAATGTATCAAATATTGGAACTGTAGTGTATATACAGTAGAATGCAAAATTCCATAAACATACAATTTACTGCATTTCCCTCTCAAATATTCTAGGTGTCCTTGTGGATGTTACACAGAATTACAGGGCTGCATTTTACTCCTGTGCTGCGGGAATGGGACTAGGCACTGTCTTCCTTGGGCTCGTACGTCCAGCTAAGACAGGTCAACTGTGGCCGAGGAGAGACAATAGACGAAATAACCCCATAGTGGAGCAAGTGTCCAAAGACAAACCGGAGGATTTCCTAGAAATGGATATTCAAGTTACTAAGACTTGAAACAAAAAGACTTACTTTGTGAATTTAGCTGAACATTTGGTATTATCAGACCTGGTGATAACATAAGAAAACTTAACAAACTATAACTCAAATATAACTGAAATGAATGATTCATAACAATTGCTTACAGGGTTAGTTCACCCAAAAATTAAACAATTCTGTCATCACTGACGCACAATAAACAATTAGGGGTTTTTTTCTCACATCACCCAAGTGCTGTTTAGCTTCCGTTTACCATATTTTAGGTGCTCTATGTCTGTGTATTTTATTGGCATAAGGGTGTTATGACAGAATTTTCATTTTTGGTTGACCTTACCCTTTAAGATTTGCAAACGTTTATACACTGAGATTATACATGTGATTATCATATATTAGCAGTAGCTGTCATGAAAACTGATTAGACTTGAAAAACACATTTTCATGAATGTTTGTAATACTAAACACTGAGACTTTTGTTGTTTAGAATTCTAGATGCAAAAGAAACAAACATAATGTGTAACAGGAAACCACATTTTCGTGGTTTTAGTTATTATGGGCAAGGGCTGATTACTGATGGGTAAAGCAGTGACCAAAGATAATTCTGAATTCAGCAACTAAGGTTAAATAATCTAAAATGTTACAGAAAAGGGTTAGAAAGAGGTATTTGATACTTTATTTTTAAAAGGAACCTTTTTTAGTATTTTCAAAAGAGCGATGGATTGCTCTTCAGTACTTCAAATTCAGCTCACCTGTCAGCTTTCAACTACTATACTGCAACATCTGTCTCCTTAATGGATGCTAAACAACTTCATTAATGCAAATAGTGTCTGTTTAGGATGTTGTTTAGCCTTTCGATTCTCACGACAATGTTCTGAACTGTGAATTACATTTCCATCTCTATTATGTAGAGATAACTATGAATTCAAAGCTTTCAAGAGCTCAGGTTGATGCTATTCTGAAATGAAGACAAAGGGTTTCCCAAATGCCAAATTAAAATCCAAGTGTGTCTTAAAAGACTGATTCATCACTTACCTTTATAGTAAACTACATTTGTTCTTGGAAAACTGTCACATGACTTGAATTTTAAAATGGAAAGGAATTATAATTGCTGTATGTTCCATGGAATGTGAATCTGTGGTCTTGTGAGATCTTCTGTATCTGCACAATAGACACAACTGTTATAATAATCTTCAAATCAGATTGAAAAATAAACATTTTTAAATTGTTGTCTGAATTGTTCTGATTTAACTCATATTTTGGAAATAAAACTTTATTTTGTTTGATCCATGCATCCTTACAAACCAAAAGCACTATTTGCATACATGTACTTCCTCAGCAGAAGCTTTCTCCACAAAGCTCTTTTTAAGAATGTGCATACATGTCTCAACTTGCCTTGACACTGCATGTAGGTAGCAAAAGATCATACTAGCCGACTTATACAACCAGTGTTTATACTCTTGGAAGGCTTGTGTGGGTTTTGATTGTTGTGCGGTGCTGTCAGCTCCATCTTCAATCCAGTGTAATAAGGCCTATAGAGTACATATTACAGTATCTACATTAACATTCTGTAACACTATACTGATTGATTCAAGTCAGTGATGTACAAATGATCAGTTACATCAGTTATTAATGCTGCAAACTACAGTCGGCCATGGCACGGTGTGGTCTTATCTTGTATCTGTCAGCTATTTTGAATCCAACGGCAGTTTATGCAATCAGATGGGGCAGAGGTCAAGTGGTCGACGGTCAGTAACACAGTTTAGCCACTGGCAGTGCTTCACACCAAATATATGTCCAATCTCATGTGTCAGGGTCTACCAAAGATGCATAATTATAAGTTATGGACTTGTAATTGCGAGTTTACATCTAGCAATTCTGACTTTTTCCTCAAAATTCTAAGTTTACATAATGCAAGTTTTGGGATTTATTAAGGTCCTTCTCACTACTTGTAGCATTAGGCAGTACCTGCAACCAAATCAGGTTGTACAGGTAGTCCAGCTCCTCCATGATGGTACTTCCATACATGCTGTCACAAAGTTTCGTACTGTATGTCTCCCAGCACAGCTTCAAGAACATGGAGGACATAACGGGAGATGGGCCGTTACACAAGGAAATCTGCACAGGGCTGTAGACAGGCAACAACCCAGCACCAGGACTGGTATCTGTTTCTTTGGTGTTGAGTCAAAGATGGTCATGGAATGAATGTCCTTGGAACGTCGCACAGACCTCTAGCCTATGGTACCCTACTGCTGAAATCCTCAGAGCCACTGTCAGAACTTACACTGGTGCAGTGGGCCCTGGGTTCCTCCTGGTTCATTACAATACCTGGCCTCGTGTGGCCAGAGTGTGGTAGTTTCTGGATGACAAAAGCATTGATGCCATTGACTGACCCTCACTGGCTCTCATGGCATTGAAGCCACAGACCGGCCCATCACCAGACCTGAATGTATCGTTGTATCGGAGCATCTGAAACCACAGAACCCTGGAGCTCACTGATGCCCTGATCCAGGTCTGGGAGGAGACTGCCCAAGATACCATCTGCCAACTCATCAGGAGCATGCCTAAAATTTGTCTGGAGTGCATGCTGGCATGTGGGGGCCTTACACACCATGGTATACTCCCTTAAATTTTGAGTTGATTGATGAAATACATGCACAATTGATTTTTAACTTTAGATTTTCAGTGTGATTTTGAATCCAGCCCTCTGTGGGTTGATGATTTGGGTTTCCATTGACCTTTTCACATAATTTCCTTCTCAACAAAGAACACAATTTAGTTCATTGAGATCCACTGTATGATTTAAGTGTTCCCTTCATTTTATAAAAAATTTGGAGCAGTGTATTTTTAAATTTATTTCTATGATGACAGAGCTGTATTTTCAGAAGCTCATTACTCATTGTCGCATGATCCTTCAGAAGACATTTTAATATGCTGATTCTTTGACGAATACAAAGTTTAAAAAACAACATTTATTTAAAATATTGAACAACTTAATTTGCACTTTCAAAATAAAAGTATTATTTTCTTTTAAAAATGTATCAAATATTGGAACTGTAGTGTATATACAGTAGAATGCAAAATTCCATAAACACACAATTTACTGCATTTCCCTCTCAAATATTCTAGGTGTCCTTGTGGATGTTACACAGAATTACAGGGCTGCATTTTACTCCTGTGCTGCGGGAATGGGACTAGGCACTGTCTTCCTTGGGCTCGTACGTCCAGCTAAGACAGGTCAACTGTGGCCGAGGAGAGACAATAGACGAAATAACCCCATAGTGGAGCAAGTGTCCAAAGACAAACCGGAGGAATTCCTAGAAATGGATATTCAAGTTATTAAGACTTGAAACAAAAAGACTTACTTTGTGAATTTAGCTGAACATTTGGTATTATCAGACCTGGTGATAACATAAGAAAACTTAACAAACTATAACTCAAATATAACTGAAATGAATGATTCATAACAATTGCTTACAGGGTTAGTTCACCCAAAAATTAAACAATTCTGTCATCACTGACGCACAATAAACAATTAGGGTTTTTTTTCTCACATCACCCAAGTGCTGTTTAGCTTCCGTTTACCATATTTTAGGTGCTCTATGTCTGTGTATTTTATTGGCATAAGGGTGTTATGACAGAATTTTCATTTTTGGTTGACCTTACCCTTTAAGATTTGCAAACGTTTATACACTGAGATTATACATGTGATTATCATATATTAGCAGTAGCTGTCATGAAAACTGATTAGACTTGAAAAACACATTTTCATGAATGTTTGTAATACTAAACACTGAGACTTTTGTTGTTTAGAATTCTAGATGCAAAAGAAACAAACATAATGTGTAACAGGAAACCACATTTTCATGGTTTTAGTTATTATGGGCAAGGGCTGATTACTGATGGGTAAAGCAGTGACCAAAGATAATTCTGAATTCAGCAACTAAGGTTAAATAATCTAAAATGTTACAGAAAAGGGTTAGAAAGAGGTATTTGATACTTTATTTTTAAAAGGAACCTTTTTTAGTATTTTCAAAAGAGCGATGGATTGCTCTTCAGTACTTCAAATTCAGCTCACCTGTCAGCTTTCAACTACTATACTGCAACATCTGTCTCCTTAATGGATGCTAAACAACTTCATTAATGCAAATAGTGTCTGTTTAGGATGTTGTTTAGCCTTTCGATTCTCACGACAATGTTCTGAACTGTGAATTACATTTCCATCTCTATTATGTAGAGATAACTATGAATTCAAAGCTTTCAAGAGCTCAGGTTGATGCTATTCTGAAATGAAGACAAAGGGTTTCCCAAATGCCAAATTAAAATCCAAGTGTGTCTTAAAAGACTGATTCATCACTTACCTTTATAGTAAACTACATTTGTTCTTGGAAAACTGTCACATGACTTGAATTTTAAAATGGAAAGGAATTATAATTGCTGTATGTTCCATGGAATGTGAATCTGTGGTCTTGTGAGATCTTCTGTATCTGCACAATAGACACAACTGTTATAATAATCTTCAAATCAGATTGAAAAATAAACATTTTTAAATTGTTGTCTGAATTGTTCTGATTTAACTCATATTTTGGAAATAAAACTTTATTTGGTTTGATCCATGCATCCTTACAAACCAAAAGCACTATTTGCATACATGTACTTCCTCAGCAGAAGCTTTCTCCACAAAGCTCTTTTTAAGAATGTGCATACATGTCTCAACTTGCCTTGACACTGCATGTAGGTAGCAAAAGATCGTACTAGCCGACTTATACAACCAGTGTTTATACTCTTGGAAGGCTTGTGTGGGTTTTGATTGTTGTGCGGTGCTGTCAGCTCCATCTTCAATCCAGTGTAATAAGGCCTATAGAGTACATATTACAGTATCTACATTAACATTCTGTAACACTATACTGATTGATTCAAGTCAGTGATGTACAAATGATCAGTTACATCAGTTATTAATGCTGCAAACTACAGTCGGCCATGGCACGGTGTGGTCTTATCTTGTATCTGTCAGCTATTTTGAATCCAACGGCAGTTTATGCAATCAGATGGGGCAGAGGTCAAGTGGTCGACGGTCAGTAACACAGTTTAGCCACTGGCAGTGCTTCACACCAAATATATGTCCAATCTCATGTGTCAGGGTCTACCAAAGATGCATAATTATAAGTTATGGACTTGTAATTGCGAGTTTACATCTAGCAATTCTGACTTTTTCCTCAAAATTCTAAGTTTACATAATGCAAGTTTTGGGATTTATTAAGGTCCTTCTCACTACTTGTAGCATTAGGCAGTACCTGCAACCAAATCAGGTTGTACAGGTAGTCCAGCTCCTCCATGATGGTACTTCCATACATGCTGTCACAAAGTTTCGTACTGTATGTCTCCCAGCACAGCTTCAAGAACATGGAGGACATAACGGGAGATGGGCCGTTACACAAGGAAATCTGCACAGGGCTGTAGACAGGCAACAACCCAGCACCAGGACTGGTATCTGTTTCTTTGGTGTTGAGTCAAAGATGGTCATGGAATGAATGTCCTTGGAACGTCGCACAGACCTCTAGCCTATGGTACCCTACTGCTGAAATCCTCAGAGCCACTGTCAGAACTTACACTGGTGCAGTGGGCCCTGGGTTCCTCCTGGTTCATTACAATACCTGGCCTCGTGTGGCCAGAGTGTGGTAGTTTCTGGATGACAAAAGCATTGATGCCATTGACTGACCCTCACTGGCTCTCATGGCATTGAAGCCACAGACCGGCCCATCACCAGACCTGAATGTATCGTTGTATCGGAGCATCTGAAACCACAGAACCCTGGAGCTCACTGATGCCCTGATCCAGGTCTGGGAGGAGACTGCCCAAGATACCATCTGCCAACTCATCAGGAGCATGCCTAAAATTTGTCTGGAGTGCATGCTGGCATGTGGGGGCCTTACACACCATGGTATACTCCCTTAAATTTTGAGTTGATTGATGAAATACATGCACAATTAATTTTTTACTTTAGATTTTCAGTGTGATTTTGAATCCAGCCCTCTGTGGGTTGATGATTTGGGTTTCCATTGACCTTTTCACATAATTTCCTTCTCAACAAAGAACACAATTTAGTTCATTGAGATCCACTGTATGATTTAAGTGTTCCCTTCATTTTATAAAAAAATTTGGAGCAGTGTATTTTTAAATTTATTTCTATGATGACAGAGCTGTATTTTCAGAAGCTCATTACTCATTGTCGCATGATCCTTCAGAAGACATTTTAATATGCTGATTCTTTGATGAATACAAAGTTTAAAAAACAAAATTTATTTAAAATATTGAACAACTTAATGTGCACTTTCAAAATAAAAGTATTATTTTCTTTTAAAAATGTATCAAATATTGGAACTGTAGTGTATATACAGTAGAATGCAAAATTCCATAAACATACAATTTACTGCATTTCCCTCTCAAATATTCTAGGTGTCCTTGTGGATGTTACACAGAATTACAGGGCTGCATTTTACTCCTGTGCTGCGGGAATGGGACTAGGCACTGTCTTCCTTGGGCTCGTACGTCCAGCTAAGACAGGTCAACTGTGGCCGAGGAGAGACAATAGACGAAATAACCCCATAGTGGAGCAAGTGTCCAAAGACAAACCGGAGGATTTCCTAGAAATGGATATTCAAGTTACTAAGACTTGAAACAAAAAGACTTACTTTGTGAATTTAGCTGAACATTTGGTATTATCAGACCTGGTGATAACATAAGAAAACTTAACAAACTATAACTCAAATATAACTGAAATGAATGATTCATAACAATTGCTTACAGGGTTAGTTCACCCAAAAATTAAACAATTCTGTCATCACTGACGCACAATAAACAATTAGGGGTTTTTTTCTCACATCACCCAAGTGCTGTTTAGCTTCCGTTTACCATATTTTAGGTGCTCTATGTCTGTGTATTTTATTGGCATAAGGGTGTTATGACAGAATTTTCATTTTTGGTTGACCTTACCCTTTAAGATTTGCAAACGTTTATACACTGAGATTATACATGTGATTATCATATATTAGCAGTAGCTGTCATGAAAACTGATTAGACTTGAAAAACACATTTTCATGAATGTTTGTAATACTAAACACTGAGACTTTTGTTGTTTAGAATTCTAGATGCAAAAGAAACAAACATAATGTGTAACAGGAAACCACATTTTCGTGGTTTTAGTTATTATGGGCAAGGGCTGATTACTGATGGGTAAAGCAGTGACCAAAGATAATTCTGAATTCAGCAACTAAGGTTAAATAATCTAAAATGTTACAGAAAAGGGTTAGAAAGAGGTATTTGATACTTTATTTTTAAAAGGAACCTTTTTTAGTATTTTCAAAAGAGCGATGGATTGCTCTTCAGTACTTCAAATTCAGCTCACCTGTCAGCTTTCAACTACTATACTGCAACATCTGTCTCCTTAATGGATGCTAAACAACTTCATTAATGCAAATAGTGTCTGTTTAGGATGTTGTTTAGCCTTTCGATTCTCACGACAATGTTCTGAACTGTGAATTACATTTCCATCTCTATTATGTAGAGATAACTATGAATTCAAAGCTTTCAAGAGCTCAGGTTGATGCTATTCTGAAATGAAGACAAAGGGTTTCCCAAATGCCAAATTAAAATCCAAGTGTGTCTTAAAAGACTGATTCATCACTTACCTTTATAGTAAACTACATTTGTTCTTGGAAAACTGTCACATGACTTGAATTTTAAAATGGAAAGGAATTATAATTGCTGTATGTTCCATGGAATGTGAATCTGTGGTCTTGTGAGATCTTCTGTATCTGCACAATAGACACAACTGTTATAATAATCTTCAAATCAGATTGAAAAATAAACATTTTTAAATTGTTGTCTGAATTGTTCTGATTTAACTCATATTTTGGAAATAAAACTTTATTTTGTTTGATCCATGCATCCTTACAAACCAAAAGCACTATTTGCATACATGTACTTCCTCAGCAGAAGCTTTCTCCACAAAGCTCTTTTTAAGAATGTGCATACATGTCTCAACTTGCCTTGACACTGCATGTAGGTAGCAAAAGATCATACTAGCCGACTTATACAACCAGTGTTTATACTCTTGGAAGGCTTGTGTGGGTTTTGATTGTTGTGCGGTGCTGTCAGCTCCATCTTCAATCCAGTGTAATAAGGCCTATAGAGTACATATTACAGTATCTACATTAACATTCTGTAACACTATACTGATTGATTCAAGTCAGTGATGTACAAATGATCAGTTACATCAGTTATTAATGCTGCAAACTACAGTCGGCCATGGCACGGTGTGGTCTTATCTTGTATCTGTCAGCTATTTTGAATCCAACGGCAGTTTATGCAATCAGATGGGGCAGAGGTCAAGTGGTCGACGGTCAGTAACACAGTTTAGCCACTGGCAGTGCTTCACACCAAATATATGTCCAATCTCATGTGTCAGGGTCTACCAAAGATGCATAATTATAAGTTATGGACTTGTAATTGCGAGTTTACATCTAGCAATTCTGACTTTTTCCTCAAAATTCTAAGTTTACATAATGCAAGTTTTGGGATTTATTAAGGTCCTTCTCACTACTTGTAGCATTAGGCAGTACCTGCAACCAAATCAGGTTGTACAGGTAGTCCAGCTCCTCCATGATGGTACTTCCATACATGCTGTCACAAAGTTTCGTACTGTATGTCTCCCAGCACAGCTTCAAGAACATGGAGGACATAACGGGAGATGGGCCGTTACACAAGGAAATCTGCACAGGGCTGTAGACAGGCAACAACCCAGCACCAGGACTGGTATCTGTTTCTTTGGTGTTGAGTCAAAGATGGTCATGGAATGAATGTCCTTGGAACGTCGCACAGACCTCTAGCCTATGGTACCCTACTGCTGAAATCCTCAGAGCCACTGTCAGAACTTACACTGGTGCAGTGGGCCCTGGGTTCCTCCTGGTTCATTACAATACCTGGCCTCGTGTGGCCAGAGTGTGGTAGTTTCTGGATGACAAAAGCATTGATGCCATTGACTGACCCTCACTGGCTCTCATGGCATTGAAGCCACAGACCGGCCCATCACCAGACCTGAATGTATCGTTGTATCGGAGCATCTGAAACCACAGAACCCTGGAGCTCACTGATGCCCTGATCCAGGTCTGGGAGGAGACTGCCCAAGATACCATCTGCCAACTCATCAGGAGCATGCCTAAAATTTGTCTGGAGTGCATGCTGGCATGTGGGGGCCTTACACACCATGGTATACTCCCTTAAATTTTGAGTTGATTGATGAAATACATGCACAATTGATTTTTTACTTTAGATTTTCAGTGTGATTTTGAATCCAGCCCTCTGTGGGTTGATGATTTGGGTTTCCATTGACCTTTTCACATAATTTCCTTCTCAACAAAGAACACAATTTAGTTCATTGAGATCCACTGTATGATTTAAGTGTTCCCTTCATTTTATAAAAAAATTTGGAGCAGTGTATTTTTAAATTTATTTCTATGATGACAGAGCTGTATTTTCAGAAGCTCATTACTCATTGTCGCATGATCCTTCAGAAGACATTTTAATATGCTGATTCTTTGATGAATACAAAGTTTTAAAAACAACATTTATTTAAAATATTGAACAACTTAATGTGCACTTTCAAAATAAAAGTATTATTTTCTTTTAAAAATGTATCAAATATTGGAACTGTAGTGTATATACAGTAGAATGCAAAATTCCATAAACATACAATTTACTGCATTTCCCTCTCAAATATTCTAGGTGTCCTTGTGGATGTTACACAGAATTACAGGGCTGCATTTTACTCCTGTGCTGCGGGAATGGGACTAGGCACTGTCTTCCTTGGGCTCGTACGTCCAGCTAAGACAGGTCAACTGTGGCCGAGGAGAGACAATAGACGAAATAACCCCATAGTGGAGCAAGTGTCCAAAGACAAACCGGAGGATTTCCTAGAAATGGATATTCAAGTTACTAAGACTTGAAACAAAAAGACTTACTTTGTGAATTTAGCTGAACATTTGGTATTATCAGACCTGGTGATAACATAAGAAAACTTAACAAACTATAACTCAAATATAACTGAAATGAATGATTCATAACAATTGCTTACAGGGTTAGTTCACCCAAAAATTAAACAATTCTGTCATCACTGACGCACAATAAACAATTAGGGGTTTTTTTCTCACATCACCCAAGTGCTGTTTAGCTTCCGTTTACCATATTTTAGGTGCTCTATGTCTGTGTATTTTATTGGCATAAGGGTGTTATGACAGAATTTTCATTTTTGGTTGACCTTACCCTTTAAGATTTGCAAACGTTTATACACTGAGATTATACATGTGATTATCATATATTAGCAGTAGCTGTCATGAAAACTGATTAGACTTGAAAAACACATTTTCATGAATGTTTGTAATACTAAACACTGAGACTTTTGTTGTTTAGAATTCTAGATGCAAAAGAAACAAACATAATGTGTAACAGGAAACCACATTTTCGTGGTTTTAGTTATTATGGGCAAGGGCTGATTACTGATGGGTAAAGCAGTGACCAAAGATAATTCTGAATTCAGCAACTAAGGTTAAATAATCTAAAATGTTACAGAAAAGGGTTAGAAAGAGGTATTTGATACTTTATTTTTAAAAGGAACCTTTTTTAGTATTTTCAAAAGAGCGATGGATTGCTCTTCAGTACTTCAAATTCAGCTCACCTGTCAGCTTTCAACTACTATACTGCAACATCTGTCTCCTTAATGGATGCTAAACAACTTCATTAATGCAAATAGTGTCTGTTTAGGATGTTGTTTAGCCTTTCGATTCTCACGACAATGTTCTGAACTGTGAATTACATTTCCATCTCTATTATGTAGAGATAACTATGAATTCAAAGCTTTCAAGAGCTCAGGTTGATGCTATTCTGAAATGAAGACAAAGGGTTTCCCAAATGCCAAATTAAAATCCAAGTGTGTCTTAAAAGACTGATTCATCACTTACCTTTATAGTAAACTACATTTGTTCTTGGAAAACTGTCACATGACTTGAATTTTAAAATGGAAAGGAATTATAATTGCTGTATGTTCCATGGAATGTGAATCTGTGGTCTTGTGAGATCTTCTGTATCTGCACAATAGACACAACTGTTATAATAATCTTCAAATCAGATTGAAAAATAAACATTTTTAAATTGTTGTCTGAATTGTTCTGATTTAACTCATATTTTGGAAATAAAACTTTATTTGGTTTGATCCATGCATCCTTACAAACCAAAAGCACTATTTGCATACATGTACTTCCTCAGCAGAAGCTTTCTCCACAAAGCTCTTTTTAAGAATGTGCATACATGTCTCAACTTGCCTTGACACTGCATGTAGGTAGCAAAAGATCATACTAGCCGACTTATACAACCAGTGTTTATACTCTTGGAAGGCTTGTGTGGGTTTTGATTGTTGTGCGGTGCTGTCAGCTCCATCTTCAATCCAGTGTAATAAGGCCTATCGAGTACATATTACAGTATCTACATTAACATTCTGTAACACTATACTGATTGATTCAAGTCAGTGATGTACAAATGATCAGTTACATCAGTTATTAATGCTGCAAACTACAGTCGGCCATGGCACGGTGTGGTCTTATCTTGTATCTGTCAGCTATTTTGAATCCAACGGCAGTTTATGCAATCAGATGGGGCAGAGGTCAAGTGGTCGACGGTCAGTAACACAGTTTAGCCACTGGCAGTGCTTCACACCAAATATATGTCCAATCTCATGTGTCAGGGTCTACCAAAGATGCATAATTATAAGTTATGGACTTGTAATTGCGAGTTTACATCTAGCAATTCTGACTTTTTCCTCAAAATTCTAAGTTTACATAATGCAAGTTTTGGGATTTATTAAGGTCCTTCTCACTACTTGTAGCATTAGGCAGTACCTGCAACCAAATCAGGTTGTACAGGTAGTCCAGCTCCTCCATGATGGTACTTCCATACATGCTGTCACAAAGTTTCGTACTGTATGTCTCCCAGCACAGCTTCAAGAACATGGAGGACATAACGGGAGATGGGCCGTTACACAAGGAAATCTGCACAGGGCTGTAGACAGGCAACAACCCAGCACCAGGACTGGTATCTGTTTCTTTGGTGTTGAGTCAAAGATGGTCATGGAATGAATGTCCTTGGAACGTCGCACAGACCTCTAGCCTATGGTACCCTACTGCTGAAATCCTCAGAGCCACTGTCAGAACTTACACTGGTGCAGTGGGCCCTGGGTTCCTCCTGGTTCATTACAATACCTGGCCTCGTGTGGCCAGAGTGTGGTAGTTTCTGGATGACAAAAGCATTGATGCCATTAACTGACCCTCACTGGCTCTCATGGCATTGAAGCCACAGACCGGCCCATCACCAGACCTGAATGTATCGTTGTATCGGAGCATCTGAAACCACAGAACCCTGGAGCTCACTGATGCCCTGATCCAGGTCTGGGAGGAGACTGCCCAAGATACCATCTGCCAACTCATCAGGAGCATGCCTAAAATTTGTCTGGAGTGCATGCTGGCATGTGGGGGCCTTACACACCATGGTATACTCCCTTAAATTTTGAGTTGATTGATGAAATACATGCACAATTGATTTTTTACTTTAGATTTTCAGTGTGATTTTGAATCCAGCCCTCTGTGGGTTGATGATTTGGGTTTCCATTGACCTTTTCACATAATTTCCTTCTCAACAAAGAACACAATTTAGTTCATTGAGATCCACTGTATGATTTAAGTGTTCCCTTCATTTTATAAAAAAATTTGGAGCAGTGTATTTTTAAATTTATTTCTATGATGACAGAGCTGTATTTTCAGAAGCTCATTACTCATTGTCGCATGATCCTTCAGAAGACATTTTAATATGCTGATTCTTTGATGAATACAAAGTTTTAAAAACAACATTTATTTAAAATATTGAACAACTTAATGTGCACTTTCAAAATAAAAGTATTATTTTCTTTTAAAAATGTATCAAATATTGGAACTGTAGTGTATATACAGTAGAATGCAAAATTCCATAAACATACAATTTACTGCATTTCCCTCTCAAATATTCTAGGTGTCCTTGTGGATGTTACACAGAATTACAGGGCTGCATTTTACTCCTGTGCTGCGGGAATGGGACTAGGCACTGTCTTCCTTGGGCTCGTACGTCCAGCTAAGACAGGTCAACTGTGGCCGAGGAGAGACAATAGACGAAATAACCCCATAGTGGAGCAAGTGTCCAAAGACAAACCGGAGGATTTCCTAGAAATGGATATTCAAGTTACTAAGACTTGAAACAAAAAGACTTACTTTGTGAATTTAGCTGAACATTTGGTATTATCAGACCTGGTGATAACATAAGAAAACTTAACAAACTATAACTCAAATATAACTGAAATGAATGATTCATAACAATTGCTTACAGGGTTAGTTCACCCAAAAATTAAACAATTCTGTCATCACTGACGCACAATAAACAATTAGGGGTTTTTTTCTCACATCACCCAAGTGCTGTTTAGCTTCCGTTTACCATATTTTAGGTGCTCTATGTCTGTGTATTTTATTGGCATAAGGGTGTTATGACAGAATTTTCATTTTTGGTTGACCTTACCCTTTAAGATTTGCAAACGTTTATACACTGAGATTATACATGTGATTATCATATATTAGCAGTAGCTGTCATGAAAACTGATTAGACTTGAAAAACACATTTTCATGAATGTTTGTAATACTAAACACTGAGACTTTTGTTGTTTAGAATTCTAGATGCAAAAGAAACAAACATAATGTGTAACAGGAAACCACATTTTCGTGGTTTTAGTTATTATGGGCAAGGGCTGATTACTGATGGGTAAAGCAGTGACCAAAGATAATTCTGAATTCAGCAACTAAGGTTAAATAATCTAAAATGTTACAGAAAAGGGTTAGAAAGAGGTATTTGATACTTTATTTTTAAAAGGAACCTTTTTTAGTATTTTCAAAAGAGCGATGGATTGCTCTTCAGTACTTCAAATTCAGCTCACCTGTCAGCTTTCAACTACTATACTGCAACATCTGTCTCCTTAATGGATGCTAAACAACTTCATTAATGCAAATAGTGTCTGTTTAGGATGTTGTTTAGCCTTTCGATTCTCACGACAATGTTCTGAACTGTGAATTACATTTCCATCTCTATTATGTAGAGATAACTATGAATTCAAAGCTTTCAAGAGCTCAGGTTGATGCTATTCTGAAATGAAGACAAAGGGTTTCCCAAATGCCAAATTAAAATCCAAGTGTGTCTTAAAAGACTGATTCATCACTTACCTTTATAGTAAACTACATTTGTTCTTGGAAAACTGTCACATGACTTGAATTTTAAAATGGAAAGGAATTATAATTGCTGTATGTTCCATGGAATGTGAATCTGTGGTCTTGTGAGATCTTCTGTATCTGCACAATAGACACAACTGTTATAATAATCTTCAAATCAGATTGAAAAATAAACATTTTTAAATTGTTGTCTGAATTGTTCTGATTTAACTCATATTTTGGAAATAAAACTTTATTTGGTTTGATCCATGCATCCTTACAAACCAAAAGCACTATTTGCATACATGTACTTCCTCAGCAGAAGCTTTCTCCACAAAGCTCTTTTTAAGAATGTGCATACATGTCTCAACTTGCCTTGACACTGCATGTAGGTAGCAAAAGATCATACTAGCCGACTTATACAACCAGTGTTTATACTCTTGGAAGGCTTGTGTGGGTTTTGATTGTTGTGCGGTGCTGTCAGCTCCATCTTCAATCCAGTGTAATAAGGCCTATAGAGTACATATTACAGTATCTACATTAACATTCTGTAACACTATACTGATTGATTCAAGTCAGTGATGTACAAATGATCAGTTACATCAGTTATTAATGCTGCAAACTACAGTCGGCCATGGCACGGTGTGGTCTTATCTTGTATCTGTCAGCTATTTTGAATCCAACGGCAGTTTATGCAATCAGATGGGGCAGAGGTCAAGTGGTCGACGGTCAGTAACACAGTTTAGCCACTGGCAGTGCTTCACACCAAATATATGTCCAATCTCATGTGTCAGGGTCTACCAAAGATGCATAATTATAAGTTATGGACTTGTAATTGCGAGTTTACATCTAGCAATTCTGACTTTTTCCTCAAAATTCTAAGTTTACATAATGCAAGTTTTGGGATTTATTAAGGTCCTTCTCACTACTTGTAGCATTAGGCAGTACCTGCAACCAAATCAGGTTGTACAGGTAGTCCAGCTCCTCCATGATGGTACTTCCATACATGCTGTCACAAAGTTTCGTACTGTATGTCTCCCAGCACAGCTTCAAGAACATGGAGGACATAACGGGAGATGGGCCGTTACACAAGGAAATCTGCACAGGGCTGTAGACAGGCAACAACCCAGCACCAGGACTGGTATCTGTTTCTTTGGTGTTGAGTCAAAGATGGTCATGGAATGAATGTCCTTGGAACGTCGCACAGACCTCTAGCCTATGGTACCCTACTGCTGAAATCCTCAGAGCCACTGTCAGAACTTACACTGGTGCAGTGGGCCCTGGGTTCCTCCTGGTTCATTACAATACCTGGCCTCGTGTGGCCAGAGTGTGGTAGTTTCTGGATGACAAAAGCATTGATGCCATTAACTGACCCTCACTGGCTCTCATGGCATTGAAGCCACAGACCGGCCCATCACCAGACCTGAATGTATCGTTGTATCGGAGCATCTGAAACCACAGAACCCTGGAGCTCACTGATGCCCTGATCCAGGTCTGGGAGGAGACTGCCCAAGATACCATCTGCCAACTCATCAGGAGCATGCCTAAAATTTGTCTGGAGTGCATGCTGGCATGTGGGGGCCTTACACACCATGGTATACTCCCTTAAATTTTGAGTTGATTGATGAAATACATGCACAATTGATTTTTTACTTTAGATTTTCAGTGTGATTTTGAATCCAGCCCTCTGTGGGTTGATGATTTGGGTTTCCATTGACCTTTTCACATAATTTCCTTCTCAACAAAGAACACAATTTAGTTCATTGAGATCCACTGTATGATTTAAGTGTTCCCTTCATTTTATAAAAAAATTTGGAGCAGTGTATTTTTAAATTTATTTCTATGATGACAGAGCTGTATTTTCAGAAGCTCATTACTCATTGTCGCATGATCCTTCAGAAGACATTTTAATATGCTGATTCTTTGATGAATACAAAGTTTTAAAAACAACATTTATTTAAAATATTGAACAACTTAATGTGCACTTTCAAAATAAAAGTATTATTTTCTTTTAAAAATGTATCAAATATTGGAACTGTAGTGTATATACAGTAGAATGCAAAATTCCATAAACATACAATTTACTGCATTTCCCTCTCAAATATTCTAGGTGTCCTTGTGGATGTTACACAGAATTACAGGGCTGCATTTTACTCCTGTGCTGCGGGAATGGGACTAGGCACTGTCTTCCTTGGGCTCGTACGTCCAGCTAAGACAGGTCAACTGTGGCCGAGGAGAGACAATAGACGAAATAACCCCATAGTGGAGCAAGTGTCCAAAGACAAACCGGAGGATTTCCTAGAAATGGATATTCAAGTTACTAAGACTTGAAACAAAAAGACTTACTTTGTGAATTTAGCTGAACATTTGGTATTATCAGACCTGGTGATAACATAAGAAAACTTAACAAACTATAACTCAAATATAACTGAAATGAATGATTCATAACAATTGCTTACAGGGTTAGTTCACCCAAAAATTAAACAATTCTGTCATCACTGACGCACAATAAACAATTAGGGGTTTTTTTCTCACATCACCCAAGTGCTGTTTAGCTTCCGTTTACCATATTTTAGGTGCTCTATGTCTGTGTATTTTATTGGCATAAGGGTGTTATGACAGAATTTTCATTTTTGGTTGACCTTACCCTTTAAGATTTGCAAACGTTTATACACTGAGATTATACATGTGATTATCATATATTAGCAGTAGCTGTCATGAAAACTGATTAGACTTGAAAAACACATTTTCATGAATGTTTGTAATACTAAACACTGAGACTTTTGTTGTTTAGAATTCTAGATGCAAAAGAAACAAACATAATGTGTAACAGGAAACCACATTTTCGTGGTTTTAGTTATTATGGGCAAGGGCTGATTACTGATGGGTAAAGCAGTGACCAAAGATAATTCTGAATTCAGCAACTAAGGTTAAATAATCTAAAATGTTACAGAAAAGGGTTAGAAAGAGGTATTTGATACTTTATTTTTAAAAGGAACCTTTTTTAGTATTTTCAAAAGAGCGATGGATTGCTCTTCAGTACTTCAAATTCAGCTCACCTGTCAGCTTTCAACTACTATACTGCAACATCTGTCTCCTTAATGGATGCTAAACAACTTCATTAATGCAAATAGTGTCTGTTTAGGATGTTGTTTAGCCTTTCGATTCTCACGACAATGTTCTGAACTGTGAATTACATTTCCATCTCTATTATGTAGAGATAACTATGAATTCAAAGCTTTCAAGAGCTCAGGTTGATGCTATTCTGAAATGAAGACAAAGGGTTTCCCAAATGCCAAATTAAAATCCAAGTGTGTCTTAAAAGACTGATTCATCACTTACCTTTATAGTAAACTACATTTGTTCTTGGAAAACTGTCACATGACTTGAATTTTAAAATGGAAAGGAATTATAATTGCTGTATGTTCCATGGAATGTGAATCTGTGGTCTTGTGAGATCTTCTGTATCTGCACAATAGACACAACTGTTATAATAATCTTCAAATCAGATTGAAAAATAAACATTTTTAAATTGTTGTCTGAATTGTTCTGATTTAACTCATATTTTGGAAATAAAACTTTATTTGGTTTGATCCATGCATCCTTACAAACCAAAAGCACTATTTGCATACATGTACTTCCTCAGCAGAAGCTTTCTCCACAAAGCTCTTTTTAAGAATGTGCATACATGTCTCAACTTGCCTTGACACTGCATGTAGGTAGCAAAAGATCATACTAGCCGACTTATACAACCAGTGTTTATACTCTTGGAAGGCTTGTGTGGGTTTTGATTGTTGTGCGGTGCTGTCAGCTCCATCTTCAATCCAGTGTAATAAGGCCTATAGAGTACATATTACAGTATCTACATTAACATTCTGTAACACTATACTGATTGATTCAAGTCAGTGATGTACAAATGATCAGTTACATCAGTTATTAATGCTGCAAACTACAGTCGGCCATGGCACGGTGTGGTCTTATCTTGTATCTGTCAGCTATTTTGAATCCAACGGCAGTTTATGCAATCAGATGGGGCAGAGGTCAAGTGGTCGACGGTCAGTAACACAGTTTAGCCACTGGCAGTGCTTCACACCAAATATATGTCCAATCTCATGTGTCAGGGTCTACCAAAGATGCATAATTATAAGTTATGGACTTGTAATTGCGAGTTTACATCTAGCAATTCTGACTTTTTCCTCAAAATTCTAAGTTTACATAATGCAAGTTTTGGGATTTATTAAGGTCCTTCTCACTACTTGTAGCATTAGGCAGTACCTGCAACCAAATCAGGTTGTACAGGTAGTCCAGCTCCTCCATGATGGTACTTCCATACATGCTGTCACAAAGTTTCGTACTGTATGTCTCCCAGCACAGCTTCAAGAACATGGAGGACATAACGGGAGATGGGCCGTTACACAAGGAAATCTGCACAGGGCTGTAGACAGGCAACAACCCAGCACCAGGACTGGTATCTGTTTCTTTGGTGTTGAGTCAAAGATGGTCATGGAATGAATGTCCTTGGAACGTCGCACAGACCTCTAGCCTATGGTACCCTACTGCTGAAATCCTCAGAGCCACTGTCAGAACTTACACTGGTGCAGTGGGCCCTGGGTTCCTCCTGGTTCATTACAATACCTGGCCTCGTGTGGCCAGAGTGTGGTAGTTTCTGGATGACAAAAGCATTGATGCCATTGACTGACCCTCACTGGCTCTCATGGCATTGAAGCCACAGACCGGCCCATCACCAGACCTGAATGTATCGTTGTATCGGAGCATCTGAAACCACAGAACCCTGGAGCTCACTGATGCCCTGATCCAGGTCTGGGAGGAGACTGCCCAAGATACCATCTGCCAACTCATCAGGAGCATGCCTAAAATTTGTCTGGAGTGCATGCTGGCATGTGGGGGCCTTACACACCATGGTATACTCCCTTAAATTTTGAGTTGATTGATGAAATACATGCACAATTGATTTTTTACTTTAGATTTTCAGTGTGATTTTGAATCCAGCCCTCTGTGGGTTGATGATTTGGGTTTCCATTGACCTTTTCACATAATTTCCTTCTCAACAAAGAACACAATTTAGTTCATTGAGATCCACTGTATGATTTAAGTGTTCCCTTCATTTTATAAAAAAATTTGGAGCAGTGTATTTTTAAATTTATTTCTATGATGACAGAGCTGTATTTTCAGAAGCTCATTACTCATTGTCGCATGATCCTTCAGAAGACATTTTAATATGCTGATTCTTTGATGAATACAAAGTTTTAAAAACAACATTTATTTAAAATATTGAACAACTTAATGTGCACTTTCAAAATAAAAGTATTATTTTCTTTTAAAAATGTATCAAATATTGGAACTGTAGTGTATATACAGTAGAATGCAAAATTCCATAAACATACAATTTACTGCATTTCCCTCTCAAATATTCTAGGTGTCCTTGTGGATGTTACACAGAATTACAGGGCTGCATTTTACTCCTGTGCTGCGGGAATGGGACTAGGCACTGTCTTCCTTGGGCTCGTACGTCCAGCTAAGACAGGTCAACTGTGGCCGAGGAGAGACAATAGACGAAATAACCCCATAGTGGAGCAAGTGTCCAAAGACAAACCGGAGGATTTCCTAGAAATGGATATTCAAGTTACTAAGACTTGAAACAAAAAGACTTACTTTGTGAATTTAGCTGAACATTTGGTATTATCAGACCTGGTGATAACATAAGAAAACTTAACAAACTATAACTCAAATATAACTGAAATGAATGATTCATAACAATTGCTTACAGGGTTAGTTCACCCAAAAATTAAACAATTCTGTCATCACTGACGCACAATAAACAATTAGGGGTTTTTTTCTCACATCACCCAAGTGCTGTTTAGCTTCCGTTTACCATATTTTAGGTGCTCTATGTCTGTGTATTTTATTGGCATAAGGGTGTTATGACAGAATTTTCATTTTTGGTTGACCTTACCCTTTAAGATTTGCAAACGTTTATACACTGAGATTATACATGTGATTATCATATATTAGCAGTAGCTGTCATGAAAACTGATTAGACTTGAAAAACACATTTTCATGAATGTTTGTAATACTAAACACTGAGACTTTTGTTGTTTAGAATTCTAGATGCAAAAGAAACAAACATAATGTGTAACAGGAAACCACATTTTCGTGGTTTTAGTTATTATGGGCAAGGGCTGATTACTGATGGGTAAAGCAGTGACCAAAGATAATTCTGAATTCAGCAACTAAGGTTAAATAATCTAAAATGTTACAGAAAAGGGTTAGAAAGAGGTATTTGATACTTTATTTTTAAAAGGAACCTTTTTTAGTATTTTCAAAAGAGCGATGGATTGCTCTTCAGTACTTCAAATTCAGCTCACCTGTCAGCTTTCAACTACTATACTGCAACATCTGTCTCCTTAATGGATGCTAAACAACTTCATTAATGCAAATAGTGTCTGTTTAGGATGTTGTTTAGCCTTTCGATTCTCACGACAATGTTCTGAACTGTGAATTACATTTCCATCTCTATTATGTAGAGATAACTATGAATTCAAAGCTTTCAAGAGCTCAGGTTGATGCTATTCTGAAATGAAGACAAAGGGTTTCCCAAATGCCAAATTAAAATCCAAGTGTGTCTTAAAAGACTGATTCATCACTTACCTTTATAGTAAACTACATTTGTTCTTGGAAAACTGTCACATGACTTGAATTTTAAAATGGAAAGGAATTATAATTGCTGTATGTTCCATGGAATGTGAATCTGTGGTCTTGTGAGATCTTCTGTATCTGCACAATAGACACAACTGTTATAATAATCTTCAAATCAGATTGAAAAATAAACATTTTTAAATTGTTGTCTGAATTGTTCTGATTTAACTCATATTTTGGAAATAAAACTTTATTTTGTTTGATCCATGCATCCTTACAAACCAAAAGCACTATTTGCATACATGTACTTCCTCAGCAGAAGCTTTCTCCACAAAGCTCTTTTTAAGAATGTGCATACATGTCTCAACTTGCCTTGACACTGCATGTAGGTAGCAAAAGATCATACTAGCCGACTTATACAACCAGTGTTTATACTCTTGGAAGGCTTGTGTGGGTTTTGATTGTTGTGCGGTGCTGTCAGCTCCATCTTCAATCCAGTGTAATAAGGCCTATAGAGTACATATTACAGTATCTACATTAACATTCTGTAACACTATACTGATTGATTCAAGTCAGTGATGTACAAATGATCAGTTACATCAGTTATTAATGCTGCAAACTACAGTCGGCCATGGCACGGTGTGGTCTTATCTTGTATCTGTCAGCTATTTTGAATCCAATGGCAGTTTATGCAATCAGATGGGGCAGAGGTCAAGTGGTCGACGGTCAGTAACACAGTTTAGCCACTGGCAGTGCTTCACACCAAATATATGTCCAATCTCATGTGTCAGGGTCTACCAAAGATGCATAATTATAAGTTATGGACTTGTAATTGCGAGTTTACATCTAGCAATTCTGACTTTTTCCTCAAAATTCTAAGTTTACATAATGCAAGTTTTGGGATTTATTAAGGTCCTTCTCACTACTTGTAGCATTAGGCAGTACCTGCAACCAAATCAGGTTGTACAGGTAGTCCAGCTCCTCCATGATGGTACTTCCATACATGCTGTCACAAAGTTTCGTACTGTATGTCTCCCAGCACAGCTTCAAGAACATGGAGGACATAACGGGAGATGGGCCGTTACACAAGGAAATCTGCACAGGGCTGTAGACAGGCAACAACCCAGCACCAGGACTGGTATCTGTTTCTTTGGTGTTGAGTCAAAGATGGTCATGGAATGAATGTCCTTGGAACGTCGCACAGACCTCTAGCCTATGGTACCCTACTGCTGAAATCCTCAGAGCCACTGTCAGAACTTACACTGGTGCAGTGGGCCCTGGGTTCCTCCTGGTTCATTACAATACCTGGCCTCGTGTGGCCAGAGTGTGGTAGTTTCTGGATGACAAAAGCATTGATGCCATTGACTGACCCTCACTGGCTCTCATGGCATTGAAGCCACAGACCGGCCCATCACCAGACCTGAATGTATCGTTGTATCGGAGCATCTGAAACCACAGAACCCTGGAGCTCACTGATGCCCTGATCCAGGTCTGGGAGGAGACTGCCCAAGATACCATCTGCCAACTCATCAGGAGCATGCCTAAAATTTGTCTGGAGTGCATGCTGGCATGTGGGGGCCTTACACACCATGGTATACTCCCTTAAATTTTGAGTTGATTGATGAAATACATGCACAATTGATTTTTTACTTTAGATTTTCAGTGTGATTTTGAATCCAGCCCTCTGTGGGTTGATGATTTGGGTTTCCATTGACCTTTTCACATAATTTCCTTCTCAACAAAGAACACAATTTAGTTCATTGAGATCCACTGTATGATTTAAGTGTTCCCTTCATTTTATAAAAAATTTGGAGCAGTGTATTTTTAAATTTATTTCTATGATGACAGAGCTGTATTTTCAGAAGCTCATTACTCATTGTCGCATGATCCTTCAGAAGACATTTTAATATGCTGATTCTTTGACGAATACAAAGTTTAAAAAACAACATTTATTTAAAATATTGAACAACTTAATTTGCACTTTCAAAATAAAAGTATTATTTTCTTTTAAAAATGTATCAAATATTGGAACTGTAGTGTATATACAGTAGAATGCAAAATTCCATAAACACACAATTTACTGCATTTCCCTCTCAAATATTCTAGGTGTCCTTGTGGATGTTACACAGAATTACAGGGCTGCATTTTACTCCTGTGCTGCGGGAATGGGACTAGGCACTGTCTTCCTTGGGCTCGTACGTCCAGCTAAGACAGGTCAACTGTGGCCGAGGAGAGACAATAGACGAAATAACCCCATAGTGGAGCAAGTGTCCAAAGACAAACCGGAGGAATTCCTAGAAATGGATATTCAAGTTATTAAGACTTGAAACAAAAAGACTTACTTTGTGAATTTAGCTGAACATTTGGTATTATCAGACCTGGTGATAACATAAGAAAACTTAACAAACTATAACTCAAATATAACTGAAATGAATGATTCATAACAATTGCTTACAGGGTTAGTTCACCCAAAAATTAAACAATTCTGTCATCACTGACGCACAATAAACAATTAGGGGTTTTTTTCTCACATCACCCAAGTGCTGTTTAGCTTCCGTTTACCATATTTTAGGTGCTCTATGTCTGTATATTTTATTGGCATAAGGGTGTTATGACAGAATTTTCATTTTTGGTTGACCTTAACCTTTAAGATGTGCAAACGTTTATACACTGAGATTATACATGTGATTATCATATATTAGCAGTAGCTGTCATGAAAACTGATTAGACTTGAAAAACACATTTTCATGAATGTTTGTAATACTAAACACTGAGACTTTTGTTGTTTAGAATTCTAGATGCAAAAGAAACAAACATAATGTGTAACAGGAAACCACATTTTCGTGGTTTTAGTTATTATGGGCAAGGGCTGATTACTGATGGGTAAAGCAGTGACCAAAGATAATTCTGAATTCAGCAACTAAGGTTAAATAATCTAAAATGTTACAGAAAAGGGTTAGAAAGAGGTATTTGATACTTTATTTTTAAAAGGAACCTTTTTTAGTATTTTCAAAAGAGCGATGGATTGCTCTTCAGTACTTCAAATTCAGCTCACCTGTCAGCTTTCAACTACTATACTGCAACATCTGTCTCCTTAATGGATGCTAAACAACTTCATTAATGCAAATAGTGTCTGTTTAGGATGTTGTTTAGCCTTTCGATTCTCACGACAATGTTCTGAACTGTGAATTACATTTCCATCTCTATTATGTAGAGATAACTATGAATTCAAAGCTTTCAAGAGCTCAGGTTGATGCTATTCTGAAATGAAGACAAAGGGTTTCCCAAATGCCAAATTAAAATCCAAGTGTGTCTTAAAAGACTGATTCATCACTTACCTTTATAGTAAACTACATTTGTTCTTGGAATACTGTCACATGACTTGAATTTTATAATGGAAAGGAATTATAATTGCTGTATGTTCCATGGAATGTGAATGTTTTAGTTCGTGGGAGGAAAGGAAGAGGACAAAGGGGTCAGCTGGACTGCTGACTTATTTATTAACTCAAACTTCAACGCAAACTTCACAAACACCAAATGGTGACTTTTACTCTGACATCAACACGTTCGCACAACACTTCTGGTTAACTCTTTCCGGTTTCCGATTCCCGTCAGCAGTCCGTCTCTCTCTCTCGACTGCTTCTGTCTCTCCTGGCGTTTTATTCTCTCTCCGCGCCAATTACTGAAACGAGAAACAGGTGTTGACAGTTCAGGAGAAAAATCAGGAGAGTGTAACAACGGCCCGCCACACAGAGCAGCCTTGACCTGGGTAAAGGCCTGCTGACACGGCTCCGCCTCCGTCCACTGGTCGATATCTGGCACCTCCTTTTTAGTAAGGTCAGTCAAAGGGCTGGTGAGGTCCGAATAATTAGGAATGAACCGTCTATAATATCTCGCCAACCCCAAGAACTGCCTTACCTCCTTTTTGGTCTTGGGACGTGGGCAGGTCGCAATAGCGGCTGTCTTATCAATTTGGGGATGCACCTGTCCATGCCCCAAGTGGAAGCCCAGATACCTTAATTCCACACGCCCAATCGCACACTTCTTTGGGTTGGCCGTGAGCCCCGCTCCTCTCAGCGACCTCAGGACAGCCCTCAGATGCTGCATATGCCGCTGCCAATCATTACTAAATATAATGATATCATCCAGGTAGGCAGCCGCATATGCAGCATGGCTCAGTTTCTCCCACCTGTACCCGCGCGGTCTCCTTCCGTGCCTTATTTCCCCAAGAGGCATCCGCACATAACGACCCCAATAAAACTGGGGTTAGCTTCCGTTTACCAACCTGTCCACAAAATGCTCCGGGTCCCCGCAATGCCAACAGGCCAGCCCAGACCTACCCGCCGCCCCAGTGGCAGGGAGTGGATTGGAGAATTGGCGCGGAGAGAGCGGAGAAACGGAAGCACTGTCCCCTCCGGCAGTCATAAGCCCTAGGATTCACGAAGTGCCCGGCCTTGGGGCGGGACACGAGGAGGGCCGGGTGGACGGGACCTAGGGAGAGGGACAGGGCGAGAGAGAGAAGGGGGAGAGAGAGAGGGAGAGAGAGAGTTAGAGGGCAGGGGTTCGCCGACCCCTGGGCACGCCACCATGTGGTCCTCCGCCAGATGGATGGCCGTCTTCTTGGGTAGCCGAGCGATGAACTGCTCTAGTGTCATCGACCACCAGGTCATCGACCACCAGGTCATGACATGCTCCACGTCACTTCCCTCGGCCAGTAGCCACTTGTGGCAGGAGTCCCGGAGCTGTTGGGCCATCGCGAAGGGCCGACCGACTTCGCCCAAGTCCAGGGACCGGAAGCGCTGGAGATGTTGCTCGGGCGACCGGCCGACCCGCTGGATGATGGCCCTCTTCAGGTCGTCGAAGACCAGGAGGTTCGCCACCGGAAGTTGTTGCGCGGCCACCTGGGCTTCGCCGGAGAGCAGGGGGATGAGGCGCACCGGCCACTGACCACATTTATTAACTCAAACTTCAACGCAAACTTCACAAACACCAAATGGTGACTTTTACTCTGACATCAACACGTTGGCACAACACTTCCGGTTTACTCTTTCCGGTTTCCGCTTGCCGTCAGCAGTCCGTCTCTCTCTCGACTGCTTCTGTCTCTCCTGGCGTTTTATACTCTCTCCGCGCCAATTACTGAAACGAGAAACAGGTGTTGACAGTTTTTGCCCAAACCACTCACTTACCGCTCGTCTCCTGATTCTCTCTCCCGCTGCAGGCTTCGCTAAACCACGCCCCCCCTGCCACAGTGAATCTGTGGTCTTGTGAGATCTTCTGTATCTGCACAATATACACAACTGTTATAATAATCTTCAAATCAGATTGAAAAATAAACATTTTTAAATTGTTGTCTGAATTGTTCTGATTTAACTCATATTTTGGAAATAAAACTTTATTTTGTTTGATCCATGCATCCTTACAAACCAAAAGCACTATTTGCATACATGTATTTCCTCAGCAGAAGCTTTCTCCACAAAGCTCTTTTTAAGAATGTGCATACATGTCTCAACTTGCCTTGACACTGCATGTAGGTAGCAAAAGATCATACTAGCCGACTTATACAACCAGTGTTTATACTCTTGGAAGGCTTGTGTGGGTTTTGATTGTTGTGCGGTGCTGTCAGCTCCATCTTCAATCCAGTGTAATAAGGCCTATAGAGTACATATTACAGTATCTACATTAACATTCTGTAACACTATACTGATTGATTCAAGTCAGTGATGTACAAATGTTCAGTTACATCAGTTATTAATGCTGCAAACTACAGTCGGCCATGGCACGGTGTGGTCTTATCTTATATCTGTCAGCTATTTTGAATCCAACGGCAGTTTATGCAATCAGATGGGGCAGAGGTCAAGTGGTCGACGGTCAGTAACACAGTTTAGCCACTAGCAGTGCTTCACACCAAATATATGTCCAATCTCATGTGTCAGGGTCTACCACAGATGCATAATTATAAATTATGGACTTGTAATTGTGAGTTTACATCTAGCAATTCTGACGTTTTCCTCAAAATTAATAATGCAATTTTACTCCAAATAATTAATTACTTTTTATTGATGTTTTATGTGATTAAACAGATACAGGCGTAATGAGGTAAAAGTAAACAATAACATTTTGTCCATTTTTAATCCCTTACATGAACCCCCCCCCCCACATTCCTACTAACTGAGATTATATCTCGCAATTCTGAACGTTTTTCTCCGTTATAAACTCAGTTCTGAGAAGAAAACTCAAAATTGTGACATGCAAGATATTGACTTATATAGATATATGGTTGTGATAAAGTCAGTATTGCGAAATGTTAAATGACAATTCTTGAGTTTTTGTCGCAATTCTCATTTTTTCTCACAATTGTGAGTTAACATTTCGCAATAATGACTTTATCGCAGAATTGTGAGACAAAACTAAGAAATGTGAGAAACTCAGATTAGCAAGACAAAGCATTAGCATTATGAGATAAAAAAAAAAAAATCGCAATTTACTTTTTTTTGTTTTGTTTTTACCTGAAAAAAACTAAAGCATTGCCTAAATAACTATTTGGCTAAAAGTGATTTCAGCAGATAGATCTTCAGAGGAAAAGCAAGTCATTTTGAATGAAATCCAGGATTATTAGTGTTTTACATATGTATAACACATACATTTGTTTAAATATTACAAAGTTTGGGGTTGGTAAAAACGTTTCATGTTTTTGAAAGAAGTCTCTTATGCTCACCAAGGCAGTAACAGTAAAACAGTAATATTGTGCATACATATTGCACAATATTCTAATATGCTGATTTGGTGCTTAGGTTAGTTCACCCAAATATGAAAATTAGGCTGCGGTTAACTCACCTCCAAGGGATTCTAGGTGTATATGACTTTCTTCTTTCAGACGAATCCAGTCTGAGTTATATAAAAAAATTGTCTTTGATCTTTCAAGCTCTATCATTTCAGTCAGCGGGTGTTGCATTGCTTCAGTCTAAAAGATATTAAATAAAAAGCGCCCATCCATAAAAAACGTGTCTCACGCGACTCCAGTAGGTGAACAAAGGCCTTCTGTAGTGAATCGATGTGTTTTTGTAAGAAAAATATCCATATTCAAAACATAATAATCACTTGAATCTAGCTTGCACTCACTGTTGTAAATGGAAGCAGTTCCTGGGAAATTATGTATGAGGTCAGCTTTGCGCAATTTTTATTTTTATTGCGTCTTTACTGTCACTTTTGATCAATTTAATGCATCCTTGCTCAAAAAAAAAATAGATATTTTAATTTTTAATTTTTTAACTAACAGAAACAAATCCATCTGACACCAAAGATGTAAACAGTAGTGTATATAATATATATATATATATATATATATATATATATATATATATATATATATATATATATACACTACCCTTTACAGCTTTGGTGTCAGATGGATTTGTTTCTGTTAGTTACCAAAGCTGTTAGTTAAAAAAAAATTTTTATATATATATATATATATATATATATATATATATATATATATATATACAGGTCCTTCTCAAAAAATTTGCATATTATGATAAAGTTCATTATTTTCCATAATGTAGTGATAAAAATTAAACTTTCATATATTTTAGATTCATTGCACACCAACTGAAATATTTCAGGTCTTTTATTGTTTTAATACTGATGATTTTGGCATACAGCTCATGAAAACCTAAAATTCCTATCTCAAAAAATTAGCATATCATGAAAAGGTTCTCTAAACGAGCTATTAACCTAATCATCTGAATCAACTAATTAACTCTAAACACCTGCAAAAGATTCCTGAGGCTTTTAAAAACTCCCAGCCTGGTTCATTACTCAAAACCGCAATCATGGGTAAGACTGCCAACCTGACTGCTGTCCAGAAGGCCATCATTGACACCCTCAAGCGAGAGGGTAAGACACAGAAAGAAATTTCTGAACGAATAGGCTGTTCCCAGAGTGCTGTACCAAGGCACCTCAGTGTCTTGCATAATTAGTGCAGTGCAGTTGTATAGCGTTTTTAACTACACATTGACTGAGACTAGATAATCAGTGTCTTGTTTTAAAAGTATGTATGTATAATGTACACTTTTGATGAGGAGTGCCATCATTCTCGCCCATATATTGTACAGTCTGTCTGGTCTCCACATATATTTCTGCTTGAAAAATGCGCATTTCATTTCGTGCATGCGCATATGAACGCATGATAACACGCGACGCGGTTATCTTTTCCGAGCTGCAGTAAACAAACACCGTTGCACTTTGTCGTTTATCAAAAACAAACGTAATAAATAATTGTATTTTACTCTCACTTTTGTCAGGCACAAAGTGATGCAAGAGATGCACTGCCTGCCTGCCCAGCTAGGTTAGGAAGACCGAAAAAAGACAACAGAAATGCACATAAACTCAAGTATAAACTTTACTTTGCTGACCTCAAACTTAGAGAGGAGAGAAGACAAGTTTACCTGATTGTTGTTCCCGCAGTTCACTTTCATGGGTTTTTTTTTCCTCTTTTCGTGACCAGAGGATAGTTTCGCTTCATTTTGTCATGGATGTTGTAAACATTAATTGACGGTGACGTGACGCGCTGTGACACGAGGAGGAGGCGGGGCCTTGAGTAATTTGCGGGGCCCTACGCAGCTTGCGTAGTGAGCGTATAGGGCTGATCGGCTCTGGTGGTCCAAAGTACGTTTTTCGGATGAAAGCAAATTTTGTATGTCATTCGGAAATCAAGGTGCCAGAGTCTAGAGGAAGACTGGGGAGAAGGAAATGCCAAAATGCCTGAAGTCCAGTGTCAAGTACCCACAGTCAGTGATGGTCTGGGGTGCCATGTCAGCTGCTGGTGTTGGTCCACTGTGTTTTATCAAGGGCAGGATCAATGCATCGAGTTATCAGGAGATTTTGGAGCACTTCATGCTTCCATCTGCTGAATAGCTTTATGGAGATGAAGATTTCGTTTTTCAGCACGACCTGGCACCTGCTCACAGTGCCAAAACCACTGGTAAATGGTTTACTGACCATGGTATTACTGTGCTCAATTGGCCTGCCAACTCTCCTGACCTGAACCCCATAGAGAATCTGTGGGATATTGTGAAGAGAAAGTTGAGAGACGCAAGACCCAACACTCTGGATGAGCTTAAGGCCGCTATCGAAGCATCCTGGGCCTCCATAACACCTCAGCAGTGCCACAGGCTGATTGCCTCCATGCCACAGCGCATCGAAGCAGTCATTTCTGCAAAAGGATTCCCGACCAAGTATTGAGTGCATAACTGAACATAATTATTTGAAGGTTGACTTTTTTTGTATTAAAAACACTTTTCTTTTATTGGTCGGATGAAATATGCTAATTTTTTGAGATAGGAATTTTGGGTTTTCATGAGCTGTATGCCAAAATCATCAGTATTAAAACAATAAAAGACCTGAAATATTTCAGTTGGTGTGCAATGAATCTAAAATATATGAAAGTTTAATTTTTATCATTACATTATGGAAAATAATGAACTTTATCACAATATGCTAATTTTTTGAGAAGGACCTGTATATACAAATATATTATTTTTATTCCAAACTGGACCAAGAAATCCATTACGAAAGAAAATAAATTCAGTAATTTTATGCTGACTAATGTTTCATAAATTTAGCTTAAAAGCTTACTAGACCCAGACTCAGCCAGTGGTTCTGGTTGTGTTCTGTTGCAGCAGTCCTATCCAGCATGAATCTGAAGGTTGTCAAAAGAGCCTGTGCATTGGTCAGTGTGATAAAGTTACAAATGTGAGTGTAACCGGCAGAGTAGTTGCTGTCTGGTTGAAGTTTGTCCCTCTGCAGCTACGATAGCCCCCTGACGTCACCCAGCTAGCAGTGAGTGGCTAAACAGCTCATTGGCGTCTAGGCCAGTTTCTATAAAACAGTCTGCACTGTTGGGCTTGAAAGTGTCCAGATACATTCTCACTCTTGTTACTGCTTGGGTATGTGGTTTCCCTGTGCAACGAAGGTATGGTAAATGTTTATATGACATAGCAAGCTAAGCATTTATATTGTATCTAATACTGGGCTATTGGAAAATAGGTGTTTGACTGATTGCCAGACGCTTCCGGGTAATCGCGCTGTGTATTACTGAAGGTATTATTTGTGCATTTTACTGTTAATCATAATGTGGGTGTCATTGTTGGGACATATGCACTTTTAATGAGCACATTTGCGCACAGGTCTTGGGCGAAGCACCCGCCGGGTAGCTATACCGCAATCAAGCAGCAACATCAAGAAGGTAAATGTTTATTGTTTGTGCTACGAGTTGATCCAGTGTGTTAGGACTAAAAGCTTTGAACACATGTAAAATGAGTCCGATTGTGTTGCCCTGACGTAATGCATGGCTGTGTTTTGTCAACTCTTAATATAAATGTATTTAATGAATATGCTGTGTGTAACAATTATGTAGGATTGTGAAGACTGGCGCAAAGGGCTGTTTTTCCACTGTGTCAGTTCATATGTCGACATTGAGGTAAAAGAAAATAATGTTTTTATGAAATGTTTGCGATTGCTATGTGACTATTTGTGCATGTGTATATCAAGCACTAATTTTAATGATTTTGTGTCTGCAGTCAGATTGCTCCTGCTGCTTTGCCTTGCCTAAATTAAGTTTTATACATTTCTTTTCTTTATTGTGGGTATTTTGCCGTAGCCTCCGTCTAAGGCTCTGTCTAACTGATGTGGTATTGGCTGTCCTAAGTAGTGTATAGGTTTTACATTCTCTATCCACTCTGCTAGTGATAACCTTCTTGTCCTTTTCTTTTTTAGAGTACTAGAGTAACTGCTCACAAGAGAGGTTCCTGATTCCATCGCCGCGCACTGCACTACGTATTATAGTGGTAAACTGCACTTCACAATATTTATTGAATCATTGGCTTGTAGTGGTTGTGCCTGTGTGTGTGAATGCATGTGTTCGTGGGCGTGTGTGAATGCATGTGTTCGTGGGCACCAGATTCCAGAGCACGGGCGGTGAGCGTCACGCATATCCCGGACAGGTAACCTGCCTTGACAGTGAACCAGCATTTTTTAGTTAAATTGTTAATTGTATTGCCCCTTGTAACAGCCAATACCAGGTCTGGTCTCCCGCTTTAGTACAGTCCCTTTAAGTACGACGGTGTGGGTCTTTTGATTATATGATCGTACAATAAAGTTTTGTTACTGTTTTTCTATTGAAAGCACGTCTCTGTCTAGTCCATCTTTGGTGTATTTCCACGAACCTGCTTGCCTTAGATTAGGTATTTAGCAGTTGAGGTGCAAAGTATATCCTGGTGTGAGAGGCACCAGGTGGCGTAGTCGAGAACCTTTAAACCTAGAGCTGGTCGAAGTTCAATACGGTCACAAAGTGGCATAGTTGGCAGGATCCTTGCACACAGAGACGTTTTTTTTTCCCTTTTCTTTGTTTTTCTTTTTTTTTTTTTTGTCTATTTCTATTTTGATTTTCAAGGCATAGTAATAGGTTAAGGGCAAAGCAGCAGTGGGCACGGCGTGGGATCTAAAGGAGCAGTGGGAAGGCCACTGACTACCCCACTGCCTCTCCTGTAACGTGGACATTAGTCCGCTGCAGCAATGGATGAAGTTGAACAGCTGAGAGGACAGATCCATCGGCTGCAGGCGGAAAATGGCCGCATGCAGCAGCAGCGACCACCACCGCCTCAGTCGGACAATTCTGCCAACCCATGCTTCCCATGAACGGTTGATTTATCTCCCTAGGGAACGGAAGTGTCCTGTATTTCGGGGTAGGGTGGGTTTTGAAATTGTTGAGTGGGTGGAAGAGGTGGAGGTTTGTGCACGTACTAGACATTTGGGTGCACTTGACAAAGCTTACTTTATGTTTGATCATCTGGATGGGGAGGCTAAAGATGAGATTCGCTATAGGCCAAGGGCAGATTGGGAAAACCCGGAAAGGATTGCAAATATTCTCAAAGAACTTTATGGGTGTTCCCCGTCTTATGTTGCCTTACAAGAAAGTTGTTTTTTTTCTAGAAAACAATTAGATGGTGAATCTTTACAAGAATATTCACATGCTCTCTTTTCTTTGATGGATAAAGTTAAACAGGTCTCCCCTGACTCGGTACCTCAATTTGACAAGCTGCTCCGTGACCAGTTTGTAGAGCACGTTATTGACTCGACCTCCGCAGGGAATTGAAGAGACTTGTCCGTCAGACCCCGGGGAGGTCCATGCTGGAAGTGCGTGCTGCTGCAATCCGGTGGGAGTGTGAGGGCAGGCCCAGTGACTTTAATAGGGGTAGGAGTCCTTCAGTTCCCTCTCTTTGTGCTATGCAGTATTCCAAAACTCAGCCAGGCAGAGCCCCATCGCCCGTTAGTATGGCAAGTTCAGAAATGGCAGAGCTGCGGTCCATGTTGCTGAAGCAACAAGAACAGATCAACCACTTAACTAGTGCCTTAACTACTTTACAGGGAGTAGCTCGCCCAGCCTACTCCAGTCGCCCCTCTCTAGTTAGTCGGCCGTCAACTGTGATTTGTAGGCGATGCTTAAAGCTACGCACTACGCTCAAGAGTGTAACGATGAGAGAGTAGTAGCTCCTAATCATATACCCCAGGCCCAAGCTCAGGCTAATGTTGTCTCAGTTTCTCAGTCAGAAAACTAGCTCCCTTCAGCGTGCAGAGCCACACGCTGAGAGGGGATGATAGCGGCTCTCAGAATCAGGACTCTCTTAGTCACCCTGTAACCTCCCTTGTCGCTCAGTGCCAGAAGGTAGCTGTGAGAGTAGGGGGAGTAGTTGTTAGTTGTCTTTTAGACACAGGGTCTATGGTATCTACCTTGGTGGAGAGTTTCTTTTTGCAACATTTCAAGGATAAACTTCAACAGTGTAATTGGTTGCAGCTTCGGGCTGCAAATGGTCTAGACATAGCTCAGCATACCCGATATAGGGTAACGGTTGAAGTATTAGGGAAGGTAATCCCCCAAAGAGATTGGCTAGTGGTTAAAGATCCCCCAGGTCAGCTCACACCCCCACTTGTGCCGGGTGTGCTTGGGATGAATGTGATTCAAGAATGTTATGCTGAACTGTTTGGCCAACATGGTTCTTCTTTGTTTGATCTCCCACCGGTAGTTCATGCTTCACTCCCATGGCGGCACGCCTTGAAGCATTGTCATCAGGTCCAGCTCAGCTCTCTTCCACCCAAAACCGGTGTAGCTAAAGTTAGAGGTAGAAGGCCCATTCATATACCAGGAGGCACTGTAAAATTGGTGGCAACTACCTGCTCCCCTCGCTTTTGTGATGCTCCTGCTGTCCTGTTTGAACCGGCTAGCGGCTCTTTGCCTAGTGGTCTCCTAGTTTCACCTGCGCTAGTGCGCGTAGAACAAGGTACAGCTTTTATCCCTGTAGTCAATGTGGGGTTTACACGTGCTACATTATACACCCGTCAGTCGCTAGGGTTGCTTGTTCACGCTACTGTCGAGGGCCTTCCTGTGGGCATTTCTGAAGACCAACCAGAAATGGAGGCTGTTGTGGCTGGCATGCAGGTCCCTAATGGGGAAGTCAGGCCTAAATCAGTGAGGGATCAGATACAGGCCCTTGATTTGTCAGTGCTAGTGGAGGCTGAGCAAGAACAGATAAGGGCATTCTTGTTAAAACATGAGTCAGTGTTCTCGGCTTTTGAGGGTGACCTTGGCTGTACTAATGTTATCTCTCATGATATACCTCTGCTAAACGACCAACCAGTTAGGCAACGTTACAGGCGTCTCCCCCCTTCTGATTATGATGCTGTTAAGGCCCACCTGCGACAGTTACTAGACAGTCAGGTCATACGAGAAAGTAGTAGCCCCTATGCCTCTCCCATTGTGATTGTGCGGAAGAAATGTGGCGGCCTGCGTATGTGTGTTGATTACAGACCGCTTAACAGCATGACCAGAAAGGATGCCTTCCCTCTCCCCCGCATCGAGGAGTCTTTGGATGCACTATCGGGGGCTCAGTGGTTCTCCACGCTGGACCTGGCTAGCGGGTATAACCAGGTACCTGTGACCGAACAAGACCGTCCAAAGACTGCCTTTTGCACTCCTTTTGGGTTATTTGAATTTAACCACATGACCTTTGGACTGTGTAACGCTCCAAGCCCTTTTCAACGACTGATGGAGAGAATGTTTGGAGCACAGCATTGCCAGTCCCTCTTACTATATCTGGACGATATAATAGTTTTTTCTTCTAGTGTCGAAGATCATATACACCGTCTGGATCAAGTGTTGAGCTGTCTACGGAAAGGTCTGAAAGCAAAGCTGGAGAAATGCTGTTTTTTCCAAAAGGAAGTCCAGTATCTGGGCCACCTTGTCTCCCGTGAAGGTGTATCCACTGACCCAGCCAAGGTGTCCGCAGTGGCTAAGTGGCCCCATCCCACCACCGTGTCCGAATTGAGGTCTTTCCTTGGTTTTGCTGGTTATTACAGACGATTTGTGGAGGGCTTTTCCAAGCTGGCAGCTCCTTTAAACCGCCTGGGGGCAGAGCTTGGCGGTACTAAGACCCGGAAGGGCCAAGGGCCACGGCTTGATGGAGTGTGGACCGATGTCTGTGAGAACAGCTTCCAGACCTTGAAGCAGAGGTTGGTGAGTGCCCCCACTTTGGCGTTCGCTGATTTTAACTTACCATTTATTCTGGAAGTGGATGCTAGCCACATTGGTCTCGGAGCAGTGCTCTCGCAGGAGCAGCAAGGAAAGGTCCGGTCAATCGCCTATGCTAGTCGTAATCTCAGTCCAGCAGAGAAGAACTACAGTTCAATGAAGCTGGAGTTCCTTGGAATGAAGTGGGCCATGACCGACAAGTTTCGGGAATATCTGTGGGGCCAACAATGCACTGTTTGGACGGACAATAATCCCCTGAGCCATCTGGGGACTGCCAAGCTAGGAGCGACTGAACAGCGGTGGGAGGCCGAGCTTGCTGCCTTCAATTATACCATCCGTTATAGGCCTGGTCGTACTAACAGGAATGCAGATGCCCTCTCTCGACAACCTGCAGGACCACTGGGACAGACCACAGAGTCCTCCACACTAGGGACAGCCATACCAGTTCTTGTACAACAAACGACCAGATGTCAAGATCCACCACTGGCAATCCAGATGGCAGTCTCGGCCTTCCCCTCCCGCACCCTCGAGGAGTTGAGAAAGCTACAAGCAGTGGACCCCACTATTGGGGCCTTCCTGCCGTTCTGGCTGGCACAGGGACCGCCCGATCCGACAGTGCGAAGGAAATTGCCGGGCCCTACCCGTGTGCTGTTGCAACAATGGGACCGTGTTGTGAGAGCTGATGGACTGCTCTACCGCCGAACATTCCGTCCAGATGGGGGTGAAGAGGTGCGTCAGCTCTTGTTGCCTGCATGCCTAAAGGAGGAAGTCCTACAGCAGCTCCACAATGACAATGGCCACCAGGGGGTTGAACGTGCCACAGAGCTGATAAGACTGCGGTGCTATTGGCCAGGAATGGGGGAAGATATAAAGCAGTGGTGTCAGAACTGCGAGCGGTGTACCCTTGCGAAGTCTTCGCAACTCCGACCCCATGCACCCATGGGGCACCTCCTGGCATATCGTCCAAACCAGATATTGGCTGTGGATTTCACCTTCCTGGAGCCTGCAATGGATGGTAGAGAACAAGTGTTGATCATGACTGATGTTTTTACTAAATTCAAACAGGCCGTGCCCACCAGGGACCAGAAGGCAACAACTGTGGCCAATGTGCTCATCCGGGAGTGGTTCTTTCGTTTTGAGGTCCCGGCTCGCCTGCATTCTGATCATGGACACAGCTTTGAGAATGCCATCAGCTACCAGTTGTGTGCCCTGTACGGGATCCAGAAGACCCGGACCACCCCGTACCACCCTCAGGGCAACGGCCAGTGTGAGCGTTTCAACCGCACAATGCACGATCTGCTCCGTACTTTGCCCATGGATTTGAAGCGCCGCTGGCCAGAGCACCTATCCCAATTAGTGTTTAGTTACAACTAGTTTAGTTAATGTGGCCTTCCAGAATGCCAAGGAGCGTATGCAAGCTGCTGCTTCCAAGAGAAAAGAACGGCATGACCAGAAAATCCGGAGTGAGCCACTGGCAGAAGGACAGCATGTCTACATCAGAGACTGTACACAGAGGGGCCGTTCGAAGATCCAAGATGCCTGGGGCGGCACAATACATCAGGTCATCCGTGCACCCCCACTTGGTGGGGTGGTATACTCTGTGGCTCCAGCACAGGACCTAAGCAAAGTACGACAAGTACATCGAACCATGCTAAAGCCTGCCCACGTGGACCAGGACCCACAAACATCCAACGGGCCTGTGGAACTGCAGGGGGAAACAAGCCAGTCAGCAGATGGGGACACCCCTGGCCAATGGGTTCTTGTCCGCTCTCGGGAAGAGGTTCCACCTATCCAGCTTGCCACAACTCTTCCAGAGGATGCCCCCATGCTGGCTTTGCCTGATTCCCCGCATGTCACCCCCATCATGGACGAGACACCAGCTGGCTCAGTGGCACCCCGTAGAACAGCTCTGACTACTGCAGGAAGACACGCCAACTTATACCACCTCCCAGTGCCAGTGGTGAGTAGGGCAGATGGGGCTACTAACTCTCAAGTACATGGGTCTAGCAGTAAAGTGACAACGGTTTTCCGTCCTTGGTATTAGGTTACCCCCTTGTATTTTGTTTATCTTTTTTTTATTTTTTTTATTAAAGAAAGGTAGAGTTATGACCTATTGAGCTTATCGGCGGGACGCCGATAACAAATCGGGGGGGTAGAGTGTAACCGGCAGAGTAGTTGCTGTCTGGTTGAAGTTTGTCCCTCTGCAGCTACGGTAGCCCCCTGACGTCACCCAGCTAGCAGTTGAGTGGCTAAACAGCTCATTGGCGTCTAGGCCAGTTTCTATAAAACAGTCTGCACTGTTGGGCTTGAAAGTGTCCAGATACATTCTCACTCTTGTTACTGCTTGGGTATGTGGTTTCCCTGTGCAACGAAGGTATGGTAAATGTTTATATGACATAGCAAGCTAAGCATTTATATTGTATCTAATACTGGGCTATTGGAAAATAGGTGTTTGACTGATTGCATTTTACTGTTAATCATAATGTGGGTGTCATTGTTGGGACATATGCACTTTTAATGAGCACATTTGCGCACAGGTCTTGGGCGAAGCACCCGCCGGGTAGCTATACCGCAATCAAGCAGCAACATCAAGAAGGTAAATGTTTATTGTTTGTGCTATGAGTTGATCCAGTGTGTTAGGACTAAAAGCTTTGAACACATGTAAAATGAGTCCGATTGTGTTGCCCTGACGTAATGCATGGCTGTGTTTTGTGAACTCTTAATATAAATGTATTTAATGAATATGCTGTGTGTAACAATTATGTAGGATTGTGAAGACTGGCGCAAAGGGCTGTTTTTCCACTGTGTCAGTTCATATGTCGACATTGAGGTAAAAGAAAATGTTTTTATGAAATGTTTGCGATTGCTATGTGACTATTTGTGCATGTGTATATCAAGCGCTAATTTTAATGATTTTGTGTCTGCAGTCAGATTGCTCCTGCTGCTTTGCCTTGCCTAAATTAAGTTTTATACATATCTTTTCTTTTCTTTATTGTGGGTATTTTGCCGTAGCCTCCGTCTAAGGCTCTGTCTAACTGATGTGGTATTGGCTGTCCTAAGTAGTGTATAGGTTTTACATTCTCTATGCACTCTGCTAGTGATAACTTTCTTGTCCTTTTCTTCTTTTTTTAGAGTACTAGAGTAACCGCTCACAAGAGAGGTTCCTGGTTCCATCCTCGCGCACTGCACTACGTATTATAGTGGTAAACTGCACTTCACTATTTATTGAATCATTGGCTTGTAGTGGTTGTGTGTGTGAGTGAATGCGTGTGTTCGTGGGCACCAGATTCCAGAGCACGGGCGGTGAGCGTCACGCATATCCCGGACAGGTAACCTGCCTTGACAGTGAACCAGCATTTTTTAGTTAAATTGTTAATTGTATTGCCCCTTGTAACAGCCAATACCAGGTCTGGTCTCCCGCTTTAGTACAGTCCCTTTAAGTACGACGGTGTGGCTCTTTTGATTATATGATTGTACAAAGTTTTGTTACTGTATTTCTATTGAAAGCACGTCTCTGTCTAGTCCATCTTTGGTGTATTTCCACGAACCTGCTTGCCTTAGATTAGGTATTTAGCAGTTGAGGTGCAAAGTATATCCTGGTGTGAGAGGCACCAGGTGGCGTAGTCGAGAACCTTTAAACCTAGAGCTGGTCGAAGTATCATACGGTCACATTAACATGGTAATAAACTATACATTTTAAGCTGTTTTACATACTAAGTGTACTAACCAATAGTTTGAATTTAGATGGTATTAAGTCCACTGCTTGGAGAACGACGGTAAGGGTTTATGTAAAAGCACTAAAAGTCTTGAGGATCCTCTGGATGTTCAGGAATCCAGTCTGAGTCTGAGTGAATGGTGATGGGGCTGAAAAGTGAATTGCCAGGCAGAAGTCCCTCTAAAAGTGTCTTCTCTGGTCTGCTGAATTGTATGTCTAGATAGTTTAAATTAGGTCTTTCCGTGTGGACAGGTGAGCAGTGTGACGTCTCTCAACAGGATGCTCAATAACCTGCATCTATCCATAGAAATACACACACACACACACGCAATTTACAGTGTTAAAGGGTACATAACATACACAGTTTCACCTAATCTCGTTAATCTTGAGCACCTATAGAGTAGTACTGCATCCTTCATATATCCAAAAAGTTTTTAGTTTTATCATATTTACAAAAGGAAAAATACAGCTTTCCGATTCTTTCCAGAAAAAGCCGAGCTCCTGGAGGGCGTCCCATGAGCAGAGCTAAAATACTGATGTTTCGTGTTGCGTCCATTAACATATATTCAGTTATGTGTAGAGCTGAAACAACTAATCGATTAAAATCGATTATTAAAATAGTTGTCAACTAATTTAGTCATCGATTAGTTGCTAAACAACTTTTGTGCAAATTTTAAATCCGCGGTGACCAAAGTGTGGCAGTAATGAGCCACCGGAGGTTTTATTCAGCCAGTACAGCAGGAGAAGTAGCGAATAGCCAATAGCTGGCCTCGTTTTATGTCACGTGCTTCCCGAACTGCGTCTGCAGCATTCAGCGAGATGGTGGAGACAGACGGCAGTGGAGGAAGAAAGAAAAAGAAAAAAGCGGAAGATAAAACTAATCGAACGAAGTCATCCAAAGTGTGGGAGAACTTTGAGCCTTCAAAAAAGAGGAGTAACCTGTAAACTCTGCACTACTGAACTGTTTAAGACTTTTATTTGTGCAGATTCTCCAGTACGATGTTGTTGTTTGCAAATGTTTAGTCGTAAAAGCTAATAACATTGCTTTTTAACAGTTAACATTAAAAGATTTACAAACATGTTTCGTGATCAGTTTGTCTTTACCAGTTCATAATTCAGTCGTGCAGCCTAATTATGACTGAATGAGAGAGGTAAATGTTTAAATGTATTTGAAATGCCCTTTTTTTCCCCTAAGTATTCACTGGTCTTTTTCACACAGCATGTTTTTTGTGTGTTTTTTTTTTTCTGGATTTAAAATGTGAGTTCCATTCAGGTTTCATGCCACTGGCACTTTATTCGAAGGATTGTTTACAATTTCACAGCATAAGCTATAAAGCTGTTTCCCAGGTATAAGTTGTGTGTTTACAGGAAAAAAATAATAAAATGAAATGTACTGCAAAATTATTCAGTTTTATTCTTATTCTTCGTGAAAATATCTTCTGAAAGATTCCTTAAGCTTTGTTCGGGATGTTAAACTACTTTAGGTGCCCTGAGGACTGCCATGGTGAAAACATTATTTGAAATCTCCTTGTGAAATTTGCTAGAGTATGGGTCAGTGTTTTGATTGCAGAAGAGTTTGACAAAAATTACTAACACATAATAAAACAAAACTCCAGGTATATTTTTGATGAGGATATGACAATGCAAAATGGTTAAAATCTCTAAAAAGTCTATGTTGAATGATAAAGACCCTTTGTTAATAATTTAATTGGAAAAAATGGGCAAAACTAAAATATAAGTACATAAAGATTAATCGATTAATCGTAAAAATAATCAACAGCTTAATCGATTATCAAAATAATCGTTAGTTGCAGCCCTACTTATGTGCTGATTTCCAACAAAACGATGTGCAAATCCAAGCATCGACTTGGGCCTTGTTTATAAAACATTCGTCACTCAAATGACCAAAACACACAAAGGCACTTGATACACTCCATTGCTGCCATGAAAAACAAACTGCATCCACTGTTCATGTAACGCTGGGTCCTTGGGGGAAGCTGAACACGGTAAACTTTCCCTCACATCCAAAAACGAACTTATTTGGAAGCATTCTCGAACAAATCCTATGCAGCGCTGCCGACGATTTTGAAGCGCGTTGATGTGCGCGGTCTCGCTCTCCTCTGGTCAATGTGTGTGCGCGGGCCCGCTTTTCTGGGAGAAATATAAAGACTTCTGTTCTCGTCTAAGTCATTAGATCCACGATAAAAAAAAACTGCCGAAACTTGAACTAACCCGGAAGTAAGATTTTCGGCACAGAAATTCTCAGTCATTCTTCTAAATTATTTTTTATAACTTTGGCCATGTTTAGCATGAGAACCCATCTCTTTAACACTGTGAACAACTCTGAATACATGAAACACCATTGTACCCCCCCCTTTAAATATTAATCAAGCAAGTAGCCAAAAAACACTAAATAAGAAACCTAAAATGCATGTTCTGAGTATGCTGGTGTGATGCTGTGCTGTCATCTTCTGTATTTTATTCTACGTTTACTGTCACTTGCAGTGTTTTAGTACACTTATAGGGATCTGTGAGGAAAAAACTGCAGGGCAAAGGGACTAAGCGCTCGGCCATAAGCGAGCTTGAGCTGGCCCAGATTCTGCGCCCTTCGCCCCCACCAAGCGGAGAGGATTCTCCTGTTCTCTTTGAGCACACAGACCTGCTGCCATTGCATATAAAGCAAAGGTCGGTCCTCCCTCCAAACCTTGCAGGACAACTTCTGCCCTCGCCGGACAAGTGTATTCCTCTGCTGGGCAGGCCACCTCAACTCTATACTCCATGGGTGTGCTCCAGGTTTTTCAGGTCAAACTCCTTCAGGCCATGGATGAGTCAGGACCTGATGCCACAGCTTTCATGGAGCTACGCAGCACTACAGACCTGGCTCTTAGAGCTACCATGGCCACAACACAGGCCATAGGGAGGTCAATGGCCAATCTAGTGGTGCTGGAGCCCCACTTATGGCTAAACCTCACCAAGATTAAGGAGGCTGACAAGGTTCCCTTCCTCGACTCCCCGGTCTCCCCCAAAGCCTGAGCCGGACATTCGGTGGGACAGAACAACCTTGTTGTCCATTTCTTGAGGGGATCCAGGAGGCTCCATCCGCCCTAGCCCCTCACGGTCCCTACATGGGATCTACCCATGGTCCTGAGAGGCTCCCCCTTTGATCCACTCCAGTCTGCAAGCTTAAAAATACTGTCACTGAAGACCGCTCTGCTGCTGGCATTAGCATCGGTTAAGCGAGTAGGTGACTTGCAGGCTCTCTCAGCAATCCCTGTCTGTCTTGAGTTTCAAGGTCGTCCTAAAGCCAAGACATGGGTATGTTCTTCCTTACCCTCACCTGATTTTTCATCTCTTCAGCGAAGCTCACGCATCGCTGGATCACGAAGGAAGCAAACGCCGTCTGATAAGCATCTCAGCGGAACGAGCCACTTCTGAAGCTGCTTGCCTTCGCCGCCTTCCCCTGCCGTTCCTGCTGCGCTCTCCGGCGCCTATATGCTTTTATATCCTTGTGTGTGTTCGCCCTGCGACACACACTCGTAAAAGAGCTTGTGTCTTTTTTAAGATGCCTTCCTGTGGCTCGTCAGCGCTCTCCCCGCCTCATATGTCACAGGCTTAACGCCCATGTTAGAGCGCATCGAAGCGCTGCCGTTGCCCAGCAACAGAGCGCGCTTCGCATCCAACCCCTAGCCGTTCATGCAGACGCATGGTCAGCGCTTCCAGGGATTCCGGATTGGGCACTAGACATTATAAAGAGAGGCTACTCGCTACAGTTTTTTTCGACGCCCTCCGCACTTTTTAGCGCGCGTCGAAACTGCGGTCAAAACAGAAGTAGCACACATACTTCGGGCCGAAATATCAAAACTGCTGAGCAAAGGGGCTGTAGAGCCTGTGTCTCAAGCTCAAAGCGAGGGGGGCTGTACAGCAGATACTTTCTAGTACCCAAGAAAGACGGGGGTCTCAGGTCCATACTGGATCTAAGACAGCTGAGCAAGGCATTGGTGAAACACATTTTCATTTTTTCTCACGCATATTCGCAGAGGAGACTGGTTCATGTCAATAGATCTGAAGGACGCGTTTTTTCAAATACAGATAGTGTCAAGTCACAGGCGATATTTGAGATTCGCCTTCGAGGGCCAGGCATACCAGTTTACAGTCCTGCTGTTCGGCTTGTCCGTAGCTCCTCGTACGTTTACGAGGTGCATGGACGCAGCGCTCGCTCCTCTCAGACTCAGAGGCATGCGAGTGCTGAACTATTTGGACGACTGGCTGATTCTGGCTAAATCACGAGCGGAGCTCGTGGAACACGGGGCCATTTTACTCGATCACCTCGAGAAACTCGGTCTCAGTGTCAACTGGACGAAGAGTTCGCTGAACCCCAGTCAAACGATACTGTTTTGGGTATAGCTCTGGACTCACGTTCCATGACGGCGCGGCTGTCACCACAGCGCGCGTTGGGCACTCATCTCCAGTTCTTCTGTTGGGCCTGCTCCGCATGCGCCCCCTGCAGTTCTGGCTGAGAGCGCGGGTATCTGGTCGGCTGTGTCTCAGGGTCAATAAGAGCTGCGTTACAGCCCTGAAACCCTGGACAGCGAACGACGGGTACCAATCAGGTGTAAGCCTGGGGACTTCCTCGAAAGTGAAGATGGTGTCGACGGACGCCCTTTGGCCTGTGGTCAGAACGGGAAAAGCTCCAACATATCAACTGTCTGGAAATGCTGGCAGTGGAGAACGCGCTGACGCGCTTTTGTCCCCGAATCAAGGGCCACCACGTCTTAGTCCGTTCGGACAACATGTCTGTGGTGTCCTACATAAATCGCCAGGGCAGTCTCGGGTCCCGAAACCTGTACAGGTTGGCGGAACGCCTCCTGGTTTGGGCTCAGCGCAACTTGCGCTCGCTGAGGGCAGTTCATGTACCTGGGCTACAGAATCTGGGTCCAGACAGGCTGTCCAGAAACAACATTCCCACGGGCGAATGGTATCTACACCCGCAAACAGTCCGGCTGTTGTGGGAGAGATTTGGCAGGGCGGAGGTGGACCTCTTCGCATCCAACGAAAACACTCACTGCCCTGCGTTCTTTTCCAAGAACGAAAGCGCGCTGTCACGGGGATGGCCGTGCTGCCCGCTTTATGCTTTCCCCCCCGTCTCCCTCCTTCCGCAGGTGATAGAACTGGGGAGAGAAAAGAGATGTTCAATACTGCTTGTAGCACCATTTTGGATGAACCAACCATGGTTCCCAGATTTGATGCAGTTAGCAGACACCGCCCCGTGGCCAGTGCCGTTGAGGAGGGACCTCCTCTCGCAGGCCAGGGGCTCGATTTGGCACCCTCAACCGGAGTTGTGGTCCCTCCATGTGTGGGGCGCTCAACGGTTACCCGCTGTTCTTTCAGTGGGAGTGCTAAATACCATCACTCAGGCTAGAGCTCCGTCGACACGACGGCTGTATGCCTCGAAGTGGTCGGTGTTCTCCAGCTGGTGCACAGCTCGGGGATGTTCACCCCTTAGTTGTGAAGTGACGTAGGTTCTCTCCTTCCTACAGGAGCTGTTGGATAAGGGCAGAGCCCCATCCACGCTCAAAGTTTATGTGGCGGCCATCGCAGCATTTTCTGAGACAGCGTTCGGTCAGTCAATAGGAAGGAACGATTTGGTCATCCGCTTCCTTAGAGGAGCTAGGCGGCTGAATCCTCCCAGACCTCCGTCAGTCCCTGTATGGGACCTCGCGACGGTTTTGGAGGCCATGAAGGGTCCCCCTTTTGAGCCTATCCAAACGATTAGCCTCCAGCATCTGTCGTTCAAGACAGTGTTCTTGTTGGCTCTCGCTTCAGTGAAGCGTGTGGGTGACCTGCACGCGCTCTCGGTGAGCCAGTCGTGCTTGGAGTTTGGGCCTAATGACTCAAGGGTCATACTCAAACCTAGGCACGGTTATGTGCCGAAATCCCTCAACACGCCGTTTCGGGCTCAGGTTGTTGCCCTGTCTGCCCTGTCGGTGTCTGGAGAGGATGGAGACTCGAGTCTTCTTTGCCCTGTTAGGGCATTAAGAGCTTATGTGTCTCGCTCCGCTGTCTTTAGACAGACTGAGCAGCTGTTTGTCTCATTCAGTGGACGTTCCAAGGGAATGGCTGTTTCGAGACAGACTCTATCCAGATGGATAGTTGACGCCATAGCATTAGCTTATGCTTCCAGGGGCCTTCAGTGCCCGCTGGGCGTCAGAGCACACTCCACAAGGGGCGTCGCCTCATCGTGGGCGTGGTCTACGGGGATCTCCTTGCAGGATATATGTATGGCGGCAGGTTAGGCCTCGTCGTCTACATTTATCAGGTTCTATAACCTGGAGGTTCCTGCCTTGCAGGCAAGGCTGCCGTCGGTATAGTCGAATCAGGGCCCTGATTGGAACTCTGAGATCGCGAGCATTATGCGCTGCCGACTGTTATATGGGCAGTATTGCGTAAGACCCGCATTGCCACATTGGTCAGGCCTTGCCTCGACTGTGTGATGTCATATTGCCGCATCTACGGGTGCTGCTAGATATGGGACGGAGGGCTCCCCCCCTCTCCTGTCCTGGACTCTCTGTGAGTCCCTCGGGTGACTGTGCACTGTAAATCCTGGGCGTTCTTTCAGGTTTATTGGTGTGTGATCCCTGCGCGCACGGCGTTTTACATGGGGTTCCCGTAGCGTCTTAGCTAAGACGCAGTACGAGAAAATTCTCGTAAGAGAACGTACTCGGTTACTAATGGAACCTCGGTTCTCTCTAGAAGAGGGAACGAGTACTTCGTTCTCTGCCGTGCGTACGATTCACTCTGGTTCGCTTCGGCGATGAAATAAATCAGGTGAGTCAGCCTTTTCGAGCTCCTTTTATAGGGTTGGGCCACACCCGTTTCGGCGGGAAATGGCATGAAGGGCGCGAAGCCATTCAAAATTAAATTCAAAATTAAGGATAATTTTTTGCTTCAGTATTTCGTGAAAAAAAACTTCCCGTAGCGTCTTAGCTAAGACACAGTACTTGTTCCCTCTGCTAGAGAGAACCGAGGTTACGTTAGTAACCGAGTACGTTTGGACTCCTTTTGCCTGAATTACTGCAGCAATGCGGCGTGGCATGTAGTCGATCAGTCTGTGGCACTGCTCGGGTATTATGAGAGCCCTGGTTGCTCTGATAGTGGCCTTCAGCTCTTCTGCATTGTTGGGTCTGGCATATCGCATCTTCCTCTTCACAATACCCCATAGATTTTCTATGGGGTTGGTTAAGGTCAGGCGAGTTTGCTGGCCAATTAAGAACAGGGATACCATGGTCTTTAAACCAGGTACTGGTAGCTTTGGCACTGTGTGCAGGTGCCAAGTCCTGTTGGAAAATGAAATCTGCATCTCCATAAAGTTGGTCAACAGCAGGAAGCATGAAGTGCTCTAAAACTTCCTGGTATACAGCTGCGTTGACCTTGGACCTCAGAAAACACAGTGGACCAACACCAGCAGATGACATGGCACCCCAAATCACTGACTGTGGAAACTTTACACTGGACCTCAAGCAACGTGGATTGTGTGCCTCTTCTCTCTTCCTCCAGATTCTGGGACCCTGATTTCCAAAGGAAATGCAAAATGTACTTTCATCAGAGAACATAACTTTGGACAACTCCGCAGCAATCCAGTTCTTTTTGTCTTTAGATGCTTCTGATGCTGTCTGTTGTTGTGGCTTGACACAAGGAATGCGACAGCTGAAACCCATGTCTTGCATACGTCTGTGCGTAGTGGTTCTTGAAGCACTGACTGCAGCTGCAGTCCACTCTTTGTCAATCTCCCCCACATTTTTGAATGGATTTGGTTTCACAATCCTCTCCAAAGTGCGGTTATCCCTATTGCTTGTACAATTTTTTTCTACCACATCTTTTCCTTACCTATTAATGTGCTTGGATACAGAGCTCTGTGAACAGCCAGCCTCTTTTGCAATGACCTTTTGTGTCTTGCCCTCCTTGTGCAAGGTATCAGTGGTCATCTTTTGGACAACTGTCAAGTCAGCAGTCTTCCTCATGATTGTGTAGCCTACAGAACTAGACTGAGAGACCATTTAAAGGCCTTTGCGGTTTTTTTGAGTTAATTAACTGAAAAGAGTGTGAAACCAGGTGTCTTCAATATTGAACCTTTTTACAGTATTCTAATTTTCTGAGATACTGAATTTGGGATTTTCCTTAGTTGTCAGTTATAATCATCAAAATTAAAATAAATAAATATTTGAAATGTATCAGTCTGTGTGTAATGAATGAATATAATATACAAGTTTCACTTTTTGAATGGAATTAGTGAAATAAACCTTTTGATGATATTCTAATTATATGACCAGCACCTGTATACATGTGTATTCAAAAGTGGTAGACTGTTTTAGTGGGATGCTCAGTCAATATAGCCTCATTTTTCTTTACTGAAATAAAAAAGCAGTAAAAATACACAACCATTTTGATAAAATAATCTGATTTAATAAATGTGTTTCAAAAAAGAGAGAAGAAAAAAACACTACAAAAAGCAAGTGAGTGAGGCAGTGACAAAGATGGTTAGCATTGCATGAACAAATTCTTTTAGATTCTATACATAAACACCTTAGTTCAGTCAATCAGTTAATATCAATTTACTACCAACAGTCAGATTACAGTGCTTGTTTTCATTAAGACTTAGTCTCTCTAACAACAGATTTCAATTTGTCTTGCATCAAACCAGCTTTGACTGATCTAAAGATATTAAAGGAAAAGCTGACTTTGCTTGGCCTGTTTAAAAAAAGAAAAAGTCTGTAGTATACACAGAAATATACCTGGACTGATTTAACAGTCATTTTACAAACCCTGAGCTAAAGCGGTCTACTTTAACTTATACAGGAGCAAAGAACATAAGGACACTTTCTGTTTTTAAAGTGAATTAATCAACAACAACAAAAAACTTCAAGGCTTCTAGAATACATACAATTAATGTATGGTATTACGTTAGTGTATAAAATATACAGCTTTGGGGGGGCTGCATTCTGTACAGGCTTGAATGGTAAACAGACACTTTCCCTTTACAAAAAAAAAAAAATTATGTCACGATCCAAGTAAGTTATTTTGAGTGTGGGAAGACAAAGGTGGTGAAACCATGTTCTATCAAAAAAAGAAAAGAAAAGAACCTAGGGTCTCTCTCTCTCTCTCTCTCTCTCTCTCTCTCTCTCTACATACATACATACATACATACATACATACATACACACATACACACATACACACATACACACATACACACATACATATATATAAAAGCAGACTAATCAAGCCCATAAACAACCCCTAACTAGATCAGAAGAGCTCTTTGAATTAAAGATTTAAAGCCCTGAGTTCTCACACTTTCTTTTATTAAAACTTTATCAAAACCAGGTGTTAAGCCTATGGAATACAGGAGTGTTAACAGTTCCATTATACGAATAGATGCGCTGATAAGCATACAGTAAACATGTCAAATGACAGCATTTTGGTGAATAACTGAGGACCATTCCTTAACATATTTGATAAGGCTAAAAGATTAAAGAGGTTGCTTTTATATCAAATCTGTATATAACTTATTATATAAAAGAAAATTAAAGTTGCATAATTATCCCATCTACTTTTCTTCAACCACAATATGTATTGAACCACTTGTACTTTGTATTATATAAAGTAAAAACCTAATTAAAATGGAATGTTCTTAAAGACCAATCGGTGCCTTTCATTGTAAGATTAGCTGTTTAAGGTTGTCATGCAAGATGGTGTCTTTGACATCACGGAAGACGAGTCGAATGTTCTCGGTGTTAATGGCAGTGGTGAAGTGATGGTAAAGGGGCTTCTCCTGCGGTTCACGGCGCTTGTTATGGAAGCAATCAACCAGGAACTTCTGCACATCCGGCAGATTATGGGGATCTCCTGTGAACTCGGGGAAGTAGTCCTTGATGTTTACATTCTTAACTTTTTCTTCAAGCAAGTCTGTCTTATTGAGGAAGAGAATGATGGAGACTTTGGCGAAGGCGCAGTTGTTGACGATAGTCTCGAAGATACTAAGCGACTCTGTGAGCCGGTTGGTCTGACGGTCTTCCATGAGCACCTGATCGTATTCGCTGGATGAGACTAAGAAGAGAATGGAGGTCACAGAGTTAAAGCACTCAAACCACCGCTTGCGCTCTGACCGCTGCCCTCCCACATCCACCATCTTGAAAGGAACACTCCTGATCTCAAAGTCATACTCATGGATACCCTTGGTGGGCTTTCGTGCCAGAAGTATATCCTGTTGGCTGGGCAAGTAGTCCTGCAGATTAAATGGAAACAAAAATCAATCCGACCGGCATAATACTATAAAACCCTGAAACATTTATTAAAAATGAGTGTATTTATTATTTATTTATTAAAAATTGCATGTATTAGAGATGGGCGATATGCCTGTAGACACAAACTAATAAATTTGTGAATTCTGTCACTATCACAGTTATGCTCACATCACAGTCACAGTAAATTTACATGTGTTTAAGACTTGCCAGTTTAAATGTTGAAGCCATTTTAAATTGTTCAAAGCCCAAAAATGAGAACTCAATTAGGTATTTGCATGCTGTCTGAGTGACTGTTTCTGAGCCCATAACACCAAATTGCACACTCAGAAACCATCACACGAATACCAAATTGAGTTTTCTTCTGCAGCCTATTGTGCTTAAATAGTCAAATACTCAGAAAGGTTCGTCTTGGCTAGTATTCACGCATTTAAGTGAACATGAACAGTTGGGGTTGGGGAATTTGTTTTTTTTAATTCATGTGTCAATATACCGGATTCATGCATTAAGTCTTAAAGTGACAGCAGCCTAGTATTCTGTTGTTAACTAATAATGTAAAGGCTGATTTATACCTTTGAGTTGGACCTACGCCGTAGCCTACGCATAGACGTACTCCCTTATGCCTTAGCCTGACATGCACCTCTCCAAAAATCTAACAGCCCATCAATTCTACGTGGACCAAAAGCACTGTGATTGGTCCGCTAGAATCCCTCCCTCCGTATGTTCTTGAGTTTTGTGTCTTTATGTGCTCTTTTTAATATATTTTAATGTTACACCTTCTTATAAAAAAATTAAACAAAGCAAAGAACAATTGACTTATCATTTTTCAGGGACAAACAATGTTGATCTGCCGTGGTACAAGTCCTTGTGGATATGGAAAGAATGCCATCTCTTGTTCCATTGTGGTCTCCTTTTGTAGTTTTAAATAATGATTTGATATTATTTGCCGCGTCACGGCTATAATGCTTCTCCGTCGAGCTGCTGCTTCTTCAGCTTTTGTCATGGTACTGCAGGTTACACCAGCAACATGTCCGTGGACACTGCAGACTAGCAGTTTGCATGTGTACTGCACATCGACACGAACAACAACGCAGAAAAATAAATGAAAACTGACGCATAGCCTACGGTGTAAAGGCTACAGCGTAAAGGCTACGGCGTAGGTCCGACGCAGAAGTATAAATCAGCCTTTAGAAGCGGTGTTTCCGGGTCCAACTCGCTTCACTTGAGAATACTACCTCAGCAGCTGTTTATGAGCATTTGATTATTCATATTAAACATGCAAGTTAAATGTTTTCAAACTTACGATGCAGACTACAGTCTCCATGCTCACAGTGTCCCAAACACATTATTTTTATATTTATTTATATTTTCATTGTCTGGCTATATGGGATTTCGGTATGGAGTTAAAGGTTAGGATTATATTTTTTTGGTAGTATTATAATCACACTGTGAGTGTATATTAGCACCTTTTGTTGTTTTCTCATGGTATCTGATAAAGTGTTTGGACACGGAAGCGGTGACACGTGAATTCAGACTTAAGCGGATATCTGCTGCTGCTTGGGTCATTAAGGTTAATCAAAACAAAAAATAAAAATTACCTCATACAGAGGGTATAGAATGTACAGAGGGTATAGAAAATAATCACCCTCCTTTGAAATAATCACATTTTGTAGCTTTTCACACTGTATAATTATTTTAATTCAGCTGTATTACCTTATAACATCGAAGTGAAAGATAAATCACCAACAACAACAAAAATTATAATAATAACATAAAAATCACTTGACTCAAAAAGGATCACCCCCTTGTGTCAGTATTTCGTTGAACCACCATTTGCTTTAATTGCAGCCTTTAGTCTGTTGGTATATGTCTCTTACTTTGCACATCTAGACTTTGCAATATTTGCCCACTCTTCTTAGCAGAACTGCTCAAGTTCAGTTCAGAGTTGCTGTAGGTCTCTTGGTTGCCTCTCTGACCAGTTTCCTCCTGGGTCTTTTATCCAGTTTGGACTGACGTTCTGATCTAGGGAGGGTATGTGCTGTACCAAATACCTTCCACTTCTTAATAATAGACTTCACTGTGCTTCTAGGCATTGATAAAGCCTTTTTAGTATCCATCTCCTGACTTATGCCTGTCCACAACTTTATCCCGGAGATCTTTTGACAGAACATTGCCACCCATAGTTGATTGTTTGCTTCAGTTGCACTACCAAGGACTGAAATGCTCCAAGCTAATTAAAATGACTACAGCTGATCACAGTTGAAAGTCAAATGGCTTTGTGTGCCATGGAGAAGGTGATTCGCTACAGTTGTTTGAGTTTACAAGTAATTTTTAGGAGGGTGTGAACCTTTTCCCAACTCTGTGATTGTTTTTTTTTTTTTTCTGAATGTGGCTATTTTAAAGGTGGTTTAAAAGGTTTGATTATTTTTTAACTGTAGGTAGGTAGGTAGGTAAGTAGGTATGTATATATATATATATATCTATATATAGATATATATATATATATCTATATATATATATATATATAGATATATATATATATATATATATGTTTTTTTTTTTTTTTGTAGAATGTAATTTCTCAATGTGATCAGATTTGTCATGTTGCGCACCCCTAACTTGTATTAATGGTACAATGCAATAAATCGGTACAAGTAAAATCCACTATATCAGCCAAGCTAATGTCAGTGCATACAAAACTCTATTGATAGCCTTTTTAATGGATAACAAACAAACAAAAAAACTAGCTTTCTTCCTGTGAATTTAAAGTCTCATTTCATTTCAGAAATTCTGTGTACATCTTTTTTGGGGTCATTAAGTTGTACCATGTACAAACAGGTATAATACCAGCTACCTTGTGCTCTAGATACCAGTACTGAACACAACATTAACTTTTATAAAAAAATAAAACAATGTTACCAATTGTCCAAGTTTATCCACATTGTCCAGGAAATACTTCACAGATTCACCCTAAAAAGATGTAAAGAAAGCACACAATCATAATTAGGTCTCCAATATGTTAGCTTTGGTGCAGAAGGTGCAACTTTGAATCTGTCTTCTGCGGTCTCCCAATTTCCCTGTTTTATGCATTTTCTGTTACATTATACAATCCTGTCCAAAAAAAAAAAAAAAAGATAATAATAATTGATATTAGTTATTAATTATATCTCGCTCTCTTTTACACACACACACACACAGTAGAACATAACTATACAATATTTTCCACCAGATTTGCTGGTCCAAGGTTATGATATACTACAGGTTACTCATTCATAAATATGTTTACCTAACACAAAATCAGTCAAATGAGGCTCTGCTGTGTTGGCCTCTTATTGGCTTGCTTTGTGGGGAATGCATATCAGCATGGGCGTAGGTTTAGGGGGGGACGCTAGGTACTAGTCCCTATCAATATTTTGAGATTACAAATTTGTCCCCACCAATATTTAGCAAGCTCATTTGTACTGCTATTTGGATCTTTGCACTGCTATTTGGATCGATTCTAACGGCCAGGACGACGACAGTACATGAAACGCCGTAATTTGATTGGCGGCGGGGTATCTGACAGGCTACACGCGTGGGCCGGGACTACTTTTGTGCTTGCACTAGCAGCGAGCGGGTGGTGGTGTGTGTGTGCGCATGTTGACGACGCCGACGGTAAGTTACCAGGGCTGACTCTCTGCCACATACAAAGGCCAGAGTAAAAACATTTTAATATTCCGTTTTTTTTGCCCCTTTTTGTAATTTGGACATGCCACCCAAGAAGAAAAAAGGGGACATAAGAAGCTTTTTCATAAAGCAGAGTCAGAGTGTAAGTAGGCAAAATAACTAGCTAGCCACATAAATAAACTAGCAGTATTGACTGACTAGGCTTTCAAATGAAGATTCTACTGTGGAAAATAGTATTAACTGGTGATAGTATGTGTTACCCAGGATGATAGAATGCTACGTTAGCAAGTAACTGCTGAGACCAAACCTGAGACCAAAGCAAAGCTGAGACCAAACCTACGCCCATGCATATCAGCCTTAAGTAGAGAAAGTGACTTGGTCACCAAAAATGAATGTTTATCACTAAATAAATACGGATAAACATGTTAATCACACTTTGTACAACAATGGAGATTTTAGTTGGAAAATGTGAGCTAAATCCTAATCTCAGTCACAAGGGTTCTACCCCTGAACATGCATAATCTTATCTTCATAACTGAAATGCAAACTATACTCACGTACAGAGAGAATGCCCTCATTGTCATGAGTCACTTCATTTGTGTTTTCAACTCATACCTGTGCATAACTCTCAGGTTACAAAAATTGCCCATGCTACGCTCAAAACATTTGATTTCTTGAGCATAATCACATTACATTCTAAATATAGAAGCACCATGATTAGAGCCTTGACATGAGTAATTATGCAAGTACACTGTGCTTATCTCTCATGATTCATAATACCAAGCTGTTTAACAACAGATCAACATTCTTTCAAGTTTACAGCCCTACAAAATGAAAAACTGTGAGTGTATTCTATATCCAAAACTTTACTTCACAGGGACTAAGAACAACTGAAATGATCAGTTCATGATGTACAATAGTTCATAATAAATATAAATGATGAGCAATCATTTAATATTTACCAGCTGAAACTCTCTCCGTCTGTCGTAGGCATTCTGAACACCACTGTCTTGCCACAGGGCACGGATGGAGGGCAGGTAGTTGAGGAAGACTTTGGTCTCCACCATCCCTTTGGCCATAATGGATGAGCGGGTGTCAAAGGCCATCATTGTCTCCCCATGAACCTGATTCTCAGGATCTCCCCAAGGGATGTTCAGCTTCTCACGGGCATCCACCAGCACTCGGACACCTTAACAGACCATTAGAGATATTGACATGTGTGACCCTGGACCACAAAACCAGTCTTAAGTGTCCTTTTTTCGAAATTGAGATTTATACATCATCTGAAAGCTGAATAAATAATAGGGCTGCACGATTAATCGCATGAGATGTTCATGAGTGTCTAGTAAAGCTGGTTCTGTGATTAGTACTAAACATCCATAATCTGCTTTCAAATGGAGAGGCACCTAATATACAGAGCGATAGTTCACTGACAAGCTACGCAATATCACGTTCATAACCAAATGAGATACATCTGCGATTATGAACGCGATATTGTGTAGCTTGTCAGTGAATTAAGTGCCGCTCCATTTGACGCAGGTGATGGATGTTTAGTACTAATCACAGAACCAGCTTTACTAAAGAGACATGCATGACAATTGCATGCGATTACTCGTGCAGCCCTAATAAAAAAGCTTTCCACTGATGCATTTATAGGACAATATTTGGCCGAGATACAACTGGAATCTGAGGGTGCAAAAAAAAAAAAAAAAAACCTAAATACTGAGAAAATCACCTTTGAAGATGTCCAAATGAATTCTTAGCAATGCATATTACTAATCAAAAATTAAGTTTTGATATATTAACAGTAGGAAATTTTAAAAATATCTTCATGGAACATGATCTTTACTTAATACCCTAATGATTTTTGGCATGACAGAAAAGTAGATAATTTTGACCCATACAATGTATTTTTGGCTGTTGCTACAAATTTACCCCAGTGACTTAAGACCAGGGTGGTCCAGGGTCATATATTGCATTTATCAGGTTACTATAAAAGAAAAAAAGAAAATTAAATGCCATTTTTTTTACTATGCACTCTCAGACCATGTCATTTTGTCAACATCATACCTGCCAACCTTGAAGAAATTTTATGAGTACTACATGAGTACTACTCATTTTTATGATCTCTGCTGAATAAAGTGCTTCATTCTTTTTTTTCTGAGGAAATCCAATTCTCAAATACTCAACCAAATCACATTTTGGGGTGAATTATATCTTATTCCTCTCATCGCGAAGCAAACAGTAAAATAAAAACTTTATTTAACATTAGAATCTGAATAGGGCGTTCAGCGCGGGGGCGTGGTCACAATAGAAGAAAAACGGACATCGCGTTGTTTTGATTAGGGCTGCAACTAACGATTATTTTGATAATCGATTAATCTGTTGATTATTTTTACGATTAATCGATTAATCGGTTTATGTACTTATATTTTAGTTTTTCCCATTTTTTCCCCAAGTAAATAATTAATAAATGGTCTTTATCCTTCAGCATAGATTTTTAAGAGATTTTAACCATTTTGCACTGTCATATCCTTATCACAAATATACCTGGAGTTGTTTTATTGTGTTAGTAATCCTTTGTCAAACTCTTCTGCAATCAAAACACTGACCCATACTCTAGCAAATTTCACAAGGAGATTTCAAATAATGTTTTCACCATGGCAGTCCTTAGAGCTCCTAAAGTAGTTTAACATCCCGAACAAAGCTTATTAAGCAATCTTTTTCAGAACATATTTTCACGAAGAATAAGTATAAAACAGAATAAAATTGCAGTGCATTGTATTTTATTATTTACTGGGAAACAGCTTTATAGCTTTTGCTGTGAAATTGTAAACAATCCTTCGAATAAAGTGCCAATGGCATGAAACCTGAATGGAACTCACAATTTAAAGTAAAATCCATCAGAAGGTTGTCCAGAAAAAAAAAAAAATCGGACACACACAAAAAACCTGCTGTGTGTAAAAAAGCAGTGAATACTTAGAAAAAAAAGTGCATTTCAAATATCTTTAAACATTTATTGCTCTCATTCAGTCACAATTAGGCTGCACGACTGAATTTTGAACTGGTAAATGACAAACTGATCACAGAACATGTTTGTAAAGCTTTAAATGTTAACTGTTAAAAAGCAATGTTATCAGCTTTTACGACTAAACATTTGCAAACATGTACTGGAGAATCTGCACAAATAAAAGTCTTAGGAGCCGTTCACAAATCGCGCCTAAAAACGCGTGGAAAACGCTAGGCGCACCGCTTTCTCCTTCTGTCCAAAGCGCTCGGGCAGAAGCGCCCCTGAGGCGTCTGCCTTTGCTAAGCAACCATGACGTGCTCTCTCCTTGAAGACGCGGAAATTTCAGCAAAGGATAAATGGATTTGCAGCTCAAAAAAATCGCTTGCAGTAGCTCTGCTACTAAATTTATTTCAAAATGGAAATCCATATACAACTATGATCAGCTGTTCCTTTCATCTTGACTGAGCTTTTAACGTTGTTACGGGAAAGAATGAAGCTGATTGGTTAGTTCTTGTCACATGACCCGCGGTGCGCTTGCGGCATTCTGAAAAGTTGAAATGTTTTTAACTCGATGCGGTGCGGTGTTGGAAATAACAAACTTGAGCGCGCAAAAGACGCGATATGTGAACGTCCCCTTAAACAGTTCAGTAGTGCAGAGTTTACAGGTTACTCTTCTTTTTTGAAGGCTCAAAGTAAAGTACTCCCAGCTCCCACATCACGCTGAATGCTGCAGAGACGCTGTTTTGGGAAGCACGTGACATAAAACAAGGCCAGCTATTGGCTATTCGCTACTTCTCCTGCTGTACTGGCTGAGTAAAACCTCCGGTGGCTCATTACTGCCACACTTTGGTCACCGCAGATTTGAAATATGCACGAAATGAGCCGCTTACGGCAAATAAAAGTTATTTAGCAACGAATCGATGACTAAATTAGTTGAAAACTATTTTAATAATCGATTTTAATCGATTAAATGGATTCGTTGTTTCAGCTCTAGTTTTGATATGGATTACTTTATCACAGAATATTTGTTTTCGGCGGCACTTGTTTAGTTTAAAAGTAGACATGTCAAGCTTTCTATAGATATCTCTTCTCATGTCTCTTCGTTAAGTATTCACGGAGTTACAGTTTATTGTAATGACATGTTTGTAAATGAAGATCCGCGCAGACAGGCTGCAGACAGCACACCTTGTTTGTTATCTTTATTTTATTAGTGCACAAAGTTTTGTTGTTATTATGTCTGTATACAAATAAAAGTAGACCCTTTACAGATTAGATTTTGCTCTTATCTGTACGATCAAAACCGAAAGTGTAATTTAAGTTCTTTTCGGGGTTATCAGGGGAAAATGACTCATAACGCGTATACCGACTCGAGGGTTGAACAGAACAATTCAAAACGAAAGAAAACAGACTGCTCTCTGCTTATGTAACGTTAAGCTGTATGAAATGTGCATTTCTGACGCGTTCACTACTGCGAAGATCGCGAGACAGCATTGTCAACTTTATCTTTGCAGTCGACACGACATTGATACAGAAAACACTTGTTTATTAATAATTATATTCATAAAATATTCATAATCATTACTTTTGCCGGTTCTTTGTGACAGCTTTTAAATGCGTTGTTGGCAGCGCCACCCTTACATGTCAGCCTAACGTACATGAACGCGTGAACTGAGCTCGTCACAGCTGGACTGCTTGTTATGATGTCAAGGTCACTTTTAATATTCATAAATTCAATTAGGCTAAACATAGCCTAACTGTTACCTTTATTTTACGTTAATCAGCACCTGGCCTGTCTAAAACCTTCTAGATTTCAAGCCATTCCACCACTTTTCTAACTGCCAACTGAAGCCGCTTGTCCACCAGGGTCGGATCAATTTTTGTTCCGACGCGACGCCTGTGACGTTTTCGCTGCTTGGGGGCGGAATTTGTGGGCTGGAAGTTTTGGAGGGAAAAATACATTTTTAGCATTTACTTATCATTTTGCAATGGATCGACGACGAAGACTCGCTATCAGGAACCGGGTGGTCAGCATTGCGGTGTTGTACCTGCGTTGGAAGAGGGGGAGACGGCAGTTCTGGGTCCATCCCATCCTGCAACTTTAAATACAACCCGAATTCCGGAAAAGTTGGGACGTTTTTAAAATTTTAATAAAATGAAAACTAAAAGACTTTCAAATCACATGAGCCAATATTTTATTCACAATAGAACATAGATAACATAGCAAATGTTTAAACTGAGAAAGTTTACAATTTTATGCACAAAATGAGCTCATTTCAATTTTGATTTCTGCTACAGGTCTCAAAATAGTTGGGACGGGGCATGTTTACCATGGTGTAGCATCTCCTTTTCTTTTCAAAACAGTTTGAAGACGTCTGGGCATTGAGGCTATGAGTTGCTGAAGTTTTGCTGTTGGAATTTGGTCCCATTCTTGCCTTATATAGATTTCCAGCTGCTGAAGAGTTCGTGGTCGTCTTTGACGTATTTTTCGTTTAATGATGCGCCAAATGTTCTCTATAGGTGAAAGATCTGGACTGCAGGCAGGCCAGGTTAGCACCCGGACTCTTCTACGACGAAGCCATGCTGTTGTTATAGCTGCAGTATGTGGTTTTGCATTGTCCTGCTGAAATAAACAAGGCCTTCCCTGAAATAGACGTTGTTTGGAGGGAAGCATATGTTGCTCTAAAACCTTTATATACCTTTCAGCATTCACAGAGCCTTCCAAAACATGCAAGCTCCCCATACCGTATGCACTTATGCACCCCCATACCATCAGAGATGCTAGCTTTTGAACTGAACGCTGATAACATGCTGGAAGGTCTCCCTCCTCTTTAGCCCGGAGGACATGGCGTCCGTGATTTCCAACAAGAATGTCAAATTTGGACTCGTCTGACCATAAAACACTATTCCACTTTGAAATAGTCCATTTTAAATGAGCCTTGGCCCATAGGACACGACGGCGCTTCTGGACCATGTTCACATATGGCTTCCTTTTTGCATGATAGAGCTTTAGTTGGCATCTGCTGATGGCACGGCGGATTGTGTTTACCGACAGTGGTTTCTGAAAGTATTCCTGGGCCCATTTAGTAATGTCATTGACACAATCATGCCGATGAGTGATGCAGTGTCGTCTGAGAGCCGGAAGACCACGGGCATCCAATAAAGGTCTCCGGCCTTGTCCCTTACGCACAGAGATTTCTCCAGTTTCTCTGAATCTTTTGATGATGTTATGCACTGTAGATGATGAGATTTGCAAAGCCTTTGCAATTTGACGTTGAGGAACATTGTTTTTAAAGTTTTCCACAATTTTTTTACGCAGTCTTTCACAGATTGGAGAGCCTCTGCCCATCTTTACTTCTGAGAGACTCTGCTTCTCTAAGACAAAGCTTTTATAGTTAATCATGTTACAGACCTGATATCAATTAACTTAATCACTATATGTTCTCCCAGCTGAATCTTTTCAAAACTGCTTGCTTTTTTAGCCATTTGTTGCCCCCGTGCCAACTTTTTTGAGACCTGTAGCAGGCATTAAATTTTAAATGAGCTAATTAAGTGGATAAAAGTGTAAAATTTCTCAGTTTAAACATTTGCTATGTTATCTATGTTCTATTGTGAATAAAATATTGGCTCATGTGATTTGAAATTCCTTTAGTTTTCATTTTATTAAAATTTAAAAAACGTCCCAACTTTTCCGGAATTCGGGTTGTATGAAACCATAGCAACGGCCATACACAAATTCTCGCCGCCGAGTTTCCATTGGCTGCTGCCCCGCGTTTTGACGCTCTCATTTGCATAAAGTATCCACCGAGATACTTTTTTGACGCGCTGCTGTTGACCAAATCGACGCGACGCGACCCATCATGCTTTGCGGGGCGTTTTTGCTGCCTGACGTAGTTCCATAGGAAATGAATGGGCTTTGATGTCACGTCAGAAATCGAGACGCTGGTGGACAAGCGGCTTGAGCTTGTGGGTAAGAGGGGCAGGTGGGCGGGGGGTTAACATGCACCGCTCTGATTGGCCGACAGCTTTTCACTGTGGATCAGCGGCAGAATCAGCGTCATAGATTGCAGAAACTGAAATCGGCTACAGTGAGTTCTGTAACTACAATTATACAGTATACAAAACGTTATTATAAAGTATAATAAATATAATATATTATATAAAGTGACTATACTAATATGCATGTCAATTAAAGCACCCAAAATAGTGAATATTTTTCCTCAATTTAAAATAATGGTATTAAAAAGTTATGTAATATGTTATGACTGAACTACAAACAGTAAACATCATACTTACAGTAATTCATTCATGTAAGTGAATATGATATAATACATATTAAATAAATGTTTGTATTTAATAGGGGCAAATGTATTTTGTCGAGCACTATTAAACAGGTTAATAACTTCCATCCTAAATTATGTAACGTTAGCCTCCTTTTTTCGTTTGTTAACCGTTGTGTCAGGTAACGTTATGTCTCAAGAAACAGTTGAGATAGATATATCAGAATAATGTCATAAAACAATCACTCATCCAGATGACTAACAGACAAAAGTAGGCGCTGTACTTTCTCTAGAGGCGCTAAGTTTTCTAAAAGTGTTATGTGAGACTTGAACATAGACTGTAAACGTTTTAGAAACAGTCGTGTCCGTTTTCTAAGTCTACGTGTTTTTTCTGAGCATGTATATTTGGTGTTCAACAAAGCCACCGTTTAAAACCACTGGCCTAGCACGCGTCGTCTATGGGCTGGGTGAGCAATCGAAAGTTTGCATTAGTTACGCGAAAGAAGTCGATAAAACACATTTACCTGCCGCGACAATAAAATAGAGATTTCACTGAGTGTTCCTTTTTAATAATGAACGTGTCTCTTTCGATTTCAGTCTACTGGTGTGATACCTTTGATAACATTGCTGTAGATTGTAGCCCGGAACTCTTCTTTGGCCCGCTGATCGAAGTCCTGCCCATGAATTATGCGCATTTGTTTGAGGAAAGTTGACTTGCCACTTTCGCCTGCTCCTAGCAGCAAGATCTTCACCAGTTTCTTCACAAAAGTCTTCTCTCGGCGCAGGCTTTTATCGATCTCCTTAGACTTTCTGATTTGGTCAATTTCGACGCTGGAGAGAAGACAATTGGGAATACAAACTATAGACCGGGAGGGCAGGAAATCCGCCATCTTTGTAGTAACGACTTCATGGATATATCACTGCCGCGCGAGGCGCGTTCACGTGTTCTTTACAAACAGGCGGATACCACGGGTGTGGTTTAATGTTTGGAAATGAATACAACACACTGACCACTATTTATTGTTTTATCATTTATATTTTATTGGGCTGGGTAATTCATATTAAGCATTACATTTTCATGTCCACGTCATGTCTTACTATATTCGATAAAATGTTTACTGAAACAGTAGGCTATTCTTTAAAAACGACTGACAGCATGGTAATTTTTTTTAATAATTTGGTTTGAGTAAATATTTTGCCAGTTCCTGGTTTTTATTATTATTATTATCTCTAATAATTCAATATATTTTTTACACAGCCTGTCAGTATAACTCCATCCTAATAATCTTTGTAATGTTCATTTAACTAACAAAAATAAGTTCCTCATATACAATTTTATTTTATTATTTTAATTATTACAGAGATAAACTGTCCTGCATAATATGAATGACCCAGCTGATCAAACAATTCAAGTGAACATTTTTAATGAGCAGATTTACCTTTTCCTCTAAGTAAAACTTTTTTGTACAATAATCACAAAACCAAATGTTTATTATACAGTAATGATAAATTCAGATCGAAAGCCCCTGGGGAAGTTTCATGTCAGCCTCGTGCCGTCGTGTGAAAAAGACGACACCAACGCCATCTAGCGTGTTACTGTAATCACTGCGCTCTGCATACAGGTTTACCTACAGTACATGAGCAGAGCTGTCAACTGACTGGCGCACACAGCTGTCGTCTTTGTGCGCATCAGTGATGATTTTTGATTAGACATAGCAAAAGAGATAGTACGATTACCTACCGAGCATTTCCCATTTCATTCTCTCGTCTATGACAGACTGTAGCGTTCTGACGCGAATAAGACCATAAGGAATGTCCGGGACCACGGGCAGCATTACGACCCGCGTATGGCATGCCTGAAGAAGGTGGATTGAGAGCATCATCCATAGCTCATCACCATCTGTGTTATTTACATTCTCGCGAAAGAGATACGAATAATGTTACATATGGTTTCTGTAATCGAACAAATAATCTTTCATGCCTTAAAATCCAATGATATTTTTGCTGGTCTTGCTGTATTTGAGCGCAGTAATGTAGGCCTAATTACTTTAATCCTCATTATTATAGGCTGTCAATTTAACTTTCAGTGGTGATTCCATCCATTCAGAATATTAAACCGTCTTGTATATGCAAAATAAATAAATATTGTCACCTGGACCAGAAACTAATTATTTTAAGAGTATGCGAACACGGTCCTTGTTTTAGTCCCAGAGGAACTTAAAAAGGAACTTCAATTAAATCAATTTAAATTGCGTGACATTGTTATTTTTGCTTGTTTGAATCTAATGTAATTTATTGTCCGGATTTTTTTTGTCACATCCTAGATTTTGTTCTTTTGTTTTCCAAGTAATTTAATTGTATTATTAAGTAGTGCTGACCCCCCCCCCCCCCCCCCCAAAAAAAAATTTAACCACACTCAAATAAATAATTAAATAAATAAAATAAATTTATTAAAAATTATACTATAAATTTCATTATAAATCATATTATATTCTAAATATAAAATGTACAGTGCCTTTCATAACTAACTTCATAAATTCATAACCCTTCATTTTTTTCACGTTTTGTTCTGTTTGCAGCCTTATATGTTAAACTGCTTTAAATTTTAATTTCTTCCACATCAGTTTACACTCCAAACATACATTTTAACAACTTTGCAAATTTCTTAAAAATAAAAAAAACTTAAATGATTTCATTGCATAAGTAATCATACCCTTATCTTGGACAGTTGAAATTTACCTCAGGAGCATATTGCTTATATATGTTACAACACTTCGAGTGATGTTAACCTTTGGCAAATTCATTTAAATATGTAAGTTTTGGAAAGGCACACATGTCTTAATAATAGGTCTAACAGCTAATAATGCATATCAGAGCAAAAACCAAGCCCAGAGGTCAAAATAACAGCTCAGAAACAGGTTTGCATCAAGCCACACATCTGGAAAAGAGTTCAGTAAAGCGTTCTGCTTCATTGAAGGGTCACAGAAGCATGTAGTCTCTGTTGCCCTTAATGGAAAAAGTTTGAAACAACCAGGACTCTTCATTGAGCTGGCCTTCTGGCCAAAAGAGCAATTGATGGAGAAGGGCTTTGGTCTGAGTGGCGACCTAGAACCTGTTGGTCACTCTATTTGAGCTCCATGATCATATGTGGAGAAAGGAGAAATCTACAGAAGGACATCCATCACTGCAATTTAGAATTTGCACAAAAAAAGGCGCCTAAAGGACCCCTAGACTATGAGAAACAAAATTCCTCAATTCTAAGCATCAGGTTTGAAGGAAACCAGCTCTGCTCATCACCTGCACAAGTAGCATCCCAAAAGTAAAGTGTGTTGGTAGCAGCCTCATGCTGTGGGGCTTTTTTTTCAGCGGTGTTATAAGTGTTAATTGTGTATTAGCAGCTTAATCTCAGATAAGGTCCCTGTGTGCTAATGGTATTAGTCTAGCTTTGCCATCAGCCTTTCATATAATGCAGTCCCTCTTTTATCACTATGATACTTCAAACTGTATGCTTCCACTAGAAAGCAGTGTGTTCCACTAGAATATGTTTTATTAGTGCATTACTTTGCTCTTTGCCAATGCACAGATAGTAATGACCCAATTACTCGGCCAAGAGCTTTCTGTGATCCAGACCAGGATGCAGCATCAGTTCACAAACAGCCTTCAAAAGCCAGAGACCCTGACAAAGCAAGAAAAACTTCAAACAGCTGAGTCAGAAATCAATCACTGAGTATATTTCAAAGAGGTCAGTTACAGCCCCTTCCAGAGGCGTCGTGCCCATTCAGATTTCTGAGCCAAGTGGATTTTAAATGCAGCTTCCAAACGAAAAAAAAAAAAATTGCAGAATAATATTTTTTATATATTTGATACAATCACAGCGGTGTGATTAGATCGTTCAGTGCACAGCATCAGCTGCTAAATTCAAATCTGCGTTCGCTGGCTGGCGCTGAGCCAGAGACAGACGCGTTCGTACAACGCTTCATGATAACCAATCAGAAACTATTCTGTTGCGCTTATGGATGCAATGGCCAAAGAGAGACGTCCAGAAGAGTCATCACTGAAACGCGGTGTTTTGTTCACTTGCTCGCTGACTGAATTATTTAGCGAATTCTCTCATCAGAAACAACAAAAAGTGCAGATGTGCGTACGAATGTAAGTAAGATATTCGTTTCATAATGTAAAGTGCTTCAGTGATTTTAATGGGAGTTTTTGAGAGTGCCTGAACTCTGGCTAGACTGAATGAAAATGTTTTTTGATAATGTAAATGTTCTTTACTCTCTGTAAAATGAAAGTGTTAAAATAAGTATCTTACAATATTGTTATTAAAATTTACATTAAATGCAAATTCAGTCGTATTAAAAATATTTTATGGCATGATATGGCACTTAAGTAAAAAGTCAGGTTTTTATGTGTAGTTAATAGATTACACTACATTTCCATATATTGATCAAATAACAATCTATAAAGGTGCAAAACGCGTTTACCTACACATATTTGAGAAACGAGATATTTCCTGATATATTAAGCATGTTTGGAATTGTTTTGAATAAAAAGGAAAAAAAATAAATAAATAAATAAGCCTATATCAGTTATACAGTGCTTTCATAGAATGACTTATACCCCCCCCCCCCCCCCCCAAATGTGCCCCCTCAAAAATCATGAATGCATGACGCCCCTGGCCCCTTCTGACCATAAACTAACAGGGCTGACTTCACGGTGGAATAATTTAGTGAGATGTGCACATAGGATGCCACAAGGTATAAAAAAGAGCTCTTTTTTTGCATGCCAGGTGGAAAGCGTGGTGTTAGAGATGCAGGACCCCAAAAGTGGAGTGAAATCTCAGACCCAAAGGCTTGTAATCACCACCATCCCACATGCTATAACAGGTGAGATCATCAGATATAGCCGATATAGCAGATATTTTTTCATTAGCTGATAGTATTCCTCAAGAAGGAATATTTACAGGATTCAAGCTGATGAAAACTATGAGATGTAAGACACAGCGTTTTCAATTAAAGATAATAGGCTCACTTACTCAATTGTACTTATGTCTGTGGTTGGATTACTCCTCGTGTGGTTCATGCATTTAGAGTCTGCTTATGTGGGTCTGACACTGAAGAATCTATTGTCATGACAACCTCTTAGTAGCTGGTTGCAATGACTCTCTCCTCGAGCCGCATGGTTTCAGGGAGGAGAGCTCTTGTAATCTCCACCATTGGTCTTAATGCTGTCAGCCAGCTACATATGACATACGACTTATGATTAACTTAGATTTGTGATTGCTTAAACCTAATTGGAGTCTTGGATTATTCCCAGCCGTTTTGATATCATTTATATAGTGGAACGAGTCCTAAGGTTTTTATTTAAAAATTTATTGAAATGATCTGGTATGCTCCTCAGGCTTGCAGGCACTAATGAAGCCACTCAGATTCACCCCTGCAGAGATCTTCTCATAACTCTCCTATCACGAGAGTCTCAGCGGGACACACAGTGGTGTAACGAGTCAAAGTTCGATACATTATTGTAGGTCCTCTATGCCCCACCTCTCTCACACATGTCGTTTTCTACAAAGTCCCTCTTTCTGACAAGCGCAGTCTGCTCTGATTGGCCAACTGACCTAATAACAAAATATACTTACAGTAGCTGATTCAGAAGCGCCAGATTGTCGTAACAAAGTCAGAATGACCTCCTCTCCTAGGATCACGAAACAGTCATCCATAAAATGCATTGCTGTTCTGTTGTAAGTAATTTTAAAGATTCCTAAATGCATCCTCTTTCGGAAGGTTAAATAAAGTGCTTTTGCTTTCATCTAGATACACACAGCATCTCTCTGACATGGCTTCTTCAACACTAACTACAGTTTCTGAAACCATACTTTCTTTCTTCGTGTGAACATTTGGGCGGCATTACGCAAATATTTCCACATAGTGACATAGAAATGTGGGGGTGTGTTTTTTTTCTATGAGCCATTTTGGGGGTGTGGCAGAGTCTTAACTTTCATAAAGAATATCTCTTTGGAATCGAGACTTTAATCTTTGCAACTTTACAGATCTTCTTTATGCACCAAGAGCTTTTAACACTCCAAAGAGAAAGGAAAAATTTAAATCGCATCATATGACACCTTTAAATATGCTTTATGAATTTCTCACTTAAAAGCCTGCTAAATTAATAAATCTAAATTATAAATGTACAAATTATATATAAATTATGTACTAATTATTCTCTGCTTCCATTTTTACTCCAGTTCAGCATATTTATTTTGCGCATACTCCTCGCATACTGCCACTTTCATAAACATTTTTCGGAATAGTACTGGTTGAAAGTCTCTTCAAAGCCTGATCAACCAATAATTAAAGTGGTCTAATCTCTGTGGAAGGCTCGGGATCATGAAATAAAAAGCAAATGGGGTAAAAATGGGGTAAAACAAGCGTAAACACTGGCAGTGTTTTTATAAAGATGGAGGAACTTGATGAAATGTTTGCGATAAACAAATAAATAAAGCCCCTTTTGTGCGTTAAGCCCCCAAACATCACAAACACCGCTACAATGGGTCTATAAAAGTGAAGGCATGTCTCAACACATAAAACAGGCTATTTCCAATAAAGGTTCCAACATATGAGAAATACTTTTAACTAGAAGTTTATCAAGAAGAAACAGTTCAGATCTGTATAAAGTATATGTATAAACAGATATGCTTTAAAGGTGCTCTAAGTGATGTCACACATTTTTTAGGCCAAAACATTTTTTGTTACATCCAGCAAACATCCCCTCACTATCCGCTTGCTGCTTGTCCCCTGAACACACTGTAAAAAAACAGGGTCTCTCTAGACACCACGGGCTCCACAAACAACAAGAAAAACAAACTGGGCTCACCCGCACCACAAAACATAACAAACTGTTCCAGCCAATAACCGACAAGAAAGATTTGGGGGTGGGGTTTGGGGGGTTAGTGCACGGATGAGGAGGAGGGAGGGTCTAGCTAGCCTCCGTTTTGTTTGACAACAATTTGAACGTCAACAAGAAGTTACGACTCCCGGCATCGCTTAGAGCACCTTTAAGAAATATATTCTAGTGCTATGCAATTTAATGTTGGATGCTGTACTGTTGATTTGGGTCTTGCTTAGGTTCATTTAGTAACTTTCTCATTCTAAATGTTTAGAAGCCCGAGTTATGGGGACTATGATGGTGGCTTTCAGGTACATCTATCCAGTACAAGATCATAAGAGACTCATTCTTAAACCAGACACATCCCTGTATCGCTTTCAGGTAACTCTACCTTCTTTTTTCTTTTTCATTTTTACAGTTATTGATCAAATAAATGCAGCCTTGGTGAGCATACGAGAGTTCTTCCTTCCATATTCTTTCTACTAATCTTTTCCATTTCTACTTCCATACATTTCTTCTTCCAGACCCCATATTTTTGGCCTGCGCAGCAGTGGCCAGTGGAAGCCACAGACTATGGTGTGTAATCATCTTTCATTTTTCATGCATGCTGATAGGTTGTCATAGCAATAATTCACAATGAGGTTATCCATTATTCTTCTATCAGCTGTCTGAGATAAAGAACGTGATACAATGCTTTCATGTTGAGTCATATCACATCTTTAAGTTGGCTTTTACTGGCAAGGTCAGATGTGTGACGATTCGTGTACCAGAGAGACACGGGAGAGAGTAGATCCAATAGCAGATGTTTATTGTACAAGGGTAATCCAAATCGTGGTCGAACAAGCCAAGGTCAAAGCCAAACAGACATTCCAAAATAAACAAACAAATAAACAAAGGAGGGAACAGGAAAGGGAACTCGGAAGACGAGAGGTTAGGGTGAATCTCGGAAGACGAGAAGACGAAGGAGAATCTCGGATGACGAGAAGGCTGATAACACGAAGGGTAAGGACTCCATACAAACATCAGGGAAAGACTGGTATTTATAGGGAGGCTAATGACAATAAAGTGACTGCACCTGGTGCAATTAACAGGAGTGCAATTACTGTGAAGACAGGACCAGACTAGAGGAATTCTAGTGTCTACGGTGAAGTGCCTAAGGGGAAGTGAGCCCACTAGTGGACACCCATGGAAACAGAGACTAGACAGCGTGACAAGATGTTTATTTGTGTATTTCCAGTTATTTATTTGGCAAAGAGAAATATACGCAAGAAAGGGATGTTGGAGCTCTATGAACAGGTAATGGAGCTATTAAATATACAATATAAAAATTACTATTTTTAATGTTTTGTACTATTTTAATGTGTTTTTTAAAGTTTCTTCTGCTCATCAAGCCTGCATTTATTTGATCAAAAATACAGAAAAAAAATGTAATATTGTGATATATTATTAAAATTTAAAATAATTGTTTTTAAATTTATTATACTTTATTTCTGTGATGCAAAGCTGAATTTTTAGGATCATTATCACATGATCCTTTAGAAATCATTCTAATATGATGATTCATTATCAAAGTTGGAAACAGTTCTGCTGCTTAATATTTTTTCAGAATGTGATATTTTTTAGGATACTTTGATGAATAAAAAGTAAAAAAAAAAAAAGAAGAAGAAGCTATGTTTTTAAAATATAAATATTTTGTAATAACAAAATACACTACTGGTCAGTAATTTGGGGTCAGTAATTTTTTTTCTGTTTTTTAAATCAAATCAATACTTTTATTCAGCAAGGATGTGTTAAATTGATAAAAAGTGATAGTAAAGAAAATATATTATTAGAATATATATTATTAGAATTTTTAATTTTATTTTGAATAAATGCAGTTCTTTTTAACCTTTTATTCATCATATATATAAGACAGCAGAACTGTTTCCAACACTCATAATAAATCAGAATATTAGAATGATTTCTAAATGATTATGTGATAGACTGGATGTTACATGTGACACTGAAGGCTGGAGTAATGATGCTGAAAATTCAGCTTTGCATCACAGGAATAAATTATTTTTTTTAAGTATATTCAAATAGAAAACTATTATTTTAAGTTGTAATAATATTTCACAATATTACTGTTTTTTCTGTATTTTTGATCAAATAAATGCAGGCTTGATGAGCAGAAGAAACTTCTTTCAAAATCATTAAAAATATAAATGTTTCCAAACTTTTGGTCTGTACTGTATATTAAATATACATGATGTATATTAATTCCTCTGAAATCCTGTGTTGTAATGCAGAAGAAGAGGAACTCACTATAATACATTTTATGATAAATTACTAGACTTAGAAATGAATAAAGACATCAAATTTGTGTGATTCTTTAAACAGGAACAGTACAACAATCTTTACAAATGGATGAATCACAGGTGGGATTTTATTGTAATGCAGGCTAAAGAGCAGTTCAAGTGGGTCACACTTTACTTCAGATATTGCAGAATATTTATGATTTATCCTGGCTCATTCAATCCATGTGTACATAGGTTAATGAATGAGACCCAATGTTTTTCTTGCTCTCGTGTCAAAATACACTGCCTGGCCAAAAAAGAAGAAGAAAACTTGATTTCAGTGTGTATTTGTTGTGGCATTACTCCAACAACCTTATCCAACATTACAACATCTTGTACTAACTTCTTTAAAGCGGACTCCATCACATCCACATGACTTTCAAAAGGATCTGGTGACCAATGTGTGTGTGAATCACACTTTTATGATTTGAGCCCAATTAACCTTGTCATTGTTATCCTAGAACATGTACATGGGTACTTATTTACATTGGTATTTATTTATGAAAAGCTACACACTGCATCAATCAGGGTTAAAAGAATTGTTGCCGAACATATAACATGCCAGTAACATATGACTCTGCAATAATAATCCAATACTAGACCCTTCAGTATTTGCTTATTTAAAGGCGTGGTTTATTGCGATTTCACTTGTAATTTGTAATGTTGCTGTTTGAGCATAAACAATATCTGCAAAGTTGCAGCGTTGAAAGTTCAATGCAAACAGAAATATTAAAATTCTGGCAGTTTAATGCCTACAAAAAATGGGTGGTAAGGGAATACAACGAGCTTCTTCGCTGGTTTGTTACATCAGGAACCCAGATAACCCCCTCCCCCGGGAACATGCAACAAAGGGGGCGTGGCCATGTTGTGCTGCTTTAGAGAAGAGGAATAGAAAACTAGGGGTGCACGTAAAAATCTGTTAATATATGAATAGCGATTCTGTCTTCTAACGATTCTAATGGATTCACAAGTTTCAAAACCAATTTTCTAAAGCAGTTAAAGACAAGGTTTCTTCATACAGTGTGATGTGAGTCGCCGCCTTCTTTCTTTACTTAAACTGTTTCTAAAATCGTTTTACAGGATAAAAAATCTGACTACTACAGAAGAATAGTAAGTATCAAAAAACTTTGACTAGCACAAATATTAAGATGCAAGATGCAATGATTAAATATGATTTTTTGTTTTTGTTTTTGACAAATGAATCATTGTGATTTCTTGCAGGCTATGTTCACTCAGCAGTGTATCATGAGACCTAGGGTGAAGTCATCTGTGTCAATTTGGAGCGTATGTTGCTGTGATATACTGTAACAATTCCAGTTATGACTATATATGTAGAATCCTGTATATTTAAAAATGAAAAGTGAAGTGAAAAAAGTGAAGTGAGTGAGTGAAGTGACATTCAGCCAAGTATGGTTACCCATACTCAGAATTCATGCTCTGCATTTAACCCATCCAAAGTGCACACACACAGAGCAGTGAACACATACACACACAGTGAACACACACCCAGAGCAGTGGGCAGCCATTTATGCTGCGGTGCCTGGGGAGCAGTTGGGGGTTCGGTGCCTTGCTCAAGGGCACCTAAGTCATGGTATTGAGAATGGAGAGAGCACTGTACATGCACTGCCCCAGCCCACAATTCCTGCCAGGCCGAGACTCGAACTCACAACCCTTCGATTGCGAGTCCGACTCTCTAACCATTAGGCCACAACTTCCCCACCTAGAAAATGTAATATATAACTAAATTACATATGTAACTAAATTACATATTTAATATATAACTAAATTACATATCTTAAACATATTGTTTAATATTATTATATTAATATTATAGCATTTTTTTGCAGAATTGTTAAGTACACAACAACATACAAAGAGCATGACCCCTTTCTCCACGCATGCCTCCCGAGCAACCCCTGGTTAACAGATGATGTTACATATTGGACTCTCAACATGCCAAAGTGAGCCAGATACAATCCCTTTTTTTTAAATGCTTGTTTTAATTAAACATCTGATTAAATATTGTGTGTTTGGTTCATACAGTGTTGAGACCCCTACTAAAATGAGGGTGGAGTGCTGGACTTTTAGCTTTGGAGAACTGCTCATGGACCCTCGGGGAAGGGCTGATTTCCGCCTCTTCCTTAAAAAGGAGTTCAGTGGTATGCACTTGTTCTAAACTTGCACCATTAGATGATAACCTTTTAACAATGTTGGCATAAGACTTATTAGGTGACTTGTTGGGTTTGGTCGACCATATTTTAGGAATGCAATACAACTTTTGACGTTCATATTCAAAACGGCAATAATTGTTACAACCCGAATTCCGGAAAAGTTGGGACGTTTTTTAAATTTTAATAAAATGAAAACTAAAAGACTTTCAAATCACATGAGCCAATATTTTATTCACAATAGAACATAGATAACATAGCAAATGTTTAAACTGAGAAAGTTTACAATTTTATGCACAAAATGAGCTCATTTCAATTTTGATTTCTGCTACAGGTCTCAAAATAGTTGGGACGGGGCATGTTTACCATGGTGTAGCATCTCCTTTTCTTCAAAACAGTTTGAAGAAGTCTGGGCATTGAGGCTATGAGTTGCTGGAGTTTTGCTGTTGGAATTTGGTCCCATTCTTGCCTTATATAGATTTCCAGCTGCTGAAGAGTTCGTGGTCGTCTTTGACGTATTTTTCGTTTAATGATGCGCCAAATGTTCTCTATAGGTGAAAGATCTGGACTGCAGGCAGGCCAGGTTAGCACCCGGACTCTTCTACGACGAAGCCATGCTGTTGTTATAGCTGCAGTATGTGGTTCCCTTTCATAGGTTACTTCAATGCTGCGGTGACGTCACCGCTATGGGAACACCTTCGGTGTGACGAATGTCTGAAGCCCTATACCATCCCGCCAATCCTATTGGCCAAATAGCGCGTGGCACCGCCCATGCATGCGTAAGCATATATATACCTGGTGCAGCGCGCCATTTCACTCAGATTTCATTCCTTCAGTACGAAGCGAATATTCTGTGTCCTATTATCTCGCGTTCTCAGCGATCATCTACGAGCAGTATACTCCTCTCCGCGGACGCGATGAGTCAACGAAAGGTAGGAGCCGTATGATGGGTTATCACAAGGAGGCACTTATGAGAGGTTCGTTGCAGCCTCTCTACAGGTTCTCTCCTTGATAGCCTATGGCTACAGTAAAATATGCATACACTTCCCCTGTGCACTACGCCAATAGGAAGTATCCGCGCTCTGGAGTGTATTTCTTAAGTCGCCTCGCGTCTAACCCCCACCGTTTCGCTTCTGCGGTCGCCGAGGCCCCGCACGAGGTGTTGGTGCGGCTTGACTATGAATACAGGGATGCACTGGAGTTCCATGTGCTCAACAGTTTTTGCTCTTCAAATGGTGGATTACGGCTCACACAGCCGCCGCGTTTTCGCTAGCGGCTTGGCCCGATGTTATCTTGTTGGATTGAATCCTGTCGTAGATATGCTTCAGGATTATATACAACGAAACGCAGCGAGTTTGACGCACACGCTTTTCTTCATGTTAATATACCAGGGACTATGCCCTTCACTGAGAGTGCTGTTAGACTGCTAATGCACATCTACCCTCTCACTGCAGACTCCATACTCTAACTTTGACTGTCTCGCAGCAAAGGCACCTCGAGCGTCATTGAACGGAGCTATCATTCGCGCGCCCCCTCAGACACTCTGCACAATCCAGCCTTCAGAAATTGAGGGACGGCGCAGAGGCTGGCAAATATGGCCAGCGTATGACGGTTCACACAGCCGCCGCGTTCTCGCTAGCAGCGCGGCCCGATGTTTATCTTGTTGGATTAAATCCTGCCGTGGATACGCTTCAGGATTATACACAACGAAACGCAGCGAATGTGACGCATGCGTTTTTCCTTCATGTGTGCCAAGGACTGTGCCCGCCTCCAGAGAGCGCTGTTGGACTGCTAATGCACATCTAAGCCTCTCACTGCAGTTTCCACACTCTAACATTTGACTGTCTCGCAGCAAGGGCACCTCGAGCGTCATTTAACTGAGCTATCATTTGAGCGCCCCCTCAGACACTGTGCACAATCCAGCTTTCAGAGTTTGAGGGACGGCGCAGAGGCTGGCAAAGATGGCCAGCGGATGACGGTTCACACGGCCGCCGCGTTCTCGCTAGCGGCGTGGCCCGATGTTTATCTTGTTGGATTAAATCCTGCCGTGGATACGCTTCAGGATTATACACAATGAAACGCAGCGAGTTTGATGCATGCGTTTCCTTCATGTTCTCTAACATTGACTGTCTCGCAGCAAAGACACCTCGAGCGTCATTGAACTGAGCTATCATTCGCGCGCCCCCTCAGGCACTCTGCATAATCCAGCCTTCAGAGTTTGAGGGACGGCGCGGAGGCTGGCAAAGATGGCCAGCGTATGACGTTTCACACAGCCGCCGCGTTCTCGCTAGCGTCGTGGTTTGATTAAATCCTGCCGTGGATACGCTTCAGGATTATACACAACGAAACGCAGCGAGTTTGACGCATGCGTTTTCCTTAATGTTTGCCAGGGACTGTGCCCTCCACCAGCGTTGCAGGAAGCGGAAATTTTGAGACCGCTAGTATGGTCTCGGGCCATGTGTGAACGCTTGCCCGACATTTCTCTATGGGTGTTACGCACGATTTGTCACGGATACACCATTCAGTTTCAATAAGGCCCGCCTCCTTTCCGCAGAATTCTTTCCACGGCGGCGAAGCCGATGGAAATAGCGGTGCTACGACAGGAGATGTCAACTCTGCTGAGCAAAGGGGCTATAGAGGAAGTACACCCCTCTCAGATGGAGGCGGGGTTTTTTACAGCCGTCATTTAAAAAAAAAAAAAAAACACGGCGGATTACGACCCATTCTGGATTTACACCATCTGAATCTTGCACTCAGGCTGAGGAAATTCAAGATTTTGATGATCATCAGGAGACTCAGGAAGTTCCTCAGATTCGCTTTAGAGAGCAAAGCATATCAGTACTTCTCAAAGTGCATGGATGGATCTCTGGCCCCCTTGCGGCCCCAGGGCGTTCGTGTTTGAACTATTTTAGGCGATTGGCTGGTGTTTTAGCGCAATCGCAGACTCAAGCACACTCTCATGGGGATCTTGTGCTGAATCATTTAACAGCCTGGGCTTACGCATGGAATATTTCACCCCGTTGTCTCCGCATCGGACGATTCCGGTGAAACGGCGATGTGTGATGTCGCTAAAACTATGTATGTCAACCGAATTCTCCTGACCGGAGTCTGATTTGCGCTTCCCGAGAGACTGTCATGACGGATGCGTCTTTGACCGACTGGGGAGCTGTTTGTCAAGGGAGTTGGCACATAAACAGGTTGGAATTACTGGCTGTTTTTCTGGCTCTCCAGTATTTCTCGAATCTGCTGATCGGCCGTCATGTGCTGCTCAGATCAGACAACACAGCGGTCGTGTCATATCTGAATCATCAGAGAGGATTATGCTCTCGCCCCCTGTGCAGGCTGGCGAAACATGTTCTTTGGTTTCAGAACTAAATTCTATCGATTCGAGCTGTTCATGTCCCCGGACGTTGGACTTTGGATCGAATTTGCTATCCAGGCAGACTCTGGAGCAAGCGAAGTGGGGATTGCACCCCCAAACGGTAGTCTCCTATGGCAGATTTTCGGGGAAGCGAAGTGGTTTTGTTTGCGTCAAACACGACTACGCATTACCCGCTTTGGTTCTTCCTATGCCCTCCAGCACCCGTGGGCTTGGATGCATTAGCCCACAACTGGCCCAGGACCAGTTTGTATGCGTTTTCCCCCAATCTGTCTGATTTCGGCGGTATTATGCAGAATACGGGTGGACAGGGTGGAACAGCTGCTGCTGGTGGCTCCGCGGTGGCACACACACAGCCGTGGTTTGTGGATCTGATCAATCTGTTAGCGGGCTCTCCATGGGAGATTCCCCTCAGACAGGATTTATTATCACAAGCACAGGGACTGATTTGGCACCCGAGGCCAGATCTATGGAATCTGTGGGCGTGGCCTCTGAGCGGAGTGAGTTCATATGTCCCGGTCTTTCTGCTGAAACTACCGAGACTATACTGAATTCTAGAGCAGCTTCTACGAGACGCTTATATGCTTTCAAGTGGAGACTGTTTATGGCCTGGTGTGAAACTCATAATATGGATCCAGTTTACTGCCCAGTGGCGTCAGTACTGGAGTTCCTTCAGGAACGTTTTTCGGATGGAGTGACGTTTTTCAGTGGGCCGTCATCCACTGTTTCCCGTTAATACAGGGTGCGCGACGGCTGAGGCCTTTTCCACCCCGTGCGAGTTCCTTCATGGATTTTCCATTGTGTTGCATAGTTTATCAGGGCATCTGTTTGAGCCCTTGGAATTTGTTCCGGATAAATCCTGACTTTATAGCACAGACTCTGTGGAAGTGTTGTTGCGACCAAGGCCTAATTATGTCCCTAGGTTGCATCTATCTCTTTGCTTTCAGCAGGTGGTCCTGGAGGCTTTTTCCCCTGCTGTGGCGAAGTCTGGAGATCTAAGTCTTGCCCTGTGAGAGCTTAAGACTTATTTGGATCGTACTGCCCCATGGTTGAGTCTGACTAGCTGTTGTCTGTTTGGACAAAGGAATAAAGGCCATGCGGTTACAAACAACGCATGTCCCATTGGCTGGTGGAGGCAATATATTTAGCCTATGAGGCGCGCGGGCTTGCTTCGCCCTTAGGAGTAAAAGGTCATTCCACGAGAGCAGTGGCTTCTTCTCAAGCCTTTCTCAGTGGATCTTCTATGGATGTTATCTGTGCTGCGGCAGGCTGGTCCTCACCGAGCACTTTTATCAAGACTTACAGTCTGGATGTGAGGGTGGCTCTTGGCTCCCGGGTTCTCTCCTTTTGAGCAGATGCTTCCTTGGATCCCAGCTATCAGGTACGTTGGGCGTGATGGTATAGCGTTCCCATAGCGGTGACGTCACCGCAGCATTGAAGTGACCTATGAAAGGGAACATCTCGGTTACGTATGTAACCTTGGTTCCCTGAATAGGGAACGAGATGCTGCAGTTCTGGCCGTGCCGTACCTTGATAGCATTCTTCTTCAGTCATGATATCTGAGTGAAATGGCGCGCGGCACCAGGTATATATATGCGTATGCATGCATGGGCGGTGCCACGCGCTATTTGGCCAATAGGATTGGCGGGATGGTATAGGCTTCAGACATTTGTCACACCGAAGGTGTTCCCATAGCGGTGACGTCACCGCAGCATCTCGTTCCCTATTCAGGGAACCAAGGTTACATACGTAACGAGATGTTTTGCATTGTCCTGCTGAAATAAACAAGGCCTTCCCTGAAATTAGACCCCGAAGCCGCCGCCAGGCGCCGCCATTTGCGCCATTTAGAATTTCAGCCGCAGCCAGCCAATAATTTCCTAAGCCAAATTGAGCCGCCATCTGATAAAGTTTGGCTGAGCCGGCTAGAATTATTTGCATCATATAATAATTCTATCACATAGAGGCATACACACACACGAAATATATAAACAATACACGAGATCTATTTTCCCACTGGTTTCATAACAGCACCGTCTTGTGCTCGTTGCTACGATACACAGACTCACAGTGAATTGACAACCAATTAAAATTGCTCGTTTTCCGTGCAGAAGAAGCGATGCATTTTTTTTCACGCACTGAGGTGAAATGGCGGAAAGAAACAAGCAAGGTAATTTTGATCTCACTTCTCACTTACTTTCCTAATTCCTACGTACTTTTTTTTTTACTTAGGCCTAGCCAGACTTTTGTTAAATCTTCAGGGCACGGTTGCACAAACACCTGAATCAAAGATTGATGTTATGAACCAAATATTCTGGAACGGAGAGATTTATAGCACTGAACGTGATATTACTGCAGTAACAAACCACCGTTTCCACATTGCTAATTCACGACGCATGCTTCAGTGTACATTGAAGTGAAATGTGCAAAACTTTGTCCAAAATAATACTGATAACAGTGTGTGTTTATATTAAGGCGAGACACGGCAGGCAAAAATATCGTTTTTTTTCCTGGTCACTTTTGAGATTTTTGGATATTTGTCTTCAATAACATATCTTCTTTCAGACTTGTGGTGAAAAAAAGTCCGAAATACACATTTAGGTCTTTATTTTACTACACTTCGTCTGTTTGCGTCTGTAGATTTCTCATAAATTCAACAAAAGTTTGTGTTCTTAATCAACATACTTCTCCGCAATCTCTGCTGTCACCCTCTCTCTCTTCTGTACAGTCCTGTTGAAGTGAAGTGACATTCAGCCAAGTATGGTGACCCATACTCAGAATTTGTGCTCTGCATTTAACCCATCCGAAATGCACACACACAGAGCAGTGAACACACACACACACTGTGAGCACACACCCGGAGCAGTGGGCAGCCATTTATGCTGCGGCACCCGGGGGTTCGATGCCTTGCTCAAGGGCACCTAAGTCATGGTATTGAAGGTGGAGAGAGAACTGTACATGCACTCCCCCCACCTACAATTCCTGCCGACCCGGGACTCAAACTCACAACCTTTCGATTGGGAGTCCGACTCTCTAACCATTAGGCCACGACTTCCGTAGTCCTGTTGGATCCAAATATGGTCATTTCCTTTTTATCAGCAACCAATCGTGAAAGTAAAAAGACTGAATGCGCGATCTCATTGTCTGATGATAAATCTTTGAAGCCCGTTTTCTCAAAATGACCTTTCTCTCATACTCCAAGTCCGAAATCTCCACTTCAGTAGTACCCAGTTATATTATGAAGACATTTACAGAGGGATTTGTAAATATATTATTCCTAGCCTGATATATAACATTTTATTCCAAAAAACATGGCGAAAATCATTTTTTTAAGGCTATTGACACAGTATATTCTGATTTACAGGATAACAAAAGTAGATATCCATAAATCCCTCTGTAATTTTTTACCATCAATTGTAGGCTATTTGAAAATGTTTAGTAGCATACAGACTACAAAATAAATATTTGCATACGTTGTGAAAGTAAAATCTGGTGTTTTCTTTATTACATTGTATTGCATTTTGTAGAAATATAGTGTAAGCCATGCATTGCTTGGAAAAATTGAGATCTAGTTAATCAGTATAACATAGACATCTGTAGACACGAAGTGGCAGCTTCAGCCATTTGCAGCTATGAAAAATTTGGCGGCTGCAGCAGCCATTTAGGTTTTGGCTGAGCCGGCTAGTCAGCCAATAACTTCATCAGCCAGCCATTATTCTCAAAACAAATGGCTTCGGGCTGTACCTGAAATAGACGTTGTTTGGAGGGAAGCATATGTTGCTCTAAAACCTTTATATACCTTTCAGCATTCACAGAGCCTTCCAAAACATGCAAGCTGTCCATACCGTAAGCACTTATCAAAGTCAAAGTCAAAGTCACCTTTATTTATATAGCGCTTTAAACAAAATACATTGCGTCAAAGCAACTGAACAACATTCATTAGGAAAACAGTGTCAATAATGAAAAAATGATAGTTAAAGGCAGTTCATTATTGAATTCAGTTATGTCATCTCTGTTCAATTAAATAGTGTCTGTGCATTTATTTGCAATCAAGTCAACGATATCGCTGTAGATGAAGTGTCCCCAACTAAGCAAGCCAGAGGCGACAGTGGCAAGGAACCGAAACTCCATCGGTGACAGAATGGAGAAAAAAACCTTGGGAGAAACCAGGCTCAGTTGGGGGGCCAGTTCTCCTCTGACCAGACGAAACCAGTAGTTCAATTCCAGGCTGCAGCAAAGTCAGATTGTGCAGAAGAATCATCTGTTTCCTGTGGTCTTGTCCTGGTGCTCCTTTGAGACAAGGTCTTTACGGGGGATCTGTATCTGGGGCTCTAGTTGTCCTGGTCTCCGCTGCCTTTCAGGGATGTAGAGGTCCTTTCTAGGTGCTGATCCACCATCTGGTCTGGATACGTACTGGATCCGGGTGACTGCAGTGACCCTCTGATCTGGACACAGACTGGATCTGGTGGCCACGGTGACCTCGGAACAAAAGAGAAACAGACAAATATTAGCGTAGATGCCATTCTTCTAATGATGTAGCAAGTACATAGGGTGTTATGGGAAGTGTTTCCGGTTCCGGTTTACCTAATTAATGCAGCCTAAAAATCCTTTAACGGATTTGGATAATAAAAGCATATTAGTATGTTATGTGTATGCCAGGTTAAAGAGATGGGTCTTTAATCTAGATTTAAACTGCAAGAGTGTGTCTGCCTCCCGAACAATGTTAGGTAGGTTATTCCAGAGTTTAGGCGCCAAATAGGAAAAGGATCTGCCGCCCGCAGTTGATTTTGATATTCTAGGTTTTATCAAATTGCCTGAGTTTTGAGAACGTAGCGGACGTAGAGGATTATAATGTAAAAGGAGCTCATTCAAATACTGAGGTGCTAAACCATTCAGGGCTTTATAGGTAATAAGCAATATTTTAAAATCTATACGATGCTTGACTTATGTACCCCCATACCATCAGAGATGCTGGCTTTTGAACTTAATGCTGATAACATGCTGGAAGGTCTCCCTCCTCTTTAGCCCGGAGGACACGGCGTCCGTGATTTCCAACAAGAATTTCAAATTTGGACTCGTCTGACCATAAAACACTATTCCACTTTGAAATAGTCCATTTTAAATGAGCCTTGGCCCACAGGACACGACGGCGCTTCTGGACCATGTTCACATATGGCTTCCTTTTTGCATGATAGAGCTTAAGTTGGCATCTGGTGATGGCACGGCGGATTGTGTTTACCGACAGTGGTTTCTGAAAGTATTCCTGGGCCCATTTAGTAATGTCATTGACACAATCATGCCGATGAGTGATGCAGTGTCGTCTGAGAGCCCGAAGACCACGGGCATCCAATAAAGGTCTCCGGCCTTGTCCCTTACGCACAGAGATTTCTCCAGTTTCTCTAAATCTTTTGATGATGTTATGCACTGTAGATGATGAGATTTGCAAAGCCTTTGCAATTTGACGTTGAGGAACATTGTTTTTAAAGTTTTCCACAATTTTTTTACGCAGTCTTTCACAGATTGGAGAGCCTCTGCCCATCTTTACTTCTGAGAGACTCTGCTTCTCTAAGACAAAGCTTTTATAGCTAATCATGTTACAGACCTGATATCAATTAACTTAATTAATCACTAGATGTTCTCCCAGCTGAATCTTTTCAAAACTGCTTGCTTTTTTAGCAATTTGTTGCCCCCGTGCCAACTTTTTTGAGACCTGTAGCAGGCATTAAATTTTAAATGAGCTAATTAAGTGGATAAAAGTGTAAAATTTCTCAGGTTAAACATTTGCTACGTTATCTATGTTCTATTGTGAATAGAATATTGGCTCATGTGATTTGAAATGCCTTTAGTTTTCATTTTATTAAAATTTAAAAAAACATCCCAACTTTTCCGGAATTCGGGTTGTATTTATTAAAGGAGATTGAGACTATAATCTGATTGGTGAATAGGTGAGAATCTTGCCTTCTGGGAGGCATGTGAGGATCTAAAATGGGGTGCTGCAGAGACAATGAAAGAAAAGGCTCAGCAAATATATAAGTAAGCGTAGTATTTTTGGCTTGTTGGCTCTGTCATATATTTTTATTTTAGCATATTTTTATATTATATTATATATTGTGAAAATATTCACTACTGTTCAAATATTTTGGTTTGGTAAGATATTTTTATGTTTTGAAATGAAATCTCTTGTTCTGAGCATTTATTTGATAAAATAAATTCAGTAAAAAATTATATAGTGAAATTTTATAACAAATTAAAGTAAGCTTTGTTTCTAATTTAATACATTTTAAAATGTAATTTATTCCTGTGATGGCAAAGCAGCTATTTTTATCAGCTTTTACTCCTGTCTTCAGTGTCACGTGATCCTTTAGAAATCATCCTAATATGCTGATTTTTGTGCATTATTACCCGTCTTAAAAACTGTTTGTCACAGTGTCTGGGTTGTGTCCCTGGGTTTCCACTAGATGTCCCCCTTTCTCACAGTGTCTGTCACCTTATCACTTCCTGTTCCCTTATTTGGTCACCTTCCTCCTTGTTAGTATTGATTGTTCCCCACCTGTCTCCTGTTCCCTCATTATCCTTCTGTGTATTTATACCCGGTCTGTCTGAGTCTGTGTGACGGAGTCCTTGTTTAATGTCCTATAGTTATTCATGTCCGTCGCTTCTTGCCTTGCTTTGCCTTGTCTTCGTGTCTTGTTTATGTTTGATATTCTGGTTTTGACCCTGCCTGGACTGTTTACCCCTTTGGATTACCCTTTAATAAATGACTTACCTGCAATTGGTTCTATCTCCGTGCCTCATTGGATCCCTGCCGTGACAGAAGGACTCCGTCACACTAGGAACCAGCGGTATGTCATTTTTCCGTTCCCCAGCCAAGATGGCGGAGCGGCGAACCAAGTACCTTCGGTTGATCGCCCTCCGCCAAGAGGGCAATGAAGTGGGTGCCCTGGCTCAGGTGTTCTGGTCCCTGGCCGAGGGCATGGGCTACAACGATGCGGCCCTCAAGGACTATTTCAATGGCGGGCTGGATGATCCAGTGTCTCATGAGGAGATGGCGCAGTTAGAGACACTGGAATTCTGGGAATTCGTGCACTACCTGCAGCATCGGCTTCGGTGGGATGACCCAGCCACTTCGGTCTCTTCCGGCGGGGTGGTCGTCAGCCCAGCACCACTGCCCAGGATGGCAACCAGCCAAGCGCCACAACCCAAGATGGCCACCAGTCCAGCACCACTGCCCAGGATGGCTAACAGCCAAGCGCCACAGCATAAGATGGCCGCTAACCCAGCGCCAATGCCAAAATTGGCCACTTTTCCAGCGCCACAGCCCAAGATGGCCGCCAGCCCAGCGCCAATGCCCAAATTGGCCACCGGTTCAGCGCCACAGCCCAAATTGGCCACCGGTCCAGCACCACAGCACAAGGTGGCCGCTAACCCAGCGCCAATGCCCAAATTGGCCACCGTTCCAGCACCACAGCCCAAGATGGCCGCTAGCCCAGCGCCAATGCCCAAATTGGCCACCGGTTCAGCTCCACAACCCAAGATGGCCGTCAGCCTAGCGCCACAGCACCAGATGGCCGTCAGCCTAGCGCCACAGCACAAGATGGCCGTCAGCCAAGCGCCACAGCACAAGATGGCCGCTAACCCAGCGCCAATGCCCAGATTGGCCACCGGTCCAGCGCCACTGTACAGGATGGCCGCCAGCCCAGCGCCAATGCCCAAATTGGCCACCGGTTCAGCGCCACAGTACAAGATGGCCGCCAGCCCAGCACCACAGTACAAGAGGGCCGCCTGTCCAGAGTCATGGCCCAAGATGGCTGCTTGCCCAGCGCCGTTGCACAGGATGAGAGTCTCAGTTGACCCTCCGGAGTCGAGTCAGGTTCCAGTTGACCCTCCGGAGTCGAGTCAGGTGCCAGTTGACCCTCCGGAGTCGAGTCAGGTGCCAGTTGACCCTCCGGAGTCGAGTCAGGTGCCAGTTGACCCTCCGGAGTCGAGTCAGGTGCCAGTTGACCCTCCGGAGTCGAGTCAGGTGCCAGTTGACCCTCCGGAGTCGAGTCAGGTGCCAGTTGACCCTCCGGAGACAAGTCAGGTGCCAATTGACCCTCCGGAATCGAGTCAGGTGCCAGTGAACTCTCCAGAGTCGAGTCAGGTGCCAGTGAACTCTCCAGAGTCGAGTCAGGTGCCAGTGAACTCTCCAAAGTCAGGGCTAGTCACCGCTGATCCTCCAGAGACTAGGCTAGTCACCGCTGATCCTCCAGAGTCAGGGCTAGTCACCGCTGATCCTCCAGAGTCAGGGCTAGTCACCGCTGATCCTCCAGAGTCAGGGCTAGTCACCGCTGATCCTCCAGAGTCAGGGCTAGTCACCGCTGATCCTCCAGAGTCAGGGCTAGTCACCGCTGATCCTCCAGAGTCAGGGCTAGTCACCGCTGATCCTCCAGAGTCAGGGCTAGTCACCGCTGATCCTCCAGAGTCAGGGCTAGTCACAGCTGATCCTCCAGAGTCAGGGCTAGTCACCGCTGATCCTCCAGAGTCAGGGCTAGTCACCGCTGATCCTCCAGAGTCAGGGCTAGTCACCGCTGATCCTCCAGAGTCAGGGCTAGTCACCGCTGATCCTCCAGAGTCAGGGCTAGTCACCGCTGATCCTCCTGAGTCAGGGCTAGTCACCGCTGATCCTCCTGAGTCAGGGCTAGTCACCGCTGATCCTCCTGAGTCAGGGCTAGTCACCACGGATCCTCCAGAGACTAGGCTGGTCACCACGGATCCTCCAGAGACTAGGCTGGTCACCGTTGACCTTTCAGAGTCAAGTCAAGTCACCGGTGATCTTCAAGGACTGAGTCAAGTCACCGGTGATCTTCAAGGACTGAGTCAAGTCACCGGCGGTCTTCAAGGACTGAGTCAAGTCACCGGCGGTCTTCAAGGACTGAGTCAAGTCACCGGTGGTCTTCAAGGACTGAGTCAAGTCACCGGTGGTCTTCAAGGACTGAGTCAAGTCACCTCTGATCTTCATGAACAAAGGCAAGTCACCATTGATCTTCATGAGCAAATGCAAGTCACCAATGATCTTCATGAGCAGTGTCAGGCCAGCACCAATCTTCTGGAGTCCAGTAAGGACACCAGGGGATTACCAGAGTTTTGTTGTCCCATTGATCCAGCCGCACGGAGGTCTGCTCCGCCTTGGGGGGCTCTGGTCCTGACCACATGGCTGTGGTGGTCTTCTGCTCCGCCCTGGGGGGCGCTTGCCCTGACTACACGGTTGTGGTGGTCTTCCGCTCCGCCCTGGAGGGCTCTGGCCTTGACCACAAGGGTGTGGTGGTCTTCTGCTCCGCCCTGGGGGGCTTCATGTTGTTTTTTTCCTTTGGTTTTTGTGTTAACGTCTGTCCCTGTTCCTTTCTGTTAGTCTGGCCCTCCGTCCCTCCCCCTGAACCTCCTCCTGTCCTCCTCCCTCCTGGTCTTTCTGTGTTGTGTTTACATTCTAGTGCCTGTTCCCCATGTTTTTCTTTTCTGGCCCTCCGTCCCTCCCCCTGAGCCTCCACCTGTCCGCCTCCCTCCTGGTCTCTGTTTTGTGTCTGTCGTGGAGCGTCTGGGAGCCGCTCCGTAGAGGGGGGGTACTGTCACAGTGTCTGGGTTGTGTCCCTGGGTTTCCACTAGATGTCCCCCTTTCTCACAGTGTCTGTCACCTTATCACTTCCTGTTCCCTTATTTGGTCACCTTCCTCCTTGTTAGTATTGATTGTTCCCCACCTGTCTCCTGTTCCCTCATTATCCTTCTGTGTATTTATACCCGGTCTGTCTGAGTCTGTGTGACGGAGTCCTTGTTTAATGTCCTATAGTTATTCATGTCCGTCGCTTCTTGCCTTGCTTTGCCTTGTCTTCGTGTCTTGTTTATGTTTGATATTCTGGTTTTGACCCTGCCTGGACTGTTTACCCCTTTGGATTACCCTTTAATAAATGACTTACCTGCAATTGGTTCTATCTCCGTGCCTCATTGGATCCCTGCCGTGACACTGTTGTGCTTCATGATTTTTACATTTTTATAATGTAAATGTCTTGATTGTCACTTTCTTTTGATCAGTTTAATCCTTGCTAAATATTATTTTTAAAATCCTTCTTATCAAACTTTTTAACAGTGACATATTTTTTACATAACAATTCCATAACAACATATTTAATCATTAATGAAATGAATAACATCAGCATTTAACTCTTGCATTTTTTATTCTTATTTGATTAGGACTTTTTTGTCCCGTGGAGCTCCATGTTGGATCAACATTGATGGCAAAACAATGGATGTAACAGTGAAGGGTTTACATGCTTATGAAAAAGGTATCTGATCTCGTGTAAAACTTACCAGATCAAATGCCTTGTGCTGAACTTAAATTTAATGTTGCCTATGATCTGTCATTAAGGACTCATACAGGCGATATCTCAAGTCCCCGGTGTTCAAGGAAATTCAGAGAAAGGCCATTGATCCTGAACCACACAGATTCACGTGAGATGTGCCTTTCTGCTAGTTCCTATATATACATACACGCTTCCAAAAAAGTTGGGACACTGTACAAATTGTGAGTAAAAAAGAATGGAATAACTTACTAATCTCATGAACTTATATTTTATTCACAATAGAATATAGATAACATTTCAAATGTTAAAAGTGAGCCATTTTGAAATGTCATGCCAAATATTGTCTAATTTTGGATTTCACGAGAGCTACACATTCCAAAAAAATTGGGACAGGTAGCAATAATAGGTTGGAAAAGTTAGATATATATATAAGGAACAGCTGGAGGACCAATTTGCAACTTATTAGGTCAATTGGCAACATGACTGGGTATAAAAAGAGCCTCTCAGAGTGGCGGTGTCTCTCAGAAGTCAAGATGGGCAGAAGATAACCAACTCCCCCAATGCTACGGCGAAAAATAGTAGAGCAATATCAGAAAGGAGTTTCTCAGAGAAAAATTGCAAAGAAATTGAAGTTATCATCATCTACAGTGCATAATACCACCCAAAGATTCAGAGAATCTGAAACAATCTCTGTGCGTAAGGGTCAAGGCCGGAAAACCATACTGAATGCCCGTGGTCTTCGGGCCCTTAGACGGCACTGCATCACATACAGGAATGCTACTGTAATGGAAATCACAACATGGGCTCAGGAATACTTCCAGAAAACATTGTCGGTGAACACAATCCACCGTGCCATTCGCTATTGCCGGCTAAAACTCTATAGGTCAAAAAAAGAAGCCATATCTAAACATGATCCAGAAGCGCAGGCGTTTTCTCTCGGCCAAGGCTCATTTAAAATGGACTATGGCAAAGTGGAAAACTGATCAGTGGTAAAACAAATCAAAATTTGAAGTTCTTTTAAAAACTAGGACGCCATGTCATCCAGACGTGAGGACAAGGACAACCCAAGTTGTTATCAGCGCTCCGTTCAGAAGCCTGCATCTCTGATGGTATGGGGTTGCATGAGTGTGTGTGGCATGGGCAGCTTACACATCTGGAAAGGCACCATCAATGCTGAAAGGTATATCCAAGTTCTAGAACAACATATGCTCCCATCCAGACGTCGTCTCTTTCAGGGAAGACCTACATTTTCCAACATGACAATGCCAGACCACATACTGCATCAATTACAACATCATGACTGCGTAGAAGGATCCGGGTACTGAAATTGCCAGCCTGCAGTCCAGATCTTTCACCCATAGAAAACATTTGGTGCATCATAAAAGGAAGATGGGACAAAGAAGACCTAAGACAGTTGAGCAACTAGAAACCTGTATTAGACAAGAATGGGACAACATTTCTATTCCTAAACTTGAGCAACTTGTCTCCTCAGTCCCCAGACTTTTGCAGACTGTAATAAAAAGAAGAGGGGATGCCACACAGTGGTAAACATGGCCTTGTCCCAACTTTTTTGAGATATATTGATGCCATGAAATATAAAATCAACTTATTTTTACCTTAAAATTATACATTTTCTCAGTTTAAACATTTGATATGTCATCTATATTGTATTCTGAATAAAATATTGAAATTTGAAACTTCCACATCACTGCATTCTGTTTTTATTCACAAATTGTAGAGTGCCTCAAAATTTTTGGAATCGGGTTTGTATTAAAACACTGCTTTATGATGCATAAGTGAGATTAAACTCTACTCTAATGTCTCCTAGCGAGACGCAGTTGGAGCAGAATGCCAAGAGAAGGCGGCCCAGCCTGAGTCCCATCATCCTGAGACAGCAGGAAGAAGAACAGAAGGCCAAACTTGCAGCAAGTGGCCCAGTGGACATCACACAGGTCATGAGAAAACTGTAAAGGAAACAGAAGTAGATATCAGCATATATTTATGATGAGCAAAAAGGAAAACCACCTTTCTGGTCAATAAACAAGACAGCATGTTTATATAGAGAGCATGTTGCATCTGTAATATTACGTAGCTATTTCTAGTTTTTAAAAGTTTGCTTGTTAGATTTTTTTAAATATCATTGAAAATTTCCATTTAGCCCTGTTAGGCCATTATTTTATTATTTCACAGTCTTGTCTGTCACATTCAATTAAATGTTTGTCATATTTATGTTTTGTCAAACTTCATACATACAGTCAAACCAAAATTTATCCAGACACCTTCAACCTTTCACACATTATCACAGTTTATTTGTTATAGTTTAGAAAATGGCACTAAAATAGTGTCAGAACAACTTCATCTTGATAATGTCAGATAACACTTAAGCGAAACATGGTCTGGTCAGTGTCTGAATATTTTTTGGTCCCAATTTGTTTATCAGTTTTACTGGTAGTCCACTGTATGATGAATTTCCAGGTATAATATGTCACAGTTTACTTTATTTTGCTATCCTCACATACATAAATGATCTATAGTGTCCTGCACCCAATAGTAAATATAAATATAAAAAATTATATCTGGTGTCTGAAAAATTTTTGGTTTGACTGTATATCTTTTCATTTTATAAAACCAAAAATGATCAGATGTTATCCTCCTCATTACTACAGTTTGTTTTTGTGTCATGTTTGTTCCATTTACAAGAATTTATAAAAATTCATACTAAAACCATTTCTGCCATCTGTGGTCACATCATTTGTCTTAGTCATCTTTGATTGTTGTTGAGTGAAATGTACAGTATATCTGTATGTTACCATGTATATCATCAGTATATGCATAGTTACAGCTTATCTAAAATAACTTTTTCATTGCATCTATTTTTATGATGCTTTTATGAAGCTTGACAGACACTTTCACTGTATCAAAGCAAGCAGTGTAAATATTCTGTGTACAACAGAAGAAATAAAGTTGTATGGGTTTAGAACAACATGAGAGTGAGTAAATGAAAAGAATAAAAAATCATTCTGTTCAATACATTACAGAAAAAAATTATCCTGAACGTAGGTTAATCAAAATGCAAAATTAGGTAAGCTGAGGGTTCAAAATAATTTCATATACAGTAGGTCCTAATAATTTCATTTACTCTAGGTCCTAATTGGTACCTTTAAGGCACTAATATGAAATGTTACCATCCTATTGACAGCTTTTGTAAAAATAAATAAATAAATGTAAAACCAAATGTCTGCAAATTTATGCCAAAACTGTCTGGAAAATATTTCCTGAAAAACCTCTCAAGTATCATGATCACTAGATTGCTTGTGTTCCTCTCATACTAATGCAGTTATTTTATTTGCAGTAGATGATATATATATTAAGTATATATATTTAATTTAGTACTACCCTTCAGAAGCTACAGAAGATTCTTACATGTTTCCCAGAAGACGAAATCGGTACAATTTACCCTGATCATCAAATTCAAAATCCCTCATAAATGATTCATTGATTTGTTAGATGGGCTTCCTACCAGAAATACACTATATTGAATGAATCAGCATTATCTATATTTTCTACTCCTGATTGCGGGGTGCTCAACATGAACAGTATTTAATACTAATACATACTTTGCATGAACTGTGTCCTACAGCTCTGCCGCTTCACAGCACCTTTGCCTCATCTGGCCGTGTATACAGGCATTTGTGAAGCGCAGTCCACTTCCTCCCCCGGGCTCATGACACTGCCCAACAGTGCTGCCTGCCCGTCTCCCATCAGCGTCGCCAATGACAGCACTCCAGCCTCTGAGAGGAGTTTTGATGGCAATGGACGGCCTTCCTCCTCCCATTTCCCATCTATTGCAGAGGAGTCAGTATCAGGGGAGGAGAACCAGCCACCTGCCCTAAAGTCTCGCATGCCTCTGTCACTGAGCAGACTCCTCCGCAGAGGATGCAATGCCCCGTCTGTCTTTGCCAGCCTATCCCCGAAATGTGCTGTGGCTTTAGGAGAAGGCAAAGTACAGCCGCTTGGAGTCGAGCCGCTTGCACAACCTCAGCCCAGAAGAATTGCTAAGTTATTACATGCATTTTTGCCCTTATTTTGATGCAATTTTACAATATATGAAAAATAACCAAACTGCTTTCACAGCTTTTTTCAAATCAAAGTTGACATCCCACCTGAATGCCGCATCTACCCCATTGATTCAGAAGATGAGGAAGATGACAGTCAGAAGAGTCATAGACGAGTCAGTAGAGAGGAAGGAAATACACTGAACAACACTTGTGTCATAAATATTTTGTCTTACAACCCCGAGAATGCTGTGGTAGTAATGTAAGATAGGTTTGAGGTAGTGCCTACATGTTATTGTAACCAATAATTTGGTTATAAAATGTTTAAATGTTGGTTTTATATACATAAATTTGTATTCTGAGGTCACTTATTTTATGATTGAAGGGGCCTTATTTTAAGAGATTTTTCGTCGTCAGTTTCTTTAGTGGTGCGGACAAAAGATTTTCTACTTGGCTTGTTCACTGTTTTATATAGCTGCAAAACATTCATAAATGTGAATTGCTTTAGGAAATTGTATTTTCGTAGCAGTAAATCTAGTGAGGCAGTAAAGCAGAATGTGAATACATATTTTTTGTCTGAATGTATAACCTTTAAAATGTTTACAGTTCACTTCAGAATATGAATTTGTTCATGACTCATGTTTAAACTGTGTAAGTGCCTCAACAAATCATTCAAAGGTTGTTATTTTGCATATACTGCATATATTTAGCATCCAGTGTAACTGGCTTTTTTTTTTTTTTTTTGTATATTATTTGTTCCTTTTCGGATAAAATGTACCTACAGAGAAACAGTTGTAGTGATGGGGACTTTTATTTTAACACAATGTAACCTATCCCTAGCTTCTTATTTTCATAGCCGCATTATTCAACGCCATTGGTCTTTCAAGCACAAGACCACAAGTTATTACCTGACTACTCTGTTTAATTTAATCATTATCATTACTGTATGTTTACTATCGTTTGTTTGTTTAATGTTTGTTTATTATTAATTTAATATAAAGTTGTTTGGTTTTCCATTTTATTATATTTTTATTTTATGTTTCCTAATTTTTAAAGGGCAACGAATACACGTTTTTCAGTCATACTGTATATCTTTATCTGCAGAGCGTGGTTTTATGACTTTTATTTTCCGGAAGTGCTGTGACGGTGTTGACTGGCTTCACATTCCTCTGCGGTTGAACAGCAGAGAGTAGCCGATTACTTCAGTACAGTTTTTTGAGTCCTTGAACATCTTTGTAAAGCCGAACGGTTGCTGCGTTTCTCTTTGCGACTCGGTAAGTCGTTCAAATCAAACGGGTTTGAATGTGAGTCCCCCTTTAAATGATAAAAGTTTCAAAATAGTAACAATAAGTAGCGGTATGTGACAATTCTTCAGCTTCTCGATTGTTGCTCAGCGCATATTTAACTTGATCCACTAGTGTCTGTTACTCCATACATGCAGCTGTCGCGACGAAGATCTGGCCTGCTATAGCTGGCCTCTTTAGTCTTGTTAAACGTCTCAAAAGTGATTGTTTTTCAAATGTATGAGCTTCAGAACAGCACAAGCTTCTCATTTCCTGCCATGTCGCATCGGGGATTAATGTGTAACAGTAAGCGATAATGTGTTATAAACGAAATATGTGTCGTGGTTTGTTTATTCTCTAAGCCAAATCACTGCCACGGTCATAATGCTGAAGATGTATGATTATACTATTTGTGCTGGAATATATGAAGCATTTGATGAGCTAATGCTGGGACACACCTACTAATCATCAACACATGCGGATCTGTCCCTTTTCCACTTGATGGCCACTGACGAGCTATCAGGGGACTTATTATTTATTAATAAAGTCTATCCTAATTAAGATCAGTTTTTCTATCTGCATGCTCAGAATAAAAGGGGCATTTCTGATTATTACATAAGCATCTGCATTGACTGCTGCTATGCCAACACGTATATGTAACTACATGGCATTATTTGCCTGTTTGGCTTTGGGACACTGTACTATGGTTAGCCTATGTATTTGAATATATACAAAGTTTCATTACAAATGCCGGTCCTCTCTCCCAAAAGGCCTTCAAGATGCTCTCTAACTGTGAGTGGAAATGAGGCTGAAATCTGCTACTGTGGATCTCGCTATAAAGGTATTGTGCACTTTTAATATTGATATGATTAAGAAGTCATCTGTACCAGCGTGGCAAATTTATAATTTCTGATCTACTCCAGAAGGACGTGTCCATATTATGTTATTCTGTCTGGTTAATGGGGTGTTGTGGTTACTTACCTGCATCACTTGCCATTTGCTCAGGTGAAGGTTTATGTATTTTTAGCATTATTTTTGTGGCTTATTGTTAAAGGCAGGTGTGGACCTGCACAATGAGGAATGTCAGAGAGGTTTATGTCTCTCCCCTTGTCAGTGTACTAGGTCTGAACACTGCATGTCTCGAGTAAACACTATTTTCCAGTAAAGCTGGAATGTTCTTGAAAGATGATCCCTTTCTTAGAAATGTAAGGAATAGTGTGCAGCCAGTCTTTCTTTGCTACAAATTACATTCCATCAGGACCCGCACATGGATCTTGTATCACCTTGAATGGTTCATTTTGCAATGATAACGTTCTGACTGTACATGATTCTGCTTGTTGTATAGCTAGCTACTTGTCTAATACATTAAAAGACATGTAGTATTGAACTACTTACCTTATATTACAGATTCTGTAAAGATAAATAGTTTATGCTTAAAACCAGTGATTCTCAGCCTTTTCATTTGAAAGCCACTCATTGTCTAACACAATATTCAATCCCCATACAGGCTAAAATATCGACAAAGCTGCTTTTCTTTTAAACTTTTTATTCTAAGAAGTTGGGAGTGTTATGTTAAATTAACCATTTGATTTATTGGATTCATTTTGTGTTTCCACAAGTATTAAGAAATGTATTGTGATTTCAATTACAGGTACGAGACAAGAGTCTTTTGAATATTTAATTTCCTGCAGGAAAAGGTCTACATTTATACAGTCATTAAGGGTTGGCTGTAGATTGCAACAACGAGGGATCACCCAAACTCAACATTTATACCTTCATCAAATGCAGATGCATTTATCTCATTCAATCATAATACATATTCAACATATATGTCCATTTAAGGTGCCTAACTATGTCTACTATGCAAATCATTAAGTAGCTAGGATGTCTAAAATTTCCTGTTATGTCTTTGAGAATGCCTTAAATATACATTTAAATCCAGAACCTAATAAAAGTAAACAATTATGTTTAAAAACAACTACGTAGTTCAAAAGCCTCTTTATAGAGTCATATACAGGAATCTTCTGTATACACCATGAAATTACAAGTTTCTCTTTTTCTGCCTTCAAAATTTGGATTTTAAAGGCATTGCCTCTTATTGTAATTTTTAAATACTGCATTAATAAAAAAAAAAACAATTTAATTAGAGAGAAAAAAAATTTGCTCTTTTTCAATAGGGAATATTGATCATAATTATTGAATAAATATTAAATTCTTTTAAAATACAAAAGAAAAAATATTATAAAAATGTATAAAAATATTTTAGATTCATTTTACTGAAGAAAAAAAAAAGTTACCTTTCGGGTGTCCGGTCACTTTTGACCGTGAAGATCATGAGTGTGACTCCCAAATGAGGAGCGCACAAGCATGTGTTATTGATTTTTTTTTTTCCCTCCATACTTGGCAGGAGACAATGTACTGTAATCTAATACTACTTCTCAAAGAAAAGGGCACAACTTGCCATGGGTCGTGAAACTCTGCTGTAATGGTTAGGCTTACAGCAACAGGAAAACATTTAAATAGTCTCAAAAGACATGTCAAATATTAGGTAACGGCCTCAAAAGAATATGATTTCTTCTTTCCACCCCACCTCTCTTCTCTTGGGACAGGAGGGTGGGATTGGCGTATCAATAGACTCTGGATGCTGATGAGCTCATAATGAAGAATGCATTAGATAACAAGATGGACCACGCTTCCTCAAACAATAACTCAATCATACAGTTAAACATTGATTTGTTTGCACTTTAAGAACAGCATTCAGTAACCCTTCTCTAATATTCAGATCTATACCTATTAAATCAGTTGTTACAAAGTCCACCCAAAGGGTTGTTTCACCTAAAATTAATTTTGTATTCGTTTACTGACCCTTATGTCGTTCCACACCTGTAATTTGTCATTGTAACACTTTAGAATAGGGAACACACATTCACTGTTTACTAAGAGTTTTCCCAGAACAAACTCCTAATTTGCTTCTTATTAAAGGGTAAGTTCACCCAAAAATTAAAATTGTCATTAATGACTCACCTTCATGTTGTTCCAAACCCATAAGACCTCCGTTCATCTTCGAAACACAGTTTAAGATATTTTAGATTTAGTCCGAGAGCTTTCTGTCCCTCCATTGAAAACCTATGTACGGTCTACTGTCCATGTCCAGAGAGGTAAGAAAAACATCTTCAAAGTAGTCCATGGGACATCAGTTAGAATTTGTTGAAGCATCGAAAAATACATTTTGGTCCAAAAATAACAAAAATTATGACTTTATTCAGCATTGTCTTCTCTTCCGAGTCTGATATGGGCACGTTCACAACACTGCAGTGTAATAATATCCGGTTCGCGAACGAATCATTCGATTTAACTGGTTCTTCTTGAACCAGTTCACCAAATCGAACTGAATCATTTGAAACATTTCACGTCTCCAATAAGCATTAATCTACAAATGACTTAAGATGTTAACTTTTTTTTAACGTGGCTGACACTCCCTCTAAGTTAAAACAAACCAATATCCCGCAGTAATTCATTTACTCAAACAGTACACTGACTGAACTGCTGTGAAGAGAGAACTGAAGATGAACACTGAGCCGAGCCAGATAACGAACAAAAGATTGACTCGTTCTCAAGTCAAGAACCGGTTGCATCTGCATCTGAAAGGGCTCACAACAGACCCGGAAGAGAAGACAATGCTGAATAAAGTCATAATTTCTTTTCTTCTTGGACCAAAATGTATTTTAACTGACTTTAAATGTACTTTAAATTCTAACTGACCCTCTGATGTCACATGGACTACTTTGATTATGTTTTTATTAGGAGCTAAGCCCTGGCAGCATGGTGTCTGTTGTGGGGAACAGCACCGTTCCCAGTCCTCAGAGCGAGGCGGTGACCAGAGGTTTAGTGAGGTAGTTGTTAAGTTTGGGTATGGGGTCAGATTAAGGGATCTAATATATGCTCATCTAATATATGCTCATGCAGAATAAGCTATTAATATGTGCTTTATAAGAACTAATAAACGGGCAATATGCTAGTGATATGCATGCTAATAAACAACTAGTTACTAGTAAGAACTGCTATACAAGAAGATATATTGAAGAATATTGGCAACTGAACAGTTCTGGTTCCCACTGAATTACATAATATATAGACAAAAAAAGAAGTCATAGGAAATCAAAACTGTTTGGTTACCAACATTCTTCAAAGTATCTTTGGTAAGTGGGTGAGTAAATGGTGACCAAATAAAAATGTTTGGGTGTCGGTAGATGGTTGCCATGATTGAGGCAAGTAAGACATGTTCCTGGATCGACATTGCTGTCCAGAAATATAGATTTAACCCAATCCCTACCCCTAAACCTAACCTTACCATAATTTTTTCCTAAAATCGGAGGGAAATGAATAACAAATAATAAATAACAACTGTGTAGAAGCATATTTCCCTGATTATAAGCTTAAAACTGACATTTCTTGAAAACGTATCCCTCAATTCTGACTGGTTGATTAGAATCTTGTTCCAGCATCAACAAGAATGTTGATCCAAGAACATGTTGTACTTGAAGTCATGTTCACGTTCGAAATATGTGCTACATTACCTCACAAATGGAGAGTTGCGTAATGTGCGTTTGTGAATGCCATCTCCACAGTTTTAATGCTCAGAATGACCATTGCCGTCACTGTGCTCCCAGTCAGATGATACTTTAAGTTGTTTTTAATGTCTCGTTGGAAACTGCACCTAATGCTCCATGTGGAGCCTTTATAGCTACAGGAATTGTCCTAGACCTCTTTCCAGGGCTTATGCCGGCCTTTTTTCTGCTTCATGCATTCTGCCCATCTGTTGGGATAAAGAAAGAAAAGGACAATGAAAGCTAAATAAATATAAAGAAGGCTAAATGATGAAATCAGCAACATGGAGATGTTGACAGATGGGTGGATAAACAATTCAAATTAATCAGCAGTGTATGTGCGTGTGTGTGTGCGCATCCTCCAAAAAATCCCAAATGTCATAATTTGCTCACCCTCTTGTTGTTACAAGCCTGTTCGACTGACTTTCTCATGTGGAACACAAAAGAAAATAATTTGAACAATTTGCTGGTTGCTCATTTTCATAGTGTTCATAGATTTTACATTGTGTGACAACTGATGGTTTTAATTGAAGAAGAAAAAAAATCATATAAGGAGTCCATATGAATCATGTGCTGTACTCCAAGCCTTAAAAATGAATTCCAATTGTTCTACAATTTCTCATCATCATCTTCTGAAATTGGAATTTAAATATTTAGATTTTGTTGATATTATGCATTGCCTTACACCATGGTTTGCAGTTTTTCTTGTAGTTTTCCTTACCAAATTAGCCAAAATATTTAACAAATTAATATGCATAGGGCAGCAGATGTGTAGAACTTGGAATTATTCTCACTTACGGATTAGACGGCCAAACAGTCACTCTTTGTTCTGTCGAAAAGAGACCTGACAAATTGTTTTCCAAAAATCTTCTAAATTACTTACTGCTGGAGGCTTTAAGTTCTCCATTTGATGTTATTATACATGCTTTTGCAAATCGCTGCCTCCAGTCATATTGGGAGACACTGAAAATGTGTCCAGAGTGAGGTACACAATACTTCGTGTTTGAACTTGTAGTGTTAGGGCTTTATAGAACATGTAACACACCCACAGTGGTTTCACTCGTTTAAGCGAGTGATTGAATATAGGTTAATGGGACATGCAAGGCACAATTTTGCTTTTAGCACAGACTTTGCTGCATAAAACCTTTTCTAAAGTTGTCTCTGAGTTTACTCGGAAAGGTTTAGGGTGTGATGTATTTATTTGTTCACTTACAAAAAATAAAGATGCATGATGTCAGAAATATACCCTATGTTCTCACTCAGCAAAGCCTTTGATTCCCATTATATCTGTGTTATGTCTGTCTGTGTTTTGCAGTTTCTAACTCAGCCTCGTCTCTGTAATTAACATGTCACAGGTCTGACTTCTTCACCCACCTGTCACCCTGGCAGCACAGGAAGCCAAGCGTGGGGAGGAGCTAAGCCCTGGCAGCATGGTGTCTGCTGTGGGGAACGGCACCGTTCCCAGTCCTCAGAGCGAGGCGGTGACCAGTGAGCTGCAGGAACTCACTCTGCAGTCTGTACCAAGCTTACTGCCTTTGAAAGAACGCAAGAATGGTGAGTAACTGCACATTAGTGCTAGTCCATTTGGGAAACTAACGGATGCATTTGATTGATCAAAAGGGACAGTAAAGATATCTGAAATAAATGCTACAAAAATATTAAGCAGCACAACTGCTCTCAACATTGATAATAATAAGAAATGTATCTTCACCTCAAATTAGCATATTTCTGTGTGACACTGAAAACTGCAGTAATGGCTGCTGAAAATTCAGTATTCCCTTCACAATTTAAAATATATTCGAACAGTAAAAATTTAAGCTGTAATACTATTTTACAATATTCGGTTATTTTTACTGTACTTTTAAACTAATCAAAAACATGAAAAAATTCTTACTGACTTCAAAATTTTTAACCATTATATACACATGGTATATAATTATTACCATATTCATTAGCGCTAATTTAAAATGTTTTAAATTAATCATGATATTTGAAATAAAAAGTAGTCAAATCAAGAGCTTGTGAATCAAATTGAATCCACAAATCTGTACTGATACTCAGCCCTAATGTTCAAAAGCTGTGGTGTTTACATTGTACTTGTATATTGCAAAATAAGGTGGATATAGTACAAAGTAATAGATTTTACTTTTTTTCTTTGTAGAGGTAGACCGCATTAGCCACTAGGTAACTAGATGATGAATAATTATAGAATTTAATTAAAATATAGGATTTAGCAAACAATAATAAAGTAATTAGATCAGTCACAATGTTGCAATTTTATATGTGCACAAACTTACAAGACTCAACAGCATTAAAGCAGGAGACAACAGAAGCAATGAGATTGTCTTATGCAGTTGCCTTTATTTCAGCTGCTTTTTGCACTTTCCACTGAGAAACATTGGGTGTTCTGAGATGAAAGGAAGGGGGTACTGCGACGGCTTTGTTCAAAGTCACCAATGATTTTTTTAATGGCTTTAAAAGATGGTGCAACATCTATTCTTATTCTTCTCGATCTAAGAGCCACTTTTGATACTGTTGATCACAGTCTATCACTTACTCGTATTGAAAGAGTGTTTGGTGTGCCTGGGACTCCCTTGAATTGGTTAAAGTCTTATTTTACTGACCACTCCCAGTTTGTTTCTATAGGTGGTTATATGTCAGAGATTAGCTCTGTTTCCACTGGTGTTCCTCAGGGGTCGGTTTTAGGCCCATTACTTTTTAATATTTATTTGTCACCTTTAGGCCATCTTTTGCGATCGCTCAGCCTTCATTATCATTTGTATGCTGATGATACAGAGATTTATATACATTCCAAACCTCATGAGCATCTTGACGTTGCTTATTTTTCTGACTGCATTACTGAGATTAAAACATAAATTATTCATAATTTATTATGTTTGAATGGTGGTAAAACTGAAGTTAGTCGAGTGAGTAGCCTTGGAGTTATTTTTGATGCAAATCTGTCTTTTGATTCTTTTTTCCAGAGTACTGTTTCCACCTCAGAAATATCACAAGATTGCATCCTATGCTAAATTTTACAGTCGCAGAAATGTTGATAAATTCCTTTATCTCATGTTTAGACTACTGTGACACCCTTTTAGCCAGAGTTTCTAAATCCACACTCACACTCTAAAAAACACTGGGTTAAAAACAACCCAATTTGGGTTGTTATTTACCCAAGGGCTGGGTAAATATAGGACAGAACCCATCTTGGGTTAATTTTACCCAGCAAATTATGTTGTTTATTTAACCCAGCATAAGGGGTTGATTTAACCCAGATAAAGTTTATAAATTTTTACTATATTACTAGCTTATTTTTTACTTCATACATTAATGTTTACAGATTATCTTAAATCCTCTAAACTTTTCTAAAATAATCCACACAACCACTGGTTTGCATGTTAACTTCCTTTATTTTCCTTTATCATTTACAGCATTGTTCATATCGTTTTTAATAGGTTATAAAACTAAAAATTAAACGTTAAACAGAAGTCATTTAAGTGGTATTAACCAGTCTCTGTTGTTCTGTTTCCATATTCAGCACAGTAATGCTTTTATAGATAAAATAAAATGTATACAAACCTGTATTTTACCGACAAATGCGTCAATTCGATGGCACTAAGAACTGCTCCCTCCAGAAGAGAAGCAAATCCCTGCGATAAATAACTCAACCGCTGGGTTAAGTCTGACCCAGGATCTGAGTAAAAACTACCCAAACACTGGGTTGTTACGTTTGAGCTGGGTAAACCCAAACGCCGAGAAAATACCGTAACCCCAAAAAATTACCCAAAAGGCTCAACCCAACATTTGGGTAAAAAAAATAACCCCAGATTTTTTAGAGTTCAGTAAATTGCAATATATGCAAAGTTCAGCCGCCAGGATTTTAACTTGGACTAGGATTGGCAGTCATATTTCTCCAGTGTAGGGATGGGACGGTATGAAAATTTAATATCACGATTATAGTGACTAAAATTATCACGATTATCAATATTATCACGGTTTTGTTGAAACGAGATGAAAGTGTTCAAAAATAGTTGATGCTCACACTGAAAACATTTCAGCAAGTTTTATATTTAATAATAAACAAACAACTAATAAAACAAGCAACTCTATGCACTTAATTTAAAGAAAGATTAAATTCTGTGGCATTTCCTTCCTTACAATGAAAAGTGTAGAAGCATAGAAAAGCATAGAAAAGTCACTGACTTTCGCCATTCCTTCTCGAAAAAAAACAAAAAAAACATTGTGCGCTGCGCTTGCGTCAGACTGTTGCTGGCTGGACATGATTTAATAGTGAGTTATTAAAACCGCGATAATCAAACACGGTTTTAATGATAATTCATTTTTAAACGATATTACTAACCTTCAGCACATTTTATCACGGTTATCAATAAAACCGGTTATCGTCCCATCCCTACTCCAGTGTTAGAATCCTTGCATTGGCTGCCAGTAAGGTTTAGTGTTGATTTTAAAATTATGATGCTTACTTTTAAAGCATTGCATGTCCTGACACCACATTACTTAACAGAATTGTTACATCCGTACACTCCTAATCGTAGATTGTGCTTCTCTCAGTCAAACTTGCTGGTTGTTCCTCAAACAGGTTTAAGATCTATGGGTGATAGGGCTTTCTCTTCTTATGCACCCTGCACTTTGGAATTCTCTTCCTCATGAACTTAGGGAAGTTCAGACTTGTGATTATTGTGTTTTTATTGTATTGTTTATATTGTTCAATGCTTTGAGAAGCTGCTTTTGAAGGTGCTTTATAAAATAAAGTATTATTATTAATGTTATGTGTTTTGTTTTGGACACTGTTTACATGAAAATTATGCAAGGTGTCCCAAGACCATGATGATTTTAGATTTGTTATGTTTTATTTTGCGGGCTGTTATATTTTCTTTCCTTTTGGTTCCCATTTCATTTTCAGTGCTGATATATGAGTCAATTTGTGTATGTGTGTGTGTGTGTTTGCGCGCACATATGCTAATTGTGGCATTCATAAACAAGAACATTCTGGAAAAAAGCCCAAATCATAAGCATCATGCAGGGTGCTGATTCATTAAGTTATGTGATGCACAATTTTCTTTATGTAAAGGACTGAATATTCAGGTCCTGTGGGAGTAGGGTGTCAAGGAAGTGAACATTGCTGAAAATGGAATGGATTGTTGAATCTGTGTGACATGCAGAAGGACTCTTCTAAGCATGTCCGTTCAGCTCTCTGATGTACAGCGGACAGTCTGTTTGGCTTCAGGAAGCTCAGAGGAAAGGATGATTTAGAGAAGTGAAGATTAAACAGAGCCTGCAGGAGGACAGACAGATGCTGCAGCGTGCTGTGATTTCACTCCAGAAAGGATAAATTTTTATTCAAAAAAATCAAAGGCATGTTATTATGTAAGGTTTGCTGTGGTAGGTAAGTGAGTGGTGGGATGTTGTTGCTTTTTTTGTAACTCTGCCATTGTAGAAGTGCAGGAATGCCAATAAAGAGATAAACTCCCATGTAACAGCACCTCAGAAGCTCATGGCCTGCAGTCACCACTCCCTTCTTTCAGTCTTCAGCCCCCGAGCTGCACTTCACTGAGGGTTAGATGGTAGTAACAGACATGTTAATGCAGGACCTCTCTCTTCTCCTGTACACAACAGAAGCGATTGCTATTAAGGTGTTCGGAAAACAATGTTGGCTTTCACATGCATTTTATTATTAGCAAGTTATAGGGATGCACAGATTATTTTTTATTTTTTGCAGCATAATTTCAGACAAAAATAGTCACTATCAGATCATTTTACTGTTAACAGCAACTTGTAACAGAAATAATGCAAGCAAAGTCTCTTTCAAGGCAAGTCTTTTTTGCGGCCATTTTTGCAACGCCTCTGGGAAGCTATTTCAGGAATCCAAGACCAAGTTCTATTTGCATGAATGAGGAAATCCTGAAATTTCAAAAAACACTTGCCACAATTACATTTAAATTATATATTTCAGTTCGGCAACAAAATCCGATATTAACTGCACAAAAAAAATGTTTTCTTTTGCTCAAATATCATTGATTATATTTAAGCCTAAACCAGCCAGTGTGCATGAGTGGTCTGATACACGCATTTTCGCACACTTACTTTTTGTATTTCTATATCTGAAGTCTTTGATGCATGTTTTATTAAATATAATGTAAATGGTTGATATTGTCAGTAAAGCGGTCCCATTTAGAGTTGTTTCACATAAACTCTGTCTGTGAGTTAAGATTTACTCTAAGAAATGACAGATGAATGCAACTGCACAGCAAAACCGCTGTCTGTGGAGACGTATTTTCCTGCACGATAGTCTTAAAAATTCAAACAACAGTTGTCAAAATGAGCAATGTTGTAGCTTAAGTAAGCTTAAGCTCAATGTTTGAAGTGAAGAAGTCTGGACGAGGGAACAGAGGCTTGAAGAATGATGTGTTTCGGGTAGCCCTCCTGAACACTTGATTGCATAACTTTGTGCACGGAGCAGAAATCCTGCCTCTCAGAACGCAGGCGGTCAGGAGAATGGCAGGGGGCTAAAGGTGATCTGGAATGTGTTCTGGCTTCAGTTTCTGGCTTGTAGTTCAAACACTTCTGTAGTAAACGGGTGACCCCTAATCAGGACACAAAGTCCCTGATCTCTCCTCGAATGAAAAAAATGGCTGCAAGGAGAAGGAAAACGTGGAGTTGCTCAACACATCTGAAAATGGAGTATGAAAGCAGTAATAAGGAAGAAACCGGCTCATATAGACTGAAACGCTAGTGCTAACACGCCCACATCTGTAGGGCGTGCACACACACGCCAGCTCTGAGTGGAGGAAGGTGAAGGGGAACACACACACACACACACCCTGCCGTCTTTGGATCTACTGCGGGAATTATCTCTCAGCAGAACAGCACAGAGTTCAATCATTCAACTTCATTCACAGCTTGTTGTGTTGTCCGGTCTGGAAATGGATTAATAAAGTGTGGCCGTGAGGTTATCCCTATCCTTCTGCACTGGAAGGATATGGCCATACATTTAGGTACAGTACTTGCATGTTTAAGTATTTTCTTTTTTTAGTGTTTCAATGTTTGTTGATGTGAATGAAGTCATGTAGAGGTGTGGTAAACTTGGCTGTGGTTTCACAACTTAAGTTTAATTGATAAGCCTGATGTTTGCGAAGTCTTGCAAAGGATTTATTGCTGTTTGAACTGAGGTCTCACTAAACCACAACATTTACTTAATCCTGAGCCCAAGCAAATGACTCTGAGGTGTTTAGCTATTAAAGATGTTAAACATTTTCGTGTATATGTAAAATAATTGGTGTTTGGGTTTCATATTAATACCGGCGTAATCAAACAGTACAGGAATGGAACTGGTTAGTTATTCCCCATGAATATTCACTTTTAATTTGAACTAGATCCATGATCTTGACAAATTCTTCTTCATCGTCTTAATTTTATATTTAAACTAGATTTACTCCGATGTCCTGAACATCACAGCAACTTTAGTAGGATACTCATTTATGCATAAAACTTTACTAAGAAACCGAAAGAATGGAATATATAACCTAAAAACATTCATTTGCCTGTGAAACGCCCCCTGAACATGCCAGAGTGTCAAAGCACACTAACTTGTACTACTTGCTTTCTTTTAATGTTTTGTTGCTTTCATACTTTTAAGTGAAATTCTTCCAAATGACACACTATAGAAACCGATATGTGGAGAGCTCACCCTGGAATTGCTCCAGCTGGAAGGGGTGGGATGCGTCAATGATGGATTGGAGTTTTTCCTCTCTCTGTTGTTAAAACCAGCTGTTTTCTCCCTGAGGTATGGCAGTGGAGCTCAGAGCTTTGAGGAAAAGAACAGACTCCTTTTGGGACCGAATGTCTGGGCCAACAAGACAAGGAAACATACAGAGTTACCATGCCATGTTTGATGGCGTGTTATAAATCAGCTCTTGGGCAGGGAGGTTTGACAGTGTCCTGGCAAAGGTCAGCGTAAAGGGGGATTGATTATCTTTGAGAGCCCACTCCTCCAGATGTGGTGCCTTGACGTTAGATACTGGATAAAAGAACAGTTATATGATCTTTTTGTGACTTGGGTACCAGTCGCCATGAGATCCTAACATTGTTTTTTAAGTGCAACTGATGGATTGATCGACGCTCTCAGGTCGTGTTCAGTCCCACTGCCACAGTTAATATTGGCTAACAGTGATGTTTCTGTATAAATGGTCAAGATTTAGACAGTCCTGTGGAAATGTATGATTTGCAAGTCTCATTGCTTTCCAGAGTGCTGTTACTCTGCTGTGGGTTTTGCACTGATTGTCTCTGGGTTGCTCTGTGGTGTTCTGTTATGTAATATTTTAAGATTGCTTGCCAAGTTTAACTCCAGCATGCTTACACAGGCCCTGAACATAACAGAACGGAGGGAGGAATAGAGGAAAAAAGAGCCATTGCCTGTTTGCATTAACTAGACACGACCCACAGCAGCCTCTAGGTTTATCTTCTGTCTTGCATACTAACAGGTCAGGTGAATCATTACACTGGAAAACACACCATGCTCATTGTGGCGACGATGATAAAATGACAAGGCTGACACCAGGATGAATGGGTATTCCAGGAACAAGGAAGCTTACTAAAATTCTCTGGCTTAGTTGTCAAGGGAAAAAGTATGTACTTGCAGGCACAGACAGAACCAGTGGCCTTTATAAGATTACATCAGGTTAGCTGCTTTGATTTATTTGATTTGCAGAAACAATAATGCACTCGAAAAGCTATGAAAAGTGCTTTGTCAGCTTGACATCCACAGTGCTGTTTGCTTATTCCAGTGCACCACATCTGCATAGAAAAACCAAGAACTAAAGTCAGTGTACAAATACATATAATATATAAATGAACTGTAACATAACATGATCCGAATTTCTAGTTAAAAGCTAGGTATACCAGTACTTTTATTCTGCAAGGACGCATTAAATTGGTCAAAAATTACAGCATTTTTATAACGTTACAAAAGTTTCTGTTTCAAATAAAAGCTGTTATTTTGAGATTTCTGTTTATCACAGTTTCTAAAAAAAATATAAAGCAGCACTTAATGCTGTTCTCATCATTGTTAAAAAAAAAAAAGTTTCTTAAGCACCAGATGAGCATATTAGGATGTTTTCTGAAGGATCATGTCTGACTGAAGACTGTGGAGTAATGATGCTGAAAATTCAGATTTGACTAATAAATTGCACTTTATTTAGATTTTAATCTTATGAAATATTTTTTTAATTGAAATGTTTTTTCCACATTTTTAAATTGTAATGATTTACAATATTGTTTTTACTGTACTTTTCTTCAAGAGACTTGAAAAAATGCTCTTTTATCTGAAGTGATATTGATCCTACAAATGCTTATAATTTAGTTTTAATGTTTACGTTGGAGCTTCTGGCCGTAAACAGGAACATGAGGAAACCACTCCCATCAGTTGCTTTATTTTGTCTGTTCCTTCAATTGCAGCTTTATGACTGAATTGTTCGCATCCACTGACTTATTCACATCAGTTGTAAATTAATTGCACATGATTATATAAAGAGAGAAACGTTTGTAACAGAATAAATTTCATCCTGGTGGATTTCCATGGAATTTCCAACTGATAATGTGTTCAGAATTTGGTGAATATATATGCTTTGACTCATTCATTTTCTGTAGAAGTAACTAAAACAGTCAAAGTAGTGTGTAAAGTCAGATTGTGTTTTGATAAAGTGACATGTTTAAAAAGGACACAGAAGATAATGAACTGTGTGACATAACTTGTGTGACTCTCCCTTAACAGGCTAACAAGTCGTGACCGGCCAGGTTGAAATACTCAGGCGTTGCTGCAGTGATTTTCAAGTTTAAAAGAATGTTCATTGTTTCATGGCAATTAAATGTTGTCTATATTGTCTATACAGATCATTAAAACCGTGTCCTAACCAGTGTGACAAATGTTCAGCAGAATGAATGTGAAACTCCTACGCCATGTGCAACAATATTTGATATTGCTTTTTAGTTTGTTTTTGTTATCCGATAACAAATATGCAGTAGCAAGTAATATATTTTAATTTCAGATTTTTAATTAATGCAATATTACTTTTGTTTTTCAATTTATGTTGTGCAGATGTTTTGTTGCTTTATTGCGTCACTTCTGGTTGAGACATGGTTTAACATTTGAAAGCATAACATGAAAGAATAGTCATGTAGGGAAAAGTACGGATGCACCGGTTGACCGGCCATAAATCGGAACCGGACTGTTTTTGCTTAAAATACGCGATCGGCAATCGGCCGGTTTTTGGTCTTTTTTCGAGACACCCCTCGCTGCAGACTGTAGCGTGGTGACGTCACGTACGTACGTACGTCACGTATGTACTTTGCATTGAGTGATGACGTTAGTTGTTTTCGCGTCGTGCGTGCATTAAAACGATGCGCATACTTAACAGAAAACTCTAATAAAATGTAAAAGTATTAAAGAACATTAATGGGAGAAACAACCATGTTCGACCATGTTTCATCTGAGGTAAAATTATACAGAGTTAAAGTTTATTCTGTAATATTTGTGTAGTATCTTACTTACAATATATTAACATTCTGTTGCACTTTACTTCACTGTGTATATTGTAATATTACACTTTAATGGCACCTTATATTTCTTATTGAGCTAGTCAAAATTACAACAGATAAAGTACAGTCGTCGGCTCTAATAGTGCAGATGGTAAAACGTGTGTTGTTCACAATTTGATGCAATCGATCCGGGTCCGAATCTGCCTTTTGACAGTTTTTTTTTTCTCCCTTTTCAAATTTCAAATCACATCAGAAAAGCATTTATTTTAAATAAAAACGAAGGAAATAATCAAAAAGTTGTGAGGGAGGGCTTTATTGTCCTAATATGGTGGCATCCATTTAATAATTTGAATTAAAATTATAATTTACACTCAGTAATTATTGCATACAGTTTTATAATGTACTACAATACTGAGGTGCAAATAATTGCCACTATTTGCAATAAGTAATATAAATAGCAGAAAATCCTGCTATTTTAACATGGTATAAATAGAATCTATAGCCATTTGCACTAAGTGTAAATAGCCACTGCCTTTCTTATTTTAATCTTTCTTTTGCTATGGTTCTTGTTTATCTATTTTTTTAACTGTAAATTTTGACCTTTTTCTTTTGCTTTGGCAATTCTGCATGTGAAACATTTAAGCCAGTAAAGTAGTTTTAAGTTCAGTTGACTACATACAGTATATTTTCAGTGTCTGCATCCCATTTTATGCAAGGTGCCTCCAAAAAAACCAAACTGATGACAGTGATCTTTTTTAATTTATTTCAAAGAACAAAACAGAAAATATAGTTGTATATACAAATATAGATTAAGACTATAGACATGACACAAGAAAAAAAAATCTGAAATTCAAAATCACTGATAAAACAATAAGTCAAGCAGTAGCCCTCAAATTCTTTGAATGGATAAAACCCACACAGGACTCTCCTCCTGCGATTCCTCACACAGCCAGGTGGACAGTCTTTAAATATCTCACTGCACCAGAGGCACTGGGTCAGAGAACATGACGCCCGGACACTCAGGTTGTATTGTTCAGACAATGCACTCCAGTTCACGACACCTAATTTACATAAAAGAACAAACAATACTAAAGCAATATTAAATCATTTTGAAGAAAGCCAGAAGAGCCATACAAGGAAAATATTGTAAATTTATTTTTAAATAAATTATAGCATGGTGTTAGAAAAAGTGTTATTTGCTTTGTCTGTAAACTACCTAAGAGATTTAATTTATAACCAGCATTAACATCAACTAAATTAATAAATTTTCTCAAGTCAAAATTTAGGTTGGCTTGGCTTGAGAAAGCATGGCCTGAAAGTTTGAAGTTTTTTTTCAATTAGAAAATTTTACTGTTGAGGGCTATACAGTCTGTCAGATAAATAAAAACCGATAATTACATTACTCTAGCCACATGAAGTGGGTCTCTTCTCTGAATTTCTTCTCACTGACAATGTCCCCAAAAAGTCATATTAAGACATATGAAGGTCAATTTAAGAGGTAACACTTTACAATAAGGTGTCATTGGTAAACACTAGTTAATGTATTAATTAACATGAACTAACAATGAACAATATATGTTACAGTATCTATTAGTCTTTGATAATGTTAATGAAAAAGATTACAAATTATATATTTTTTGCAATGCATGCAACCATCAATGGCATTACTTACATTAATAAAGTCTTTCTGCTCTATTTTAAGACATCTTTAATGGTTCATTTTAGGCGAAATAAGACTTTGAAAGACCAGCATTCGAATACTATATCATAAAACATGTCATAAATGTTTGAAATCGCACACATTTGCAATGACACTCTCTATGATTATGACCAAAGCATTCTTACAATTAAAAGCAATTTAAACGCAATTTAAAAAAAAAACAAAAGTAATATCTCATTTCCACCATACCTTACGAACATCAGTAAGTGAATGAACCTGGATATGCGCATTAATGACAGTCAGTACGGCGCACAATCGTATTTTACGGTAAATACATATACGTTACTGCGCATGCGCGGTAAACACACGTGACGTCACCGCGCTACAGTCTGCAGCGAGGAGTACTTGCTTTTTTTTCGGCCGATTTTTCCGGAAGTGCGCCCGTGTGCACAGACTTTGTAATCATTCGCTATGTCATTTGTGAGGAAGTATTTCGACATCTGTGCGCAGAACACAGGCAGCCGTTCAGCGCTGGAAGTGCAGATCTACATGTCTGAGTCACCGATAGCAGGAAGCGAACTGCCAACTGCACAAAATAAGAGTCCCTTTCCTGCTCACTGAAGCTGCATGAGCTGTACCTGTCCCTGCACTAGCGGAGACAGTGAAGCGATGTTCAGCTCAACTTCTCGCGTGTTGGATGAAAAAAGGAAACGGACTAAACTGTGACAAAACTGAAATGCTTTTTTTTTTGTTTTGTTTTTTTGTAGTAAAGAACTTGCATACACGTTTGAAAAGACAGAAGTAAACGATACTTCTGCATAGGATGATTAGTTTTATTTTACCTTAAAATTACATCGACTTAATTCTATTAAAAAAATCACCTGCTGTAGCACACTGAAAAAAAGTGTTTCATTCATCCATTTAAAACTTTTTAGAGTAATGATTCACATCTATATTTTTTTAACTTGAAACAATAGTTATTTATTTTTCATTGGCTCAAGTAAAAAAATAGATGTGAATCATTACCCCTATTTTTTTTTTTAATTGGATGAATGAAACACTTTACATCTTTGTTTTATTCGCACCAACATTAATTGTTTTTAACATTTTGGGATAATGTATATAGTATACTTTTTAGTCTCACTGGTAAAGACCTTTTTTTTTTTTTAAACCAAATTTAAAAACTAAAACAAATACTGAATGCTGATTAAGAAACATCTTATTGAATGCGTGTTGATTGTGTTGTTTGGGTTGTAGAACTATGCAGTTATTGCCTTTAAATTCACATGGTTACAGTTAATCTTTTCATGTAAGGCCAGTTCTATGTAGTTTCAACCCAATTCAAAAACAAAAGCTATCAGCAGTTACTGCTGATAATTTCAGATGGTCACGGTTATTGAAAAGCTATTTTGGCCTATTAAATACCAAATAAACATCTTGTTTATGCACAACTATCCCTTCTTTCTTGTTAGTTGCTTAATGATAAATAACAAAAATCGGAATCGGCCAGTTTGCTTGTAAAAAAATCGGTATCGGAATCGGCCATGAAAAATCATGATCGTACATCCCTAAAAAAAAAGTATCATATTTCATGCTTTAGGCTTTTATGGTTCACACAGTATGATATAGGAGAATATGGAGCTAATCTAAGGAACAAGAAACCGGTTTAAACTAAGCTAAAATATGCAAAACATAAATAATTCGGATAGTTTGTAAGGTAGATCAGTAAGATTACACTATATTAACAGTATTGTGGGAGGCCAGTTATATAATGTGATGCTGTCCAATGATTGACTGAGAGATTCACAAATAAATGTTCCTCAAAAGCGAGATGCATTGTATATGACACTCAGAATTTTGTGTTTGTGTATTAATATTATCCAATAGGCTTTAAGGCAACTGTGGAATGGAACAAAATACCATTTGTTTTATCTGTAACTGCAGGATGGAATATCATGTGAAAATGTCAAACATGATAAAACCAAGAGTCATGATTTGCGGAGATGCTAGAAAGTAGGGCAGGAGGTAGAGCGGTTTGGATGAAATGAGTTCAGAAGGATGTTATGTAACAGGCTCACAAAAACAGGAGAGCTTGGACATGAGCCTCTCTTTTTCACTCCTCTCTCTCTCGCTCTTTCCACCCATAACCTCATTTACTGAGCTCAGTCTGACGTAAAGCCTTCTGCACTTTAGTTGCTTGTATTACTCGAGCCAGGCAGCTGACCTGATTTACCGTAAACTGTTACTCATTCCTTCACTTTTTCACTCTTTTGAAAACTTAGTAGTGGGGCCATATTTGAATCAAATTGAGGAGATATAAGGTATATGAGTTATAATCATCTCAGTAACACTTTATAGTAAGGTTCATTAGTTAATTTTACTTAGTTGACATTAACTAGGCATAAACACTACTTCTACAGCATTTATTAATCTTAGCTAATGTTAATTTCAACATTAACTAATGTGTTATTTTAATCAAAAGTTGTGCTTGTTAACATTAGTTAATGGTCTGTGAATTAACATGAACTATCAATGAACAAATACTGTAATGTTTTGTTCATTGTTTGTTCATGTTTACTAATACATTAACTAATGGAACCGTATTGTAAAGTGTTACCATCCTCTATTGTGCGTATGATTTTGATGACTTTATGGTAGTGCGATCCCTTGCATCATTGTAGAAATGTAGACTGCATGGAAACTGGTCTGCTAGGGCCTATTTTTCTGGCTAGTGTTGGAAGTTGAGTAACAGTGACATTGTTTTTCAGTGGGTGATTGAAAGCAGAAAGGAAAATAGCTGTAGAAAAGTGTTTAAACGTGGTACAAAACTCCAGAAGAGGGCAGAAACTGATTCTCAAAAACAGAGCAGCATGAATGCAATAGAAAATCAACCTCTCCTTTTTGAGACTGTGGAGATGGTTTTTATTCAAAATATCTAGTGGTTGTTATGGAAGAAGCTCATCTTGTTAATCTTAGAATAATGTTGTAAATATAAAAGCGTATATGACAGCTGCAAAAACTCGGTGTTTTAGATCGGTCTGAGAGCCTAATGAGCTTTGACTATATTATCTATGATGCTTTATTTGATAAAGGTGGTGTTTTGTTCGTGTCAACTTTTGGGTGTGGCATACAGGCTGACAATAGACTTCCTCTGTGGTCAGTCGTCACCTCGCAGTGCTGGGCCCTTGTAGTCAATTACAGCATGAGCGTCAACTGCTGTGAATTCTCACCAAGTGATGATGACAGCAATGAGCTGGTGGGCTAAAAGCAGATCGTGGTAATGTTTTTGTCTCTAGGGGGTCTATGCATAGTGGTCTTCATTTCCCCATAATATAGAAAGATTATATGACTGTTTACATTAGCGTGTTTAATCTGAACGGAATATACAGTGGCCAGAAGGCATTTATTAAATACTGAATGATCTGGAATTTTCCTGCTACCTAGTTAACACATGCAGGACTTCTTAAAGGGAGAGTTCACACCAATCATGTCATTCCAAACCTGTATGACTTACTTCTGTGAATCACAAAGTATATATATCTTTTTTTTTTTTTTTTTTTTTTTCGGATGTTGTTTTGGACTCCATAGACTTTCATTGTATGGATGAAAACAGTTGGAACATTGCTCCAAATAGTTTTTTGTTTTCAGAAGAACGTCACACAGGTTTAGATCAACATTTGTGTGAGTAAATAATGACAGACTGTTCTTTTTTGGGGGGGGGGGGGGGGGGGGCTATCCCCTTAAGTGATTAACCATATTTACAGTAGCCGTCCTTTAGTGTTTCACTTTCTGGAATTCTGTTTTGGTGTGCATTTGTTAGAAAATGTATGTGAGTCATGTTTGCAAGAACAGTAGCGCTGAGATAGCAGTGGGTAACCCTATCCAGTGCTTGCACAGGTGATACTGAGCTGAATATAGAGCCTTCTGGCCAGCTGGCCTTACTATTTAAAACTTAGAGAGGACCCGGTGGGGGGATGAGGGGGTTCGCCAACAGTCAAACATGTGTGATGTATGTGAGCCTCTCAAGCCCTGACAGGCAAACTCCTGTACTTTATCTGCCAGAAAGAAAGGAAAGGTCAAAGGAGACCTACATTTTGTCCTGTGACCTCCTTCCTTTCGCTCTCTCTGATCATGTCATCAGGATTCCCGAGAGCACCACATGACACCATTTCTTAGAGTGCATGACATTTTTCTGTATTAAATACCTCGTGAAATGTGAACTATGTGGTGGCTGTTACATGCGAGAGGGTTGATCGGTTTCTGATTTTGGAAGAAAAAAAAATTCACTTGATTTGCATGCCAAAAAAGAGAGTAGAAGCTTATAGTTTGTGACCATATAAAAGAACTAAGAAGAAATGTTATCTCTGTATATAATTGAAAGTGTTGTTACTGTTAATGAGAACTGCATTATTTTCATTCTAAAACACTAACAATGGAAGAACATTTTCATGACCCTGAAAGTAAATAAACTGTGTAAGTTGGAATATAATGTGAATATACTTATTTTGTGGTTACTTCATTTGAATTAGCTTTGGTCTTTATAATACATTTTATTTGCAACAGCAGTAGCATTTAAAAGTATATGACACAATTATAATTATTACTACACTGTTGTTCAAAACTTTTTATTAAAAGTAATGTTTATTTTATATATATATATATATATTTATAATTTTTTTATATAAAAAAAACATTCTTTAACTTGATCAAAAGTGACTGTAAAGAGTTTTACATGGCAAAACTTTTCAAATGAATGTTGTTGTTTTGAACTTTCGAACAAAGAATACTGAAAATGTCATGAATAGGCAGCACAGTTGTTTTCAACTTTGACTATAAGAAACGTTACTTAAGAACAAAATCAACATATTAGAATGATTTCTTAAGGATCATGTGACGCTGAAAACTGAAAGTATGTTAAAACAGAAAACTTAAATTTCTAATAATAATAAACAAAATTACTGTTTGTATCTTTGATCAAATAAATGCAGCCTTAACAGAATAAGAGCATTTCAACTTTTGAATGCTAGTTTTTATATATATATATATGCTACCCTAATGAACCAGTGAAAAAGAGCTGAGGGGGTGAATGGGGGTCTGCCAGATGAAGCGAGCAGTCATTGGCACTCAGCAGACCCTCCTCTGTTTGAGAGTGAGAGACACGATGTTCTGTGAATGTCTTCTGCTCAGTGCAGAGCAGGCTCTGTGCTCTGCCGTCCTCACCTTTGTGCGTTAGCTTCATTTTCTGACTCTGCGTAATGCAGCTGTAGAGCCTCTGCATCCAACTTTGAGAGAGAAAAAAACAGGACAAAAGCAAGGATTAGATTTTGGATGAGGAAGAAACTGAGTCTGTTTGAAGCTGTCTGTTCTCCAATTCTGTGATTTGAAACGCTGTAAATACATTGTTGTGGACTAACAACTGTTACGGAAATCTTGTGCTGTACAATCCATTTTCCTCACTTTGGACCACCAATGGAATATCAGTTTTGACTTTTCAACATTTCAAGAGACTTTCAACACTGGATCCAAACATGCTGGACACAAACCACTGCCTTCATATTGATACTTCTTCTTTTGAGGATCAACCAGTCCGAAATGGTGAAGATAAAATGTCTGTGACTCTGGACTGTGACAGACATGCTTATCATAGCCTCAAAGAAGGTGGGGATTGCTGTATTTATGCTTTTATAGAGTCTAAATAAAGCACCCTCCAGGTGTGCATCTAACCTAATACACTGAATTTAGCTTTATTGGCTCTTATCCTGAGTCTTAACATGTCAGACCTGATTATTATAGTGACAGTGGTGAGATCACCCCAGCTGCTCGTACAGAGCCAAGAGTGAGCACCGGTTGACCTGTAAACTGTGCCAGGACCAGGGGCTTTGAGGCCAGTCAGCAAGAGGCGTGTTTAATTAAGACCCCAGACACACAGGCTCTTGGATTAACCCAGTTGCCTGCATGATTCGTTATTCTTTTTTCCTTTTTGTTTCAAGAGCTGGATGTTGACGCCACACTTTCCAGGTCTCCCACGGAATTTTCCAGGCTGGCGAGGAGACGATGGAGAGAGTGTTGGCATTTAAACGTGTCTGATTGATTTACACCATCAAGCCAGGTTCTCGGAGAGGTGCGAGAGAGGGCTTGTGTTTCTTCTTCAGTGGGTCCAGTAATAGCTCTAAGGAGGGGGTGGTCAAAAACAGTTGTTAAAGTGAAGTGGGAATAGGAAGAATTTAGAACAAATAGCGAAACTTTTTGTATTCAATTTGCAAGTGAGAACTGGAGTGGGTGTTCGAGGATTTTATGGGAACTTGCGACAAAAAGTGACACTGATTTAAAAGCACAGGGTTCACATCCTCACAGCTGACCACCATACAGTTACTATGGATGTTAAAGGTTCTTCATGGAGTCATGGATGTCAATGGAAAAACCTTTATTTTATTTCTGGTTTATATAACAAAAAGGAGTGTTTGGCGGGTCTTGGCATGTGCAGATGATGTTCTGATGTCTTTATCCCCAGACGTTGTGACTGTGAAGGTCAGAACCCCTGACTAGTGCACACAAAGCAATGCCATGTGGTTGATGACATCATTGTGTCAGAACTGGCAGGTGCACGTTTGCCTCTAAAGCGTCCTGGGCCACACCCCTTCTGACGTGGCATTTGACATAATAGTACTGTAACGGCTTTCTTTCACTGAACAAAGCAATAACAATAACAAATATCTCATGCTGCCTACACACCACCCTCTTTATAATCATTGCGCAACTGTGTTGTGCCAGCACGCAAGTTCCTGATTTGGAGAACGCCTATTGCATCTCAGTCACACTTTTTGAATTCAGGAAAGTAGTTGAGTGTGGTTAAACAGGAAGTATGAAAAACCACCCAAACAACCTAAACATTCACAGTCCCTCCCCTCAGCATTCACTCTTTACTTAGAAAGAAATTGAAAGAGGGCCATTTCGAGCTCTTGTCCTGACTTATGCTATAGTGCAGCTGTCCTGATGTGAATCTCAAATCTTTCATTCTCTTTATCTGAACCCTTTTCCTCTCTCTCTCTCCATGCAGTTCTTCAGCTCAAACTACAACAGAGAAGGACGCGAGAGGAGCTGGTCAGCCAAGGAATCATGCCTCGTAAGTCAGATTTTACTCTTCTAGCTATGCCAAGCATCACAGATGTGGATAGGTTGATTTTGGGAATGCTGTATTTATAGTTGCTTCATAAGGTATTTGGGCATTCAAGTCACGCTCAAATATGTATAAATGAATCTAGTGACATTCAGACATTAAGCGTGACCTGAGTGTCCAAACACTTTGAGACTACTGTATATTCAAAGCTAGGTATAATGACAGCATTCTGAGATATTTGTTTGCAGTATAGCTACAAGAATATGCAGACTCTCGCTATGGTCGAGTATGTCAATGAGTAACTAGCTGTTGTGGTGCAGCAATGGCCACATGTATTTCATGCTACTGTGAAGGATATTGCAACATTCCCAGCCGATCATTCAGCACGAAATCGACAATGACATAAAATATTTCAGCAGTGCTCATGTAGTAATCAACACCCATTCAAAAGCAATAATCGTGAGCTTATCTATGTTCCCCAGTTTATGCATTAGGCTGCATATTGCAGCAAAAACTTGTATTTTGCTTATAGACTCCAGCAGGCATTAATGGATGGGACTATTCTCTAGATGTGGTTTGGCATGTCCTCTTGACTCCAACACACAGTCATTGTGAAAGGGCCCGTTGTTGCTTTATCAGGTGGATCTACTTCCCCTATTGTTTCCACTTCCTTATTCTATGTTCTGCTCATCAGGCAAGAGGATTTGCTGTCTTCACACTGTACTGTCTGTGTGGCCTCTGTGGGAAGGAGGAAGTGCTTAAGCAGCTCTAGCTTTGCTCTTTAAATGACAGCCAAAAATGTAAACAGCCCTTAACACTTGTGTTGCAGTATTTATTGACAATTCCACTTAACAAACTACTTTTTTCATTGCTCCACATAGAAGCCTGCAGGATTACATTAAGATTTTGTAACGGTTTAATGTAACTGAATGAGAGTAGTTGACGCATAACGTGTCAACTGACTTTTTCACCAAGGATTTTAGATTAAATTTATATTAAATGTCTAAGGGAAAGTTTGTTTTTCAAAAAATGTTATTCACATTTGCGTCACAATGCAGGTTATGTCAATTTTCCAAATGTTTTAATGTGATTTATCCACAACTCTACAGTTCAGTACGGAAGAGGATTAGGGCCAAGCAATAATAATAAAAAATAAAAACAAAAATCTCAAGATTAAATTCATTCTAATACGAGATTAAATTCGTTCAATTTCAAGAAAAATATCGAATTAAAATCTTGAGAATTAAATTTGGAGAAACTCCTTGTGTTTCGAGAAAAAAAACTTGTTACATTTTTAGAAAAAAAAAGACAAAATAAAATGTTGAGCATTATATAATTAAATAAATAAATAAATAATTAAGAAATAAAGTTGTCGCGTTTCGAGAAAATACTAGTTACAGTTTGAGAAAAAAGATGCAATTAAATATTTAACGTAATCTCATTAAGTTACGAGAAAAATTATGATAATCATTCAATTATGCTGACAAAACCATACCGACCCCAAACTTTGTACAGTACTCTGCTGTTGTGATAGTAAATACAGTATATAATGTACATACACTGTACAGGTACAGTTTACTACCAATTTAGGAATATACTGGTACACTCAAAGATGACCAGAAGCAAACTATTTAGCAAAAAATACATTTTTGAAAAAGTAAAGAGTTATATAAAATAACTGTATTATTTTAAGTGCATGTTCAGGCAGATGGATATACACACTGAACTTCCTTTGTTCTTTCAGCAGGTGATTTGAGCCAATCGAATATAAGGGGATGTTCTCTTTTTAAATGTATGACCTTTTTGTATGACATTTAAAAACTAGTCTTCTTACATAGTTCCTCAATATCAAAAACAGTTCATTAAGGGAAACAAGTGGGAACAGATACATGACTATTTGAAAACGTCATGGCAGTGATTGAGTAAAAACGTTCCAAATATGGTTAGTGTGGTTAGTTCACACAGGAAGCATTTTGGTGTTCTCCTGCTCTCAAACCTAAATAATCGCTTAATTTGTAGTGTACCTGGCAGTTACAATGACCCAAATGCACATCCCTATGACTCAACATAAGAAAGTAAGACTTTCTCTGTCTCTGTTCTAGCATTGAAGAGTCCAGCTGCCTTCCATGAACAGTTGAAAAGTCTGGAGAGAGCACGTGTGAGTGACTTTGTCTTTTCCTTTTGAAAAAAACATCTGTCACCTTTGATTGACACTTGTTTTCTCTCTTACTGGTGCAGACTGAGGATTACCTGAAGAGGAAGATCAGGAGTCGGCCAGAGAGGTCAGAACTGGTCAGAATGCACATCCTCGAAGGTGAGGGTCACATCATTCTCTTTTAAATATGAAAACAGAGTAATAAGAAATAATTTTTTCAATTGCAAGTCATTTTTCTGTTATGCATTTTCTGCCTCTTTCAATGGACCTTCTGCACAGTAAAAGGGTCCAAAGCCAAAGCCTTATCCTGTCCTGTTCCTGTTATAGCTTCTATATTCCTTAGTATTTTTTCCATTTCTGTTACAATGAGGAACGGGTAGTTGATCAACATGCAAAAATACTAATCGAGTCAGTAGACTCTCAGAGGAGAATTTAGGTGGTATTTACATTTAAAGGAAGTGATTCATTTGTTAATGAATATATTTATTTCACTCACAGAGACCTCAGCTGAGCCCTCACTGCAGGCCAAGCAGCTGAAGCTGAAAAGAGCGCGACTGGCAGATGATCTTAATGATAAGATCTCCCACCGCCCTGGTCCCATCGAACTCATCCACAAGAACATAATCCCTGTGCACACACTCATTGGTTAGTCTGTAACCACTGTCAAAAACCGCATTTATGTTGCATGTGCTTTTATAGCACTGTCAGCTTTGTCAGTGTTACTGTATAAACACCATGAGCATTTTCTCCATAAATGACAACAGTGCAAATCTATTATTGCAAATCTGAGTGAACTTTGGTGTACTGTGAACCAGACTTCTGTCTGTCCATGCACAGATCAGACAACCATTTTCTTATGTGTATTTTCAGGTACAGAGTCTCCGAAGGGTGAGAGCTCCTCACTGGACGAGGACAGTAGTGATGCCCTATCACCGGATCCCCAGTGCAGTCAGGACTCTCCGTTGGGTCTAGCCCCTCAACACTCCCCGTCTGATATGCTGAAAATGAATGGAGACCTCTCACCCACTCAGGTATGCTGCTGTTTCAGTTGTTCAGTATTAAGATGAATAGAATATTTCTTTTGTGCTTTCAGCTAGAGGGCAGCACTGCTCTACACGTAAAGGGTCCATTCATCCCAGCATGTCATAATGTTGTTTTAAACCTGTATTATTTTTTTCTTTCTTTGTACATTAATAGATCGATTTAGCAGAATGTTCAAGCTGCTTTTTACCATTTGTATTTTAAAGATTAGTGTCCCTTTAAATAGTTTTGTATTTTAAATGACTTCATTATAAGCCACAAAGCAACATCTGCAAGGTTAAGAACAGAGAGGACAATGTAGAAAATGCATTTAAGACCATACCATACATACTGTATTTAACCAGTGTATTTATTGTAGTTCCTCACTCAGGCCCCACCTCCTCCTCTCGTTGTATCCAATGTTTCTCCACCACGGCATCTAACCAGTGAAACTAACATGACAAACTCTTCCCGTCCACCAACGGGACATGCAAAGGTAAAGTGAAAGCCATCAAACCTATCATCAGTTTAATTTTTCAGTCTAAACCAATACTATTGTGATTTCATCACTAATTTTTTCTTTGCTTTGCCCGCAACATAAGCAGCAGTCCAAGTCCAGCACAGATCGGACATCTCAGCGATCCAAGAAACCCAAAGATAACAAGCCCAAAGTGAAAAAACTCAAATATCACCAGTATATCCCACCTGACCAGAAGAACGACCGGGAGCCGCCTCCTGAACTGGACTCCTCGTACGCCAAGATCCTCCATCAGCAGCAGCTTTTTCTTCAGCTTCAGATCATTAACCAGCAACAGCAGCACTACAACTACCACACTATCTTACCCGCACCTCCAAAGTGAGTACAACCACACTGGATATGGAGACACTTTATTTACTGTGTGGTGTATAATTGTGTATGTGCATTTTATGTTCGTGTATGGGGTTGGTAAGATTTTTTCTCTAGATGTATTTATATGATAAAAAAAAGACATTAAAAACAGTAATACTGCAAACTTTATTGCAATCTATCTAGCTCTTTCCTATTTATATCTATTTTAAAATGTCATTTTTTTCCAGTGATGCAAAGCTGAATTTTGAGCAGTCAGAAATCATACTAATATGCTGATCAAGAAACATTTCTTATTAATCATCGTTTTGCTTGTATTATTTTTGTGGAAGCCGTAATACTTTTATCCTTTGAATAGAACAGCATTTATGTGAAAAAGAAATCTTTCGACATTATGAATAACTTTACTGTCACATTAGATCAATTTAATGCATCCTCGTTGAATAAAAGCATTAATTTCTTAAAAAAAAAAAAAAAAGATTTACTGACCCCAAACCTTTGAATGCCAGTGTACGTCTGCTAGAGCAGTGGTTCTCATCCGGTGTGGGTTGTGACCCAATACTGGGTCACGTATCTGTTTCTATTGTCACAAAAAATTATAATAAATAATGAATGAGTAATTAGGATAACAGAATAGACAAAACGATGTGAAGTAAAACAAAATATAAACCAAAAATAAATGCAGGTTGCATAAACTGAGTTCTAAAGCAAAACTAGTTTGAGCCACCATGCTTGAGAAGTGTGTATACAACTGATTTATCAACAAACAAAAAAAATCTGTTCAAATCCAGACTTCCTGCTGAAAAGCAGCAACCATCCAGCAATCCAGGCCCCTCCCCTTCCCAGACTTTTTCCACATGCTCTACAGTTTCCTCCAATCACAATGGGCACAATCGTCAGAGCCAGCCTACAGTGGGAGGAGCTAAGCCCAGCATTTTACCTGCAAACCTGGATGAATTCAAAGTGGGTAACAGTTGTAATTTATTTACTTACACTAAAAAAAATAACACTGACCATTAATTTTCGACAATTTTGACAAACCAACTAGCTCTGAAATGAATCACAATGTTACAAACTTTGGAGAAAATTATGCAGATTGTTCCTTCCAGATCTCAACTATTTCACTCTATGGTTGATAATGTGAAACTGATTTTTCTAAATCTCTCTTCTGTTAGGTTGCTGAACTTAAACATGAGCTCAAATTGAGGGGTTTGACAGTATCGGGCACTAAGAATGATCTGATCGAACGACTGAAGAACTACCAGGAGCAGAATGGTTCATCAGCCGCAGGGGCTGCAGCTACAAAAACCGGCCCTGCTCAGTTACCACAGGTGTCAGTTCAGTCATCTGGTGCCGCCCCACATCAAGCCCCGAAAGATACCGTTGTTCCATTGTCAGCCTTTCCTGTAACGGCTTCCACTCGGGTCCACAGCACAACTCCACCTCAAATCATGCGCTTCAGCAGCACTAGCTCCTCTCCTCCTGCATCTCCGACCCCCTCTGACCGCTCTCTGGCTGGATTGAGTCCTGATGAAGCAAGCTGCAATGGGGATGTGTTTGGTGAAATGGTAGGTCTGTGATGAAATGGTAAAAAAAATACATGTACAAACAGCCCTACATTTTTTTTTTTTTTCAATAAGCTGACATGGATGTACAACACAAAATGGAAACTTAAGTTTCATTGCAACTTTAAAAACACGAATAATTTACATGCTAATGGTAATCTTTAGTAGTATTTAGCAGATCTCAAAATTAATGTTTCATATGTTGTAATGCTTAAAGCTATTATTTCTTTTATATTTTAGTTCAGTGTTTACGTTCTTTTAAAAACTTGTGTTTCTCTATTCACAGGTTTCCTCGCCTCTCACTCAGCTCAGCCTGCACCCCTCTCCAGACCACCCCTCCCCAATTAAAGAGGAGTCTCATGGGCAGATGCAGTCCTCCTGCAGCCTTTCTCACCCGGGTCCGCTGTCTCAGGATCCAGGTCTCGTGGCAGCAACAGGATCTGCTGTGTCTCCTCTGAACAAAGACCAAATGCTTCAAGAGAAGGACAAGCAGATCGAGGAGTTGACACGGATGCTTAGACAGAAGCAGAGGCTGGTGGAGACCCTGCGCTCTCAGCTGGAGCAGGGTAAGCGTGGAGCAGCCACAGACATAACGGACAACACAGGTAACGCTGAAATACCATTGCTGTCTAACGGTGTGGAAGTGAAGGTAAAGGAAGAGATTAAGGATGAAATGGACACAACCGAGGACCTGCTGAAGCAAGTCCAGCCCCAGAAGAAGATCCAGACACAGTGTTCGCAGCAGACTCTACTCAAACTGCAGCAAATTCACCGGCTGCAGCAGCAGCAAATGCTGGTGGACGTACCAAGTGTACAGCAACAGAAGACACAGTTATTACAACAGCAGCAGCAGCAAAAGGAACAACTGAAAATGCAGCAAGAGCAAGGAAAAACACAGGTGTTACAGTTGCAGCAGCAGAAAATGCAGCTACTGCAGCAACAGCAGAAGGCACAGTTACTGCAGCAGCAGAAGACACAGTTACTGCAGCAGCAGCAGCAGAAGGCACAGTTACTGCAGCAGCAGCAGAAGGCACAGTTACTACAACAGCAGCAACAGAAGACTCTGTTACAACAGCAGCAAAAGACTCAGTTGCAGCAGCAACAGAAGACGCAGGTACTGCAACAGCAGCAGCAACAAAAGCTGCAGCAGCTCATCATCCAGCAGAGGCAGCAACAAAGCAATCAGAAGCAGCAGCCGATGCCACAAAATCAGCCACAGCAGCAGGTACAGACACAGTTCAGCAACATTTCCAGCTCTATTTGTTTGAATGGTATTGTATGCCTTTTTATTTCATGTAGTTCTAGCCACTGTTTTATATATATATATATATATATATATATATATATATATATATATATATATATATATATATATATATATATATTAGTGGTGGGCATAGATTAATTTTTTTTAATCTAGATTAATCTCACTGTAATTTTGGAATTAATTTAGATTAAAATGGCTCATTTGAATTCTGCCGAAGGCATTCAGAATATTTGTGCTACACAAATAAAATAATGACTAAAAGTAAGTCTTTGAGAACGGGTTTCTCAAACCAGGAGGTGCATTAGACCAGGGGCTCATCTCCTGTTTCCAAAATGCATCACAAACTGCTTGAGAAAGCTGTAAACGAATTCCACATTGCACAAGGTGCAAACAACCTTACGCCTGTTTCACACATACTCCGTCTGCAGTGCGTATGCGTTTCATATTTTTTTACGCACCCATGTTAATGGATTCCAGCGTTCACACTGTTGCGGTCCGTCAGTGCGTTCCAGGAGTATTGCGTCTGCAGCAGTGCAGTGATCGTTTACGTACCGAGTAGCGGACTGCAAACGTGTCCTGTGTGAAAGCACAATGAGTATGAGTCCGTGCTGCTTCAGCACCACATACGTAACGCACACGGACTGCATACGCACTGCAGACGGATTATGTGTGAAACAGGTGTGCGTCTTGTCGAGGTTTCCATTGGGAAGCTTCTTAAAAAAAAATAAAAAAAAATTTGCATGTTAGCATGTCACGTTTGATGTGGCAATTTCACAGTAGGCATACACACAGGTTTCGCCCCCTACAGATTCGGCTAGGTATAAATCCGCGCTAAAATATCAAGGTGAAAGTCATCATAGCTTGCCTAGTATAGACCCAGCTCCCAACCCAACTTTGAGAATAGATTAACGGCGATATTTTTTTATCGCCCGATAAGAGTCTCATGTTAACGCAGCACGTTAACGCCGATAACGGCCCACCAGTAAAAAAAAAAAAAATATATATATATATATATATATATATATATATATATATATATATATAATGATTTGATTTTTTCTTTTTTCTTTTTTTTCACAGGTGATCGTCAACCAGCAGTCTAGTACTCAAATTACTACATCTTTCCCACTGGATCTCCTGAAAGCTCACCCCAGTCCCACGTTGGTCACTGACAGTAATGGCAACCGTTATCTGATTGCACTCACCAGTAATAGTGTGGACAGCCTGACTGGAAAATCTCCTCAAAGCAAATCCAATGGATGGATTACTCTACAGGTGACTAAACCACAGTTTGTCTTAAAATTTTTATTTAATTTTATATACAGTACCGTTCAAGGTTTGGTTAGGTATTTTTCTCATGTTTTGAATTAAGTTAGTGAAATATTATTTTAATTTAAAATGATGTATTAATTTTAAAGGGGTGGTTGATCAGCTTTTTTCAGTGGCTACATTGAGTTTATGGGGTGCAGTAAAAAAAAAAAAACCCATTATATTCACATTTTACCTTTATTCTTCACTGCTGTTTCTGTTTTGTTCTAAGGGAAGTCGTGGCCTAATGGTTAGAGAGTCTGACTTGCAATTGAAGGGTTGTGAGTTCGAGTCTCGGGCCAGCAGGAATTGTGGGTGGGGGGAGTGCATGTACAGTGCTCTCTCCACCCTTAATACCACGACTTATGTGCCCTTGAGCAAGGCATCGAAACCCCAACTGCTCCCCGGGAGCCGCAGCATAAATGGCTGCCCACTGCTCCGGGTGTGTGTTCACAGTGTGTGTGTGTGTGTGTGTTCACTGCTCTGTGTGTGTGTGTACTTTGGATGGGTTAAATGCAGAGCACGAATTCTGAGTATGGGTCACCATACTTGGCTGAATGTCACGTCACTTTTTTTCACTTTTTTGTCTTCAAAAATGTCTGTTCCTGGTTCTATTAAGCCCATCCCTCAGAAATACGCTGTCGGGCTCACATTGGTTAGCTGATCCAGTGTGTTTGTGTTGTCTGGATACGTCATGTCCCCTTACCATTATGGGTAGTTGCATGTTCCCAGGGGCAGGGTTTATGTAAAATCGTGATTAGTAATGGCAAAAACCCAGGAAGAAGCTCTGGGGGTGTTTTGTAGTCCTTCAACAGCAATTACTTTAAAGGAGAATCTCTTTGCCCCTTTGCATTGAACTTAGAGCATTGTATGCGTCCTTTTATAGCAAAGCTGAATCTTCAGCAGCCATCACTCCAGTCTTCAGTGTCACATGAGCCTTCAGAAATCATTCTAATATGCTGATTTGATCCTGAAGAAAAATATAGTCATACTTCTTGGTCTGTTGTGTTCCAGAGATTGCAGTCGACTCCTACCAAGCTTCCTAGCCAGTCATCTACTAGTATGGCTAGTTCTGCCAATCAATCACAAGCTGTCAGAGAGCCCGTCACCAAAGTATGTGTATATAACATGTGGCCGTGCTTTTTTCAAACCTGTTACAGTTCTGAAAAATAGCATGAAGTAGAGAGCTCTCTGTTGATTTAGAAATCTTCAGAGGTACATGAAACACAGAGATGTATAGCGGATATGTACAAATAGTTTTTGATGAAAGAGTATTATTATTTTCAATCTATAAGAGTAAACCTCACATAGATTTGAATTAGATTTGTTTGATTTACACCCTGATAGCACACATACATCACAGAGACTGTCTGCAAGATATATTTTTAAAAGTGTTTGCTCATCTGCAATACATCTATAGGACTTTTCATATCAGCTGATCCATGTTGAAATCTCCCATTTTTCAGGTTCAGAAAGTAGGGCTCCACTTGGAAACTCCAATTGTTAAAGAGTCCAGCCAGCCAGTGTCTGCACCAGCCAGTTTTGAGCCCTTCTTCTGTGAGGAATCGAACCCGCAGAGCAAACCCTCCTCACTCCCTTCGTTTAAGGTATTGCACATGCATTAATACCCATGCCCTTATTTTTTAGTTTTCTTTCTGTCTTTTTCTCCATCTTGCTTTGTTTTGAACTAAAGCTAGTTGTTGTTTTTTTTAATCTTCCTCTACCCATCATCTCCATTAATTTTAGGAGGACATTTGCCCATCTTTTGATCGACACACTTTATTTACCCCTTCCTCCCCAAAGCCGAACCCTCACCCTCCTCAGCGTTTCAAAGTATGGCCTTTACTCACATTCTTTCTCCTTTTCTTTCTTTCTTTCGTTTGTTCTTTCGTTCTTTCTTTCAACTTTTTCCGTTTAAACAGGGTTTTTTTGTGTGTAACATTGGTGATATTGTCTGTTTACAGGATAATGTCTCAAACAACCAGCAAATAGATGATCTGTTTGAAATCCTGATCAAGAGTGGAGGTAAAAAAATCTTCTTTTACTTTAGAAATTGATCATTTTATTCAGCAAATTTATCAAAAATGACAGTAAAGACATTTAAAATATTTCAAAAAACTTCAAATAAATGCCGTTCTTTTGGATTTTCTATGTATCAAAGAATCTTGCGAAAAAATGCATCATGGTTTCCACAAAATTCAACACTATGTAACGGTTCAAAATTTGCTAAATATATATAATGAGCGAGTACCGAATAAATTCTATAACTCTACCAATTCATTCTATAATTCATAAATATACCAAACCGCCTTTTTGTCTTATCCCAAGTCACTATGGTACATTTATAATAAGTGATTATTTTTGGACTATTGTAGTCTGTTCGGGTCGTCACCGCTGCGGAGTAACACATACCTGCGTGATTCGCCATAGACATAAACTTGGAGAAGTAGCTCCAGTTAGAATGTTCTTCCGCGCGATGCGTGTAGTTCTGTTTATTAACCGCTAGAGCGCCAAAATGTACATAGTGTTGCTTTAAAGAATAACAATTATAGTTTTACTGTATTTTGATCAAATAAATGCAGACTTTATTAACATTTCAACATTTTAAAAAATCATACCAACCACAGACTTTTGAACCGTGGGGTGGGAATATATTTTTCAAATAATAATAAATCTGTCTTCTTTTCATATCTTAGAAATTTCATCTGGATTTAAAGCCAGTCAAGACCCCTCCCTGTCAGACCTCCCCTCCAGCCCACCCACTCCATCCCCACCTCCTTCTCCGCACCACTTCTTGCCACCCACACATCACCCCGACACCCAGAACAGGCCTTGCTCTGGAACAGGCCGTTTGGAGGACTTCCTGGAGAGCACCACCGGTGCCCCTCTTCTCGGTGTGGAGCCGGACGGACCTTTGACGTTAATCGATGACCTCCACAATCAAATGCTGAGCACTTCCAGTATTCTGGACCATCCCTCATCTCCAATGGACACCAGTGACCTGAGCTTCTCGCTCCACCCTGCCAGCCTAGACTTTGAAGACCCCACCTTGGATGGCATGGATTGGCTGGACATACCTGTGGTAGGAGGGGGCAGCAATTCTAACAGTGGGGGCATGGTTCTTGCCCCTCTGAGCTCGCACACCCCACCCAGTGTATTCTCTGCAGACTTTTTGGACAGTTCAGATCTGCAGCTCCACTGGGACTCATGTTTGTAGCTTTTGGTCTTAATTGCTTGACAAGACACAATTTAGCACCTTCAACGTTACTGTGTATAGGCTGTACACAAAACACTCCAGACGCACATGATGTTTCTTATGTTAAATGGCTTCATTTTTTTCTTAATATTCCAATGCCAAATGGTATTTAAACAGTTCCTGCGGCTGATAGGCTCTCATAAGCACTGAATTTTAAGCTCTAATTTTTTTCTTCATACCCAAATGTTTTACATCACATGGCATTGTTGCCTTTGCCAACAGCGAGACCAATCTGGACCCCGCCATCAACTTCTCACATCATTGACAGCTCAACAAAAGAATCCATATTTTGGCCTAGCAATTAGAAAAGTTGTCTATGCTGGTTAAGGTCATTTTTCTCTTTAAGCACCCCAGTTCGTACACTCCACTACCTATCTTTGGCACCATGTACTGTTATTTCTCAATAAAGCTGTGACCTCATAACCATTATGAGGTCTAGTTCTGCTTTACAGGTTTCACACTTTTCCTTTCATCGACAAACTAAATGGAGGAAAAATGTGAGATGTCATAGACACCCTTGCTTTTGAACCCTTTTGGCTTGTTAGTTTTTTTTTTTAAACATTGCACTTGAGCCGACCCGACTGGCGCTCTGGTCTACACCCAATGTAATGGGATCTGCAGGGAACCAGGTTTGGTGACGTTCACCAGATCTCTATGCATTGCTGTATTTTAGGATCATGTATTGATGAAGCCTTTGTTCTTTTCCCCCTGATTGTAGCGGTTCGCTGGTGGAGGTCAGTGCTGAGGTTCAGGTTTCAGAGTATTTGGAACTTCTTGTTTTTTAAAAAAGGAAGCTAAATAAATAAAAGAAAAAATGCAGCATGGAGTCTGTTTTGTTTTTTCACCTGGGCTCACATATACACACAGTACATTCATCCACGATGGTCATTTATTATTCTGCAATTGAAGCTAATGGGATTTTATTGCCCTACTCCTTTAGAGGCTATTCTGTATAATATTAAAATAAAATAGATGTTTTCAACATAGTATTAAATAATAAAAACCAAAAAAAATCCTGATTCATTAGTGTATCCTCCTGTAGTCAAGATTCCGTAGGTACCAAATAAGCAGATAAGGCTATAAAAATATATTTCTACCTTGCTATCTTTTGAGATGTGCAGTGTTCATTTTAAGTAGTTCAGTTGCTTAATTAGACAATTAAAAATCACACACACACACACACACACAAAAACCTCAACCCAAAGCGCTACTGTGTGGAGAACCGAGAGTTCTGTTGTGAGGAGGCTAAAGGCTGGAGATCGAATACGAGTATGATTTCAGTATGATTTTCTAAAGGAGATATTGATGACTAATAGTCTGTCACCATCCACTTTCATACTATTAAATGAAGTGGGGATTAAGATGGTCATAAATGTGCTCCACAGAAGAAATACTTTTACAGATTTACATTAACATGAGGTTAATGTAACCTTTCATGACAAGGTGTTGAAATGATGACAGAATTATTGGGGGAACTATGCCTTAAAGGAACATTGATGCTCTTAAGTATACCTTAAATTAATGGCACACATTTTAATGAATCGAATGTATTATGTGAAGTTTTATTGTGATACTGTCTACTGTACTCTGCATTATCATCAGTGACCAAAAGATAGCGCAAAAGATCTACAGCCCAGAATCAGATTATCATATGACAAGCGTAGGTGTTTTTGTGAGAGGAGGCCGAGTTTAAAATATTGCAAATATGCTGCTGATTTCTGCCTCGACAGTTGTGACTGACGTCTTGAATTTTACCTGCCGGTCGTGCCTGGAGAGTGCTGATGGTTTAAGGGAGCTTGTGAAAGAGTCACTCGTCACACTAGACTATATGATTACATGGAAATAACATAGGCTGTAACTGCCAAAATCATCAAAAGCATTTCTGCGTTTTTTTTATTTTGTAAAGAGACATTGTTAGAGGTACAAATCCACATTTGAAAACTGATTCACAATTTCAAGCATTACTTTTTTGGGGTTTACTGGTTGTTCTGTTCACTCATAGGCCTTTTTAATGTGAATATACAACTGTAAATTTCTTTTCAAAATACATTTTTGGTAGCCTTTCTTGTTTCGTTTCTCCAATCGTTGTTAAAAGCCCTTGTATGACTACTTAATTAACCTACCGCCGCTTTTACACAATTCTGCAGGCATTACCAACGTAACAAATAGTAGCTTATACAAACACTCCAATTTCAGATATATTTAAACACTGCTTAACAAAGCGTCTGTGTAGTTCTTAAATACAATTCTCATATAATTTTATAATACAATAAATGTTCATGAATACAGAAATATATTTAATATGCTTAATATAAATTTGACAACAGAAAAAGCAGAAGTGCCCAGTTGATAGGAATATCTGGGTTAAAAAAAAAAAAGCAAAACAGGACCCAGTACAGGAACAGACAGGAAGCACTTATAAGTACATAGATATATTTTAATACTACAACCTTTTAAGGAATATCACACTAGGCAAGATTGCTGTTGGTCTGAATGGTCTGAATGACAGCTGTGCTGATATTCAGACAGTGAGTGTGATATAACTTTTATACAGCAGTTTAACAAGTGACAGTATCTGTGGAGTAACAGTGATTCCCCCTCCTTGCTAAAAGAGTTCTGTAATCACTATTTGATTTTACATTTCCCAATCCCACTAGCTGAGGATTTTAGTCGTACCAGAATTGGAATTTCAATCTCCAGGTTCAACTGCAGATAATTAACGCACACAATTAGCTTGGATTCTAAAATATCAGACTTGCTATATGGTATTGAAGTAGATCTTGTCTTTGTGTATGGATACATGGTTTCTGAGGTAAAAATTCTGGTAACTCACTTACTGATCCAAGTCAAAGGAAGGACAGACAAGTAGAAGGTAAACATTTCAAGGCTTGCCTACGCAGCTAGTGCTTTTGAAATCTTGATTTCAAGGATGGTAAATTCATCTGATATTTTTGCAATTGCATAGCTTGTTTTACACAAATTATGAGCTTCATTCCCAGTTCCAGATTATTGCTCAGAGCTGCTGGCATTATTTCTTCAGCCTCACACAATGAGGCAATGCGCCTTGGTTAACAATCTGTAAAGTTACACAGCATGACAGTGAGGACTGGACACTTTTTAAAAAAGGATTTTAGAAAAATCATCCAGGACAGCGTTCCGACATGTAGTGCAATTCCAGTTGGGGGACCAGAGTCCTGTCTTGTGGTCCTTTCTCAATCCCAGCCTTCTTTCACTCCCACTTTACTACCTGTTAAGTCCTGTCCCAAGAAAAGTAAGCATGCCCAAAATAAATCTAAACATATAGATAAATTAAAAAAGAAGAAAATGCATCTAGACAGTTTTCAGCTTTGAGGTCTTTTTCAATATAAACATGCTTCATGGTGCTTTATCAGATTTGTTGTCAAGTTTGTGTCATTTTTACTCACAGCACAACTTGATTCTTTCATACAAAGGTGCTGTAATCCACAGGTACCAAATTGGCATGCCTTATGGTTTTTCTCAACAAATGAGTGATTTAATGAGTGACGTCCTCAAAATGAGACTGCGAAGCGAGGAAAATTGTGAAATTTGCTCAAACTCAAAAAATAAAAAACATTCTTCATGAGCACAAAATCCTCAACACACTTAGCGAAGCTTATACTTAAATCCTAGTGTGACACCAGGCATCTGGGTGTTGCTCTGTGCCTCTTCTCGGGCAGGAGAATGAGTTTGTTTTGCGTCTTTTTTCACATAATTGATCCTGAGGTTGTGTTTACAAAAAGATTGCCAGGATAATGTCCCTTAATGACTTAAATTTTGGCTGACGTGATGATGGCATTGTCCTCGTTGAGTTAATGTGGCTTCGGGCGCCATTCTTGTGTTCCTATGTTAACACACACCTCGTTGTTAGTGACACAGAGGCCAAAGATGAACTCAGAAAAGTGGGTCACATAAGAAACTTTATAAATTTAGACAAGAGGGGTTTAGCACTGAAAGTAGGGATGACTACGTAGTCCTCATATTTGTCTTGGTGCATACAGACTGGTAGCAGTCAGTATTGTTGTTTCTTTCTTTCCTGTTTCCTCAGACAGTGACCTCCATCTTGCTGTTGGTCTGGTAGGCCTTAAGTTTGGGATGTGGCTGATACAGTGGTTGTCCCCCATAGCCTGTGGGCTGGGAGAGGAACTCCGGTAGTGTTTCTGCGCTGTACTGTCTCCTGCTGCTGTTGGTCTGACGGCGAGTGGAGTGCCCTGGGTGCGAGGTCTGCCGGTGGACATGTCTTTGTCCAGAATCCCAAGCTTGAAAGGCTGAGCTGGAAAGCTGAGGGTGGGTGGTGGTTTTTGGGATGCGGGTCCTCTCCAACTGGTTGGTTGGGATTGAGATCGAAAGGGGGGAATGGATGTCATGGGAAGGGAGGACCTGGTGGAGATAGGACTTGTCTTTCGGATGCATCTGCATTGGTTGGAAAGGTGCAGGAGGGGAATGATGCTGAGAGAAATCCATTAGTGGATAACTTTTGTAGTAGCCCCTGCTTGCAGTATCGGCTGTAAGGGAGAAGAAGAAATGGAAAATGTTCAAGAGGGCACCCAGATCGTAAATGGTGGTTAACATTTACAAACATTTACATTGTACAATTATAACTGAGCTGCAGCAGGAACATTTATAGTGAAGCTTCAGTCTTTATGTGGCTACTTAGAGATGGGAGGAAAGTTTATATTCCAATGTGTTTTGTAATAGAGAAAATTTGCATTTTCCAAAAAGCTTTTGGCATTCTCATTCTGCAAAGTATCTCAACAGAACACAATAGTTAAATTGTAATGTGTACACAAGTTTGTTGGGGAATGCGAAAGTTTCGCGAACTAATGCAAAATTTCTTGTGAGAATGCAAATGTTTTGTGTGTGATGCTAAATTTCTCTGGGTAACATGAAAGTTTTGTGACTGAATGCAGTTAGGGGAACACAAGAATTCTGAAAACGAATTCAATGTTTCTTGGGGGAATGTAAAAGTTTTGCATGTATTCTGTTCAAAAGTCCTGCAAGCAAACACAGTTTCTTAGGGCAACACAAACATTTTGTGAGCAGATAATTTTTCCATCACCATGTATTATGGGCTGCATGTCTGTCTGGCTACATTACATATTTGAAGGATTAAATGCATGCTATGTAACACCACTGTCTTTTGGAGCATGTGCAGAATGGTGAGGCCAACTGTTATACAATTAACATCTATACATGTTGGATGAAGATTGCATTGTCTAGGTCCGACTTCACAAAAACAGACTGGTATGATTTGTTCATTCTATCCCAGATGTTTAGATGGCATTTTAAAGCTATTTATTTTTGATAGCCCAAATGAAAGACATTTAAAGGCCATGTACACATAATCTACATAAACAAAATCTTTTTTAAAAGTCTCATCAAAGAACAAATAAAATAATGTGCATCACTGGAAATTCGTCCAGTGCTACCATGAGTTAAATGTATCAACTTTCAGTCAAGTTTTAATGAAGCACATGAAACAGCAGTGTCTGTATTCCTGTTGAGATGTCCTGTGAGAGCTTGTCTATTTTATTAAACACTTTGCCTTTATAGACTGAAATGTTTAAAGGTCATTTCTCGGACACGAGTTAGCTCTCTTGTCACGGTATTTACCTGCGAGCTCTGTCTCGTCGCATTAATGTCTGCCAGCTACACTTGTTCTGTTTATTCTTGCATTGCAGTAAATCATGACATTTTAGAAGGTGTGTACATGTATAAAGTGACACATTATATATATGATCTTAGCCTCATCAAATCCAGCATCAAATTTAAAATCTGATGTCAGATGGCGTTTTTTTTTCTCGAGTACTTTACTTTTGCCATTTTTCTCGTTCATTACTTTCTTTTTGCTACAAAGTGATTCAAGCAGATGACTTCTGAAAATCCTCAAACTTACTCCAAAGGCTGTATTGTCATTATGCATCATCATCATCATCATCCTCATCAAGGTATGCTGATGATTGAAGACCATCCCGGCATTGGATCTTTGTTTGGTAACAGTCAGATAAAGACATGTTCATATGTGTAAGTAGCTAGTAATGTGTATGCATTATGTATGTGACATTGTCACTGAATCAGTGTGGTCTAAACACTATTGGCTTAACATGTTCCCAGAATGTAGGGCAGGCTAATGCTCCTGCCTAAAAGTTAATGGACTACAAGGAGCACCTCTCAATCTGACAGCTCTCTTTTTAAAATGTTTAATTCTTTGGCTAAATGCAATAAGATCTGTTTATTATTTGTTTATTAAACTTGAGAAAACTAGAACAGAAACTTGTTGCTTTCACTCATAAAACCTATTTTTCTGTGTCGCTATCGTATATATGTTGTTTATAGTGAATAATAAAAGCATCAATCTGAATGTAAATGTAAACATGAGGCTTAGACTGAAAATAAAACTGAATTCCACTCTTTATACTTCTTTTGTCATTTTAAAGGTTGGATAAGGCTAAAAATTCAGTAGAAAATAATAGCATTGTAAGGATTGTGTGTGTAAATCTGACAAAACACGTGAATATGCATATCTGTCTGATTGTGTAGTCCCCAGAAACTGAGTACCTGGGGTGAAACAGAGTAACCTTGTAGTGCCCCAACTGTGGTCCTCACCACACCAGAGGGCTTCCCTGATTCTGTCAGTCAAACTTAGGGACTATTATTTATGGCATCCAGCAGAGCATGAAATAATTCAACATCTGTGAATGAAGTGTGCTTGTGAGCATAGTAACATGCCATGGTTCTTACCAACTGCTTTCAGAGAGTTGTACTTATTCAGTGCCAGGCCTTGTATACTGAGGTTGCTTTGAGGATGAGAGAGTCCGGCAGATGTGCCAAAAGAGAAGCCAGCATTGTTTAGATGGTACTGCTCTGGAATAATGAAGAATGGTAGAAGAACATTAAAAAAGACTGTCTGTATGTGATTACATCAGTATTGTGTGTATGAATATGTGAGTATTTCATACATATATATATATATATATATATATATATATATATATATATATATATACACAGTAAAGACCAAAAGTTTGGAAACATTACTATTTTTAATGTTTTTGAAAGAAGTTTCTTCTGCTCATCAAGCCTAGTAAAGACATTTATAATGTTACAAAAGACTTCTATTTCAAACAAATGCTGTTCTTTTAAACTTTCTATTCAAGTACATTAAAAAATGTATCACAGTTTCCACAAAAATATTAAGCAAAACTACTGTTTTCAACATTGGTAATGATTAAAGTCAGCATATATTAGAATGATTTCTGACAGATCATGACACTGAAGACTGGCGTAATGACTGCTGAAGTTTTGCCGTCACAAAGTTATTTCAAAATTGTAATAATATTTCACAATATTACAGTTTTTTTTCTATATTTTAGATTAGATAAACGCATACGAAACATTACAAATCTTACTAATTTTTTAAAGTAATGAAATTATAATGAATATATATAAAGGTTCGTGTTTGAAATACCAGTTTTCCCCTATATAAGAATGCCATTTTACTTTCAGGCGAGACCATTCATTTAGCTTAAACTACACGTACAATATGCAGAAAAACATGCTGTGTTTGTGTTTGAGTCACTTTGTAGAACTGCAATAGAGACCTATTTAAATCTGTTCTATATGCAGTGACCCTATATTGACCACTGAGATGTGGTTTAGTCTGAATGACCTATTTCTCCTTGTAAGCTGTGGGTGACAGCACAGGAAGGACATTGATGCAATTAATGAACATTAGATGTTGCTTTCCTTCTTTCCTGTTTGTTCCATTACTCATTAGTCACATTTCATTTGTGTTGAAAGATGTGGACAGCTGTTCTTTTAGGGGGAATGTGTTACTCATTCTGAAATCCCCCTGCAATCACTTAGTGTTTTTAATGCTTTGAATGTTGCATGAAAGCCAAGAACATGTGAAATCGGATGATGTAATTCCGATGATTATTTGCATGCAGTTTACATTGGTTGAACCAAGTTTGCTCAAGATCATTTGTGATAGTACTGTGCTTTTTAGTCGCTACAGGTATAGATTAGTCTTACTCTTTTATGTTGTTAAAGGAAGTAATATCCTTTTCACCGGCTCTCTTTTCTAAACTTTGAACAACTGAGAGTGTGGTGCCCTGAGGATATTAGCTTTAATACAACATCAGCAGTGCCGTTAACCACCATTTACTATAGTGTGCCCTCCTGAAACTCTGTGCTGTGTTTGATAATGATGAAGAGTAAAGGGAGAAACTAATGAAAGGGGTTCGTCAGGGTAAAGAATCTCTCAGGGTGTAAGACTTGGCATCACAAAGAGAAATCAAACCAGATTGTTCGTAAGATGAAGTGTATTTGATGTAATTGTATGAGAAGGATGGAAAAAAGAGGGTCCTGTCCTCTGTGCACGTTAATGTCTTCATTAGGTTTTTCTGACTAGACCTTTGAAGTCAAAGTCATCGTCAGGGAGTCCAGAGGGGTAATAGCTTTTGATGCATTATGTAATGTTTTAAGGCTGTGTGCATTGCGTACTGAGAATTTTAGCTTGATATTAATAAAGTCATGCATATTACCAAAGCCGTTGCCACAGTTTTCATATTCCCGAAGGTCCTAAAGTACAGCATTATTGCCCTCCATGCGACCATGAGCATACATTGTGAAATCTAATGTAGGATAAAATGTTATCAAAAATAACTGATGAAGCATTATGATTTACAACAGGGATCCCACACCCACAAACAAAAACTGTTTAAAACATGAAAAAAAAAAATATTTAGTTGAAATGAAGCTGAAATAAAATAACATAAAATAGAAATATAAGATAAAAAAAACTTAAATGAAAATTAGAAATGCTAAAGTGAAACTAAAATAAAATAAATATAGAGTAAATCTAAATAGAAATCAAATAAAATGACAAGCACATAACAAAATTAATAACACTTAAAGTAAAATTAGAATCAAAGCTGATGTAAATCAAGCTAATTCAAAATATGAATAAATACTATATATATATATATATATATATATATATATATACATGATCGGTACTTAAATTATGTTAATGGTCAGAAATTATTTTGCTTAATATATGGGTGTAGGAGCGCACAATGATCACTTCCGACAAAAAATAAATAAAGAAAAAACTTTCCTGCAGCGCCCCAAGGGATTTTCTGCCTTAGGCAACTGCAGTCACCTATGCCACGAGCTGGCATACATGTATAATATTCAAGATTGCTCTCAATATTAATCTTCAAGTAAATATTTTTCATAAAATATGATAAATATATTAAGTATAAAAAAATATTTAAAAAGCAGAAATTAAACATCTTTGGAGCCGATATAGACTTCTGGTGGTTAATAAAATACAATAAATATTATATTCTGTAAAATATATTATGTAATATATGTTAAAATAATGTAACAATAACTTTTACAGCCCACAAGTCTCAGCGCAGTCTATAGCCATTTTATCCATCCATAACTATGTCACATTTTTCCAAAAGCATCTATGTTACGACTGTGGTAATATTATGTTGCAAACTACGGATGGATTTTAAAGTGAGTTACCATTTAGCTGAGGTTTGGCTTCAGGGACAGACTGATGTGTAACTCAAAACAAAATGAGCCCAAAAGTGAAACCTCATGTCCATATAAACTCAGATATAAACATCTTGCCAGTCATATTTGGAAATGGCAATGTAAATTGAATGGGGGATTGAGAATGTGCAGAAGAGATGCACTAATATGGGACGGGGTGGCATCTGTGTATCTGTGTGTCATTGTTCATGCTCTTCATTGAAGTGCCACCATCTCCCACTATGAGGGACTGTTGTGTATGTTCTTAGCCCTGAAGCAATAGAGACGTCTGTGATGCTGTAGCGTGAGGTGTGTGTGTGTGTGTGTGTGTAGTGGCATATAAAAACAAAGCCTGAAATGCCGGAGGCAGAGAATTAAAGAGCGGACTGCATAAGGGGAGATCTAAAATTGGACTGTTCGTCTTTGTGTATGAAACTGCCATGCCATAACACGTGCTCACATAAACACACATGCTGTGTGCGGTTTACAAGCAACTATAACTGATATTAGCCTCGGCGGTCTTTGACTGGATCCCTGTTATTTAACATCTTCTGTCACACTCTTAAAAATAAAGGTTCCAGAACATAAGGCCATTTTGAATGCCATCACAGAACCTTTCAGGGAAAAGTTCTTAAAATAACCATTTTATTCTTAATGTGAAGAACATTTCAATAATCTGAAGACCCTTTTTTACACTATAAATATCCAGAATTGTCCTATTGGTGTTAAAGGTTCTTAATGGAACCATAAATGCCATTAAAGTAAGGTAGTATTTTCACTATGGCTGATTATGCTTGCAAAATTACAGTAAACAATTATTTGTGGCTTTATGCAGTTTGGTACAATAGAGAATGAAGAGAAAGTACAAATGATGCAAATGAATGAAAGAATATGATACAATAACAGTTCCAGAGGGCAGTTTTGCAGTGATGCCATATGACAATCATTAGAGAAAGAACCTTTTTAGTGAACTGGTTTTAAAACAACCATTTTTTCCTAGTGTGAAGAACCTTTCAAAAGTCTAAAAACCTTTTTCAAACTGCTTTTATTTTCATATTAAACAGACATTTACAGGTATCACTCCGTTAAGTGCTCTCACAATGATATGTTATATTAATTAAATTAATAATACATTTATATTTGTATTAATACACATGGGTGTATTATTAGATGCATGCATATTACACAAACATATAGTAATTTTATACTTCATTTATTTACAGTATTATATTATGGCATTAAACTTCACTAAAGGCGTCTTTATACAGTTACAGTAAGGCTGCTCTGTGCCTGCACAAAATTCAGTGAAAAGGCACAATGACTAAATTATGCCTGTTTAGACCGACCTCAGCACCTAGGATCAAAGTATACAGTTGTGATTGCTGTCTAAATGCATTTAAGCCACCTCTGAGCCACCTCTCAGTGTGTGTAAAGGCACCTAAAGGCCACTTCAGAAGCACTTCTGTGCCATCTTTGCAGTGTAAATATGCAACTCAACTTTCATCTGTGTATCAATTGAAGTGAACATCTACAGATATATACTGTGCTCAGGAAGCAGAGACCAGTGAATCATTCAGTGATAAATTGTTCACAGGAATTTTTATTAAATAGTAAATAGGGTTCATGTTGATTTCATATTGACAAAAATGAAAGGGACCTATGGGGCTAAATGTGATGTACCACTATTGGTGCCATAATAAATAATGTCTTATTCAGGCTTCTTGTGATCACACAGCCTCAGGCCCTTTAACCAACTAGTGCTCATCACACTGGCTCTTCCAGGCAGTGTGGCGGTTTATTATATCCAATAATGGAAGCCAACATGAAGACATGTCTTTTGAACCCTGGCATTGAATATCACCTTCCCAGTGCAAGACCTAGAATTACACAAGCGCTATAATCTTCACACCATTACTGAAGATGCGGAGAGATGTGTACAGTCACATCGCTAAAGCCTCTAAGAACTGTGGAGGAAACTTAAATCCTCCTCATAAAGAGGAGAGGAAAGTGTGCCGCTTAAGCCTGGCACAGGCTCTGGTTATCAACATAAACCCCACATCAACTGTCGGTCTGAAGCCCGCTGCATCTCACGCCTGTGTAAATCCACCGAGTGGAATCACTGATGAGACGACCTCACTTGAGTTTATAGATGAGTAAGAAAATGGGGTTACAGATGTATTTTCCTCTGCCTCTTGAGGAGAAATGGAAATGGAAAAGAAAATGAGGGAGAAACCCAAAGATAAAAAGGGAGGCATAGAAAGAAACAGAGGGGAAGTAGGGAGTCAGTTTATCTAGATCAATAGATCTATATATGAAGAGTTTGGTTCCAAAACACAATAAATCCATTGTGATTTACTTGAGTAAAAATGTGTTTTCTTTACCAAGAAAGTGGTAAGATGAAAACCTCTATTTTCTGTTTTAAACGTTCACATAGCTTCTTTAGGTTATAATAACATTAAAAAAAAAATTCAAATCCAGGTTCTGTTTTCAACGATTTAATATAACATTTTATATATTTTTTCTCAAAATGCAATAAATCCATTCAATCAATGTGAAAGTTATTTTTCAGATTGAAACCTATGAAAATACACAACATAGTGAGCTGATCCACATACTGTATGACAGCCTCTGAACTTGGTCAATATTAATCTAATATAAAGGCACTGGACTAAAAATACATCCATCAGTCATTCCATTGCAGTCATATAAATTAATTACAACAATAAAATAAAATTTCATCATGAACAAGAAAATGAACAACAACATCACATTAGACCACAGAAATCATATTTCCCTTACATTCAACTTCCAAAACTGCATTAATCTTTGCCATGTTACATTCATTTAGTTGACTAGTGCTAAGTGCTGTATAAAAAAAAGAAAAAAAAACATAAATGGCATTAATAAAAAGACTACCACTGACAAGCTACTCAATATCGCCTGCATAATCGAATGTGATTCATCTAATGAACGCAATATAGCATAGCTTGTCAGTGATCTACGGCTCTGTGTATTAAATGCATCTGAATAATTTCCATCTGAAAGCACATGATGGAGATTTAACGGAACTGTTCAAGGCAGGGTAAGCGATTTCTGGTAGACAAATGTTGACATTTGAAATCACCAAAATAAACACACCCCTGCCCCGAAAGGTTCTCGCCTCTATTTTGACAGCTCCGCCACACACATAAGCAACCCAGACAACAATTAGTTCTGTGAAACAAAGCAAAACCAATACACCATGTCTACTCGGGACGTGGCGAAATATTATAGAACTCGTTATAATCTTTGATGCTGTCTACAGTACACTATATACAGTATATATTATTCTCATTAAAAGAGTTTTCTTTATTTTCATGACTTTGAAAATTGTAGAGTCACACTGAAGGCATCATGGGCTATTTGACCAAGAAGGAGAGTGATGGGGTGCTGCGCCAGATGACCTGGCCTCCATAGTCACCGGACCTGAACCCAATCGAGATGGTTTAGGGGTGAGCTGGACCGCAGACAGAAGGCAAAAGGGCCAACAAGGGCTAAGCATCTCTCGGGGAACTCCTTCAAGACTGTTGGAAGACCATTTCAGGTGACTACCTCTTGAAGCTCATCAAGAGAATGCCAAGAGTGTGCAAAGCAGTAATCAAAGCAAAAGGTGGCTACTTTGAAGAACCTAGAATATGACATATTTTCAGTTGTTTCACACTTTTTTGTTATGTATATAATTCCATATATAATTCCACATGTGTAAATTCATAGTTTTGATGCCTTCAGTGTGAATCTACAATTTTCATAGTCATGAAAATAAAGAAAACTCTTTGAATGAGAAGGTGTGTCCAAACTTTTGGTCTGTACTGTATATATATATATATATATATATATATATATATGGTCTACACTGGATGCGGCGTGGTGGGACACGACAAATCCTTGACAGAAAAATGCTGCTGCAGTCTATTTTTGATGCATTGACACAAAAAACACAAATTGACAAAGTGATTTTTAATTGCCGCTTTGTTGAGTCCAGTTTTGAAAGACTTTAGCTGTTGCAGTGTGGCACGCAACTGATATTGAGAAGCAACAAAAAAACCTCAGTGTTCGATCGTAGGCCTTCCACTCCTTGAGTTCTCTCCAGTTTTCTCCAACGACATTTATACGGGTCCTACTTCTTGCCTTAAGCCTTCTTTTTTTCCACAGATATTTTTCTCTTTTGTTTGTTATCCGCCATCTCTATCTTTCTGTTGCTTGTCTCAGCTAATCTCCATCCTGTAGACTGAACACTCTCTCCACCTCATGAGTAGACACGCCCCTTTCTGCTAATTGGCTACAAGTTTGTTTTGCTATTTAGCCCGAATCAGTTTTCCAAAGCGTTTTTGAAAAATCGTTTACCCTGCCTTTAATTACAGAACTGGCTTTACTGATGAGATGCACATCACAATCGCATGCGATTTATCATGCAGCCCTTTTTTGTTGATCACAAAGTACAAAGTAGATGAGGAAAACTAGGATGCCAGGTGTATTCAAAGCGCCACCATTACTGTCTAGAGTGCATGGAATGGTGTGCTGTGATTGGTGGAGAGGATATATCACATTCTGCAAAAAAGGGAGACTGTCGTTTGTCCTGGTTTGGAAAAAAAGGGAGAAAACATGACCTAATAATGCTGCGAATATCGCAAAATGTAAAATTTAATTTTTAATACAGACCAGATACAGTTTTTGGCGGAAACGCAAAAAAAAAAAAATTCATTTTGAAATCTCTTCATATACAGTATATAATGTTGTCCAATATATTATTTAATGATCTACAGAGGAAACAACAGGTTTGAAATGACATGAGGGTGAGTAAATTATGACAGAAATATGTGAACTGTCCAATTAAGATGGGGCACAATTGTAATAGCTCAATGGTTTTTTTGTGGAACATTTCAGGATTCAAAACTACAACCATTTATTTTCCAGCCATTCATTCTCTATGAGTAAACTCATGCACTTCATTTAATTATTTAGTTTTGTATTTGTTGATTTATTTGCTATTAACACGAGCAGAAAGAAGTGAGCAGCTGTGAGACAGTTATTCAGAGTGTGTGTTGCCTTGCAATACTATTTGGAAGTCAGCCCCTTGGGAAACAGTGTGAGCAGACATGTACAAAGATGATGCATCCATAAATGAAGAATATTTAGCGATAGATATTTGTTATGTTTATATGTAGGGAAAACAGCAGAATAAGTGATCTCACCACTGCGGCTGCGAAGCATCCTGGCAGAGATACCATTTGCTCCAATAGATGTTGTGCTGCTCAGAGCTCCATCCACAGGACTCAGCTCCCCACCTGGCTGCTTCAGCAACTCCTGCAGAGTCCTGTGAGGAGACAAGAATAATCATTTACCCAACCATTATTTCCAACAGGGATGTCATTCTGAATTAAACTGAGAATACGTCTTTATTAATCATTTAATTCTGAATGTAAACTGATGTAGCAAACGGGCACTATAGAATTGAAGTTCTCAAAAGTATTCAAGGAAATCTAATTAAAATGATATTTTTAAATTTATAAACAAAGTACCTCAAAAGTTTGAGGTAGGTAATTATTATTATTTATTTATTTATTTATTTTTAATAAAGTGACTTTGTGCTCACAGAGGTTGCATATATTTGATCAAAAATACAGTAACAGTAATATGGAAAATTATTACAATTTAAAAATAACTGTTATATGTTTGAATATATTTTAAAATGTAACTTATTCCTGCTTAATTTTCAGCAGCCATTACTCCAGTCTTCAGTGTCACATGATACCTTAGAAAACATTCTAATATGCTGATATTGTGCTCAAGAAAAATGTCTTAATATTCTTATGTTGAAAACATTTGTGGTGGCTACTGTTTTGTGGAAACAATAATACTTTTTTCAGGATTAAATAAATAACTAAATAAAAGTATCAGTTTCTTTAAGAAAAAGCTACGTCTATACTGAAAGAAATGAGAAATCTTCTATTTTTTTTATTTTTATTTTTACAATTTTATTGTTTCTTATAAATGTATAATATAACAGGAAATTAGAGGAGGGAGATTAGGACATGACCCAGACTGGGTTCAAATTTGCGGTTAACAACACTTGGCATCCACAGGACTGCCTGTTTTCGAGGGCCGTGTTGCTTACTCTTGTTCAAGATCTCACAAACCCATTCCTGCATCCCTGGGTCCTCCTTCAAATCATTGACACCCCATTACTGCTCTATTTCCTATTGCCTGCACTTGTATCCCTGGTGAGGTCTCTAATTCTGTCCAACACCCTTTAACCAACAAGGGACTGTGATGTGATCTAATGTGATAGTCAAGCACAAGCGCAATGGCCCTTGGCCAGCCAATGCCAATGGCAGTAGGCCACTGTGGCCTAAGAAGAACAACACATTAAAAAGGCATGAGGATATATTCACCCTGGTGATGACATTTTTAATGGAAGACAGAAGAGGCATCTGCAATGGAGCAGAGAAATGGATTGCAATTATACCGGATAATGGCAGCCATTCCTGTGCTGTCTCCATTTGCATCCCACCCTAGTGCTTTTAGAATTCTCTTGAGGAAAGTAGAACTGAACTCAAATTAGATGATAAACATCATCTGTTTGTTCTAGATTTCTCAGGGGAGCTCACACCTATTGTGTATCATTGGGCTGGATGATCCTGAACAGATGTCCCCGACTTCCAGTATATACAGGTGCCTGAGCATTTTTGGTCTTTTTTGGCAGGACTGACTCAGATACAGTATAAAGGGGAGGAAATGGAATAGAAATGGTAGTAGTGTATGTTTGTAGGAACTGAAGTTCTATCTTTTAATTAATAGAACCAATCAGGTCTGCTAGAGTCTAGAATGTGTAAGCACATTAGCTAAAACTGGCTAAAACATTTGTTATAGTTATCTGAGCTGAGAAAGAGAAATCAATGACACCATTGTTGTTAGATTTTATTAGAATAAATGTAGTTTTTCAAATATATGAAACCATGAGATGACATGGTCATATAAAAAAATATGAGATGTGAAGAAAATTTATATTTCAATATTTTTGCAGTTACTTGTTAAAAATGTTCTGTGTTTCAACAAGAAACTTTGCATTCGCTTACAAAATTTTTCCATTCCCCTGAGAAATTTGCACTTGCTTCCAAAACATTCTCAGAATTTTTGTTGGGTGGAACAAAACATTTGTTAGGAAACGCAGAAAAATGTAATTATTGTTAATAGTTTTCCTCCCATCCCATATTTTTTCATGTCCTTTAGGGGCAACTTAAAATTTATTTTATTAACTTGTTTGTTTGTTGATAAATATCAAACATTACTGAAACATTATTTTGACAAATACTTAAATGGGTCTTTACCCATTCAAGTAGATAGGAACTGTATCTCTACTCTCTATTTATAGAAAGGAAAAATAAAAACGCTGTAACAATTTGTGTATCACATACATAGAAATAGCTAACTTGACTGTCAAGTGAACTGACTCGCCTTGTAGGGACTTCTAAGAACATTGTTAGTTTCCTTGTTAATCAGTACGTAAGTACGGCTTCCTTTTATATTTTTCTTAACGTCTGTCTCTCTTATCAAGTAAATATGACAGTTGCTTTTTTATATTTGTATTTTATTAAGTCCATTGTGTTTACCGGCTAATGCATTAATCTTGTAAGAGGATAGCAACCTATAATCTTTGTATGGTTGTTTTCAGTAATGTCGACATGATTGTCCTGACTGAGGGTGACTTTGAGGATGTGCCATGCTTATGCTCAGACGGGTGACTCAATCCTAACTCCTGCTGCCCTGATGTCTTACTCGCATACACTGAGTTTGAGTTCCAGAGCATGACACACATTTATTTCGCTCACAACAAAAAATACAGAATAAGGTCTGGGAGATCTGAGAACAAGGCCATCCTGGGATAACACTGCTGAGTACTTCCTGAGGGTTTCAGAAACTGTGTCCTGGCAGTGAGCCATGCTGGGTCAGAAGCAATGCTATCTGTCATGATTGCTCAATCACTATAGGGCCAATTTGTATTGTCTTCTTTCTCTCTCCATCACTAAATTGTTCTATATGATGCATTTTTGTTCTTACAAATTGCCCCAGGGTTTGCTTAATAAAGAAGCAAATAAGTAGCGAAAGTGTTTTTGTCTTGAATCCGGTCCCTGCTGTTCCTCCCGCTCACCACAGAGGTCACCTACTCACCACCGACTCCATTTACCCTCACCAGGAACTCATTAAATACTCACCTGTTGCCTACTTGACATACAATTTAAGCTGGACTCATACACACAAACGTTTTACTGTTTAGCGTTGCGGACAATACTGTTGTTTACCTTTCCTTCTTCTTTGCCTAGTCTTGCCTTGCCTGTGTCTTTGATCTTGGACTGGATTCTTGTCTTTTGTGATCATTTACTGCCTGCCCTGAACATTGCCTGTTTTCGGGTTACTCTTTTGTCTAACCCTGATGTAGCTGTTTGCCATCGTTTGGCCCTGCCTGTTCTGAATACGTTCTGTGAAATAAAGCCTACATTTGGATCGCCAACTCCGCTGTCCCACTCTCATCCATTACAGTTTTAGTCCAGATGAACTTAATGGTCTGTTTAAAGGTCTGTGGTAAGGCAAATAATATTTGTAAAATGTATTCTTCTACTCAAAGGTTTCATAATACACTAATGTGTAGGCATTCAGATTTGTTTGGCTTTGTTATTTCACTTCTTTTGCATGCATACAGATGCCTAGTAGAACCAAAAGAGCTTCACCCTTTTAATAAAGATCTGATAGCTACACTAACAGAAATTACAGAGCTATGTTTGATTCAAATGTATAATTAGTATGATTGTCTCATTTAATCATAATTATAATTACTACATAATTTATTGCAGTTGCAGTGCAGTCATCCAATGAAAGCTTATACAGGCAGCCTTGTCACATTTCCTCTGTGTGGCTGCATTTTATGTGGAATGAGATTCTGGATTTTTGGATCTGTGTTGAGTGATTTTATCAGCAATTATTCATAAGGTGCCATATCTAATCATATTGCAGAAGGAACAGCTTTATCTCACTTAATGCTACGTAGAAACAAATTCCTCTTGTAATGTGTAACCCGCAGATAACCAGTTAGTTAAATTCACATTATGCGATCCCAATAAGCACTTATGTCATTTACTTAATGTTCACAGATTCATATTAAATAATTTGCACACTATTCATATTATACTTACAGCAGAAGTAGGCATATTTTAAATTTGCAGCAAAAGTTTGGTGAATTATTTCATGGTTGTTTTTAAATCCTTGTTACCATTTTGAAACATTTTTGCTCTTTATCTTAAGCAACTTTTTGGGCATGGTAAAATCTTTACCTGCCTCAGATGTTTTTTTGTAAACATTTTTTTTTTTTTAAACATGCATGGTATTATAATGTTAAACTAAAATTAAAACAATAGAAAAACCTTTACGATAACCTTTAGAAAGAAAGAAAAAAAACATATTAAGCATGCAGAATAACATTATTGGACTTTGAACGATTAATTGCTGCTTTGAATGATTATGTAATTGTGGCATCCATAATTGTAATCGCGATTAGAAATGTGATTAATTGTGCAGCCCTAATGAAGAGTTTTCTCAGAGAGCATAGACTCTCGTGTTAACCTTAGAAGAACAGGAGGGCCTTGAAGTCACCATGATGAGAGAGAGGTTGGGTGCCAGCAGGATGCAAATGTCAGTGCACACCCACTAAGACTCAACCATGCGGGAGAGACGTCTCCAGAATCTGAGAAACCACAAAGACACACTTGTACATAAACATCAACACACAAACACACAGCGCACAGTCATGAACAGCCACATCTCATTCATGTCAAATGAGTTCAGACAGTTTAGAGCCACAGGAAAGACACAGGTTAAAATCTGACAAACAAGCTCAGGAGGAGCAGAGGGGGGATCTAAAAGAACTATAGTGTGCTTAATATTGTGGTCCTTCCTTATTCTGTCATTTTGAAACATTTTTGCTCTTTATCTTAAGCAACTTTTTGGGCATGGTAAAATCTTTACCTGCCTCAGATGTTTTTTTGTAAACATTTTTTTTTTTTTAAACATGCATGGTATTATAATGTTAAACTAAAATTAAAACAATAGAAAAACCTTTACGATAACCTTTAGAAAGAAAGAAAAAAAACATATTAAGCATGCAGAATAACATTATTGGACTTTGAACGATTAATTGCTGCTTTGAATGATTATGTAATTGTGGCATCCATAATTGTAATCGCGATTAGAAATGTGATTAATTGTGCAGCCCTAATGAAGAGTTTTCTCAGAGAGCATAGACTCTCGTGTTAACCTTAGAAGAACAGGAGGGCCTTGAAGTCACCATGATGAGAGAGAGGTTGGGTGCCAGCAGGATGCAAATGTCAGTGCACACCCACTAAGACTCAACCATGCGGGAGAGACGTCTCCAGAATCTGAGAAACCACAAAGACACACTTGTACATAAACATCAACACACAAACACACAGCGCACAGTCATGAACAGCCACATCTCATTCATGTCAAATGAGTTCAGACAGTTTAGAGCCACAGGAAAGACACAGGTTAAAATCTGACAAACAAGCTCAGGAGGAGCAGAGGGGGGATCTAAAAGAACTATAGTGTGCTTAATATTGTGGTCCTTCCTTATTCTGTCCTTCTTTTTTTACCCTCTTTCGGAAAAAAGTAAACCTGAATTAATATTTATCTGGAGGTTTTAATGAAGACTCACAACTTATACATGTTTTCAGAAATATCAAATTTTATTTTTATTGTAGTCTTTAATGTTATTTATCCTTTTGTTGTTCTGCAGTATCCAGTGCAGTGACATCAAAAACATATTTTTGTCAGTGCCAGAGGTTTTCAAATTGTTTATTAATGCCAACGACACCCAAATATGAGATATCATTTAGGCAATTATACACTTTCATGTATATATACAGACCCATTTAAACTATGTATGAAAGATACAAACAGATTGATGCTTTAGTGACAAGGATGTTTTCAAAATTGGAAATTGATTTTTTTTTGCCATCGTATTACAGCCAAAAACAATTTATTAATGAATTATCAGAAAACTATTTGCATTTCATACCGTGTATCTTTTTTTCTGCCTAGAATTTCAATATAAACTTTTAAAATATTTTTTTATTAAATGTTTATATATATATATATATATATATATATATATATATATATATATATATATATATATATAATTCAGATTCATTTGCTTAACACTTTTCATAATGTCATTGCAAAGCTTCAAAGAAAACAGTAACAAACAATATTATTGAGAGTGGCAAGGAAAAACTATTCAAGATGAAATGTAAATGTAATTTTATTTCTGTTTCTGCCACAGTATTTTACAAGCTTTTTTTATCTACAATAATCATACAACCTAATTATCTATAACCTATTATGTAACACTTTATAGGGTAAGTTGCATTTAAAATCCAGTTGTCTAAAAAAAAAATCAGTGCCAGATCCAGAAGGGCTCATGTTATATAAATGTGATACCTCAAAGATTTCAGCCCCCCGGGGCACCCATATGGCCGAGTACCCTGCCCAGCATGATAATTCTTTTCTTTAACTGTAGATGGGATACTGTATGGCACAGAATCTTGCCTTTGGCCACTGCATCCTGTTTAAGATGTGATCTGAATCATGGATTTCGGTATCACTGCTGTAATCCTCAGTGAATTATATCTCACATAATCATGACTCACATTCTGTGTTGTCTATATTGTTATGTCCTTCATTGTTCAGCAGTGACCAACTGCCTGTGCTTACATGACAAAACTATGTCTACAAAGTATAGATGGAGTGTTAACGTTGACAGATAAAACCTGCTTTTCTCTTCCCTGTTTGGCTTAAATTGGAGAGTTCTGAGGGATATGATACACTAGTGTAGCATTTAAATATTAAGACATGACTGGAAGTGGAAGTGGGAAATTATTTAGTAGCCCAATTCAATATCCATTCGACATCTGGGACAAAATGTTTTCTTTTTAATGGTGTGAATGGAAGTGCATAAATTAGTTCTCTAGAGCTGCGCAGTCTAGCAGTTGCTTCAAAAAGAGTTAATCTGTGGAGAAATTGGTTTAATCTTAAAGCAGAGTGTTAATCTCAGTAGAACTCTTAATCTTGTAAGAAGAGTTAATCTGGTGTGCAGTGTTGAGCGTGTGGGAAATGCTTTTGGAGAGGTGTTAACCTCGGAAAAGGGCTAATCTTCGGATGAGTATTTTCGTCCTCCGAATGTGTTCATCTCGATAGGCCGGTTTGCATTATTAGGTCATTTCTTGTCTAAAATGGGGTTACAGCAGAACTCTGAGAGAATTATAGATTCTCCGTTTTTTTCTTATATTGCTCATGACAGGTAATTTGATATTCAGAAAGCGATTTTGGATATTTAGAACGATGAGAACAAAAGGTTCAATTTGACGTTTGGAGGCAAAGGAACAGAGAAGGAGAACTGGGAAGTGAGACATAAGAAAGAAATATTCAAGTTGGATGGGGATAGCTTTTTAATGCATCAATGCCATGAATATTAAAATAACACTCTAAAAATGTTCTTCCGCTTTTTTTGTCTCTAGTACAGATGATTCCTAAATTCAGAAGAGATACTAATGGCTTTAGTCTTGGCTGGATGCTGTTACTTGGTTTTATACTGTATGTGATACAGATGTAAAGGCTGGCCAAAATATCCTTGACTAAAATAGCTTTGGTTAACTATTAAGTCACTATTAGCACCTTTAACATAAAAAGTGCATTAAATCGTCTGTAAGTCTTTAGCTCTGTTTCAAAACCTAGACAGCAATTTAAAACATAGCTCTGTTTCTTGTGCAAAGGCTTTTCCAAAAAATGTAGGCAGCAGCATATTTTTGTTGCTTTAAGCTGCTTTCTTTAACCCAAAATCTAAGACATCCTTACATTTTTCATTTATAGAGAAGTCAGTCCTTGTGAAAATGAAGTACGCATAATTGTGTTAAATTTGCACATGTAGTGTACTTCATAATTAAAAGTATGTTTTTAAAGAACTCTGCATGCAGATAATATTAATGCAATAAAAGTGTACTTAAAGAGAGTACACTTACATGACTGTGTTTAGTGCACTTTGTAAGAATGCTAAATTAAAAGTTTTATTTTAAAGCAGGGGTCTTCAAACTCGGCCCTGCAGTGTTTAGCTCCAACTTGCCTCAAACACACCTACCTGGAAGTTTCTAGTATACCTAGTAAGTCCCGATTAGCTGGTTTCAAGTGCGTTTGATTAGGGTTGAAGCTAAACTCTGGTTTAGACCCTTGCTTTAAAGTATTTTGATGTGTTGTCTAAAGGTGCGTTCATGATATGTCGAAATTACTGTAATTATGAGGTTTCGTACAACTCGCAATTACAATTAAAACAATTTCTGGGATGGGAATGCAGCATTACATACTAAAGCATGCTTGTAAAGTATACTTTTTACTTGATCTTTTTAACTGTATTTTGTGATTTGAAGTTACATTTAGTTTTAAATGTACTAAACTGCAACCTTATCATTACAAGTGTGTAATTACAAATACATTTAAATACAAGACAGAATTGATTAAAGTATATTTTAAAGTTTGCCATAAATGCTTGTCAGTCACTTCACATGCTTGTCACTTCAATGATATTTCAGGGTAGTTATGAATTTATGTAAAGATGTTCTTAAGTCCTACTTAAGTGGTTCAAAAAAACTAATAGCATTTAATATAAATCCAAGCTCTAAAACATTTTTATTGAATTCAAAATAACATGCAGTTGAATGTCCAAAAACATTACACTGAGTTTGCTTGCATTTACTTTTAAAATATATTTCCAGTAGATCGATAGATTTTGTAACTGAGCTCATTTCTACTCACCTGGAGTTTCTGAGGTCGTTCTGGCCTCCACGGCTCTTCTCCAGCCCCAGTTTGGTGAAGATTCCAACCAGGACCATGATGGCCACCACACCACAGATGATGTACACAATCATGTGAGTCCGATCTCGCTCATGGTCTGGCTGCACCTCAGTGTTGGTGGCCACAGGTTTTCCAGTGTTGGCCCAAATTGGAGTGTCATAGTTGGAGCAGGAGGTCTGATCCAGTCGCTGCTGACGAAACTGACAGCAGAACCGGTAGAAACAGGTGCCACAACAGTACAAGAATATACCTGCATTACAATTAAAGGGAGGGTCCCACTGACCCATGACATCATAGTAACCCCGGCAGCGGGTGCCAGTGGACGGCACAGTGTCCTCCTCCACCTCTGCAGGTGTGCTCAAAGTTGGAGGCCCCTCTGATGTCACAGAAATCAACAGAGGATCTATAGTCTGATTGGCTGTTTGGATGCCCATATCAATAGAAGTCTCGTCCTGTGCTTTAGCAGCCCGTCCCACAAAGGCAGTGAGCAGAAGATGTAGTAAAAAACTATTTCCAGCCATGTTTCGCCCAGTGATTTACCTCACTTTGAGAATGAAGATACCCAAGCATAAATGTTTAAAGAAGAATTCTGTAAAGCGCCGAATGACTTTCACACAATTACAGCTATTGTCAAAAAAAGGTTTAAAAGATTTACTTTTTATGTATTTAAAAAATATTCCATTTAAAAAAACTTTTTAAAGTTTGTGTTTTTTATGAATATTGTGATTTTTTTTTATTAATAAAAACATGCATTTTACCTAAATATAGTACAGTTTAAGCAACAAAAAAAAACCTATAAAAGGTTTTTTTTTCTATTACAGCAACATTACCTTTGTCCTTTGAGAGAGAAAATAAATACTTGGACATTTGCTGTCTTGCCCTGGTCCTTTCCAGATATGTATCTCATTTAAAGTTTCCAATCACTTGTTCAACACTTGCTCACCAGCGGTAAAACTTTCTTTTCAGTTTCCTTTTCAGTTCTGTAAACAGCAATTTACAGTAATTTGTCATAAAAATCCTTTCCTGAGGAAAGAGTGAACCCACAGACAGGTGTTTTAATCCACAGCGATCCACTCAGAGTGCTGTCTCTGAGCTTTGTGAAGGGCAACAGTTCAGGATTCAAATTAAAACTCCTCCCTTCTGTTCTCAGCATATCAGAGAGAGAGAGAGAGAGAGAGAGAGAGAGATGGGGGGGGCATATTTTACATCTAGCTGCTGGTTATTTTGTGAAAGGGGAGGAGACACTATGTCACTGAGGAGCTTAGTTCACAGACTTTTATAGATACTGAAAAATCTACAAAATAAAATACTTTAGTTTGCATTTATATCTAATTGTGAGTGAAATAGAACATGCGAAAAAAGGATAAATATTCTCACTGGCCAGCCATCTCTATCCTGATTTGAGGTTCATTGTGTATCATTATTTTCTGTGTCAGCTGGTTCTGCAGCAGTAACATCTCACCAATAATAATGTTCATTTGAACAGTGTGTTCTGGATGTTTCAACCGTCCCATCAGCAGAGACTAGATTATAGTGTGTAAGGGCTTTTTCATGACCAATTTTTGGTTAAACTTAAATTTGATTAATGTTTTTTCTATGTGTTTAGAGAGTAAAAGGTGACTATAAAGATTCTTCATGTCAAAAGTTTGTGTTCAGTAATTATTATTATTATTATCAAATGAATCCTTTTTTCTGCAAAAGAACTATTAATGCAGATTAAAGTTATACGTTATTTTATTTTTTAATTTTTTTATCAAAAGTGACAGTAGACATCAAAGAATTCCAAAAAAATAATTATGGTTTCCGCAGAAATATTAAACAGTACAACTGTTTTCAAAATGTATAATAACAAAACATGTTTTGTAATCACCAAAACAGCCTATTAAAATGAAAGACAGAAAAATTGAATCACAGGAGTAAATTACATTTTGAAATTGTAAAATAATTTCACAATATTACAGTTTTTGCTGTATTTCTAACTAAATAAATGCATGCCTTGGTAAGCATAAGATACTTTCAAACATGTACATGAAATATGCAATTTATATATATATATATATATATATATATATATATATATATATATAATTTATTTGTTTTTTTGTTTTTATTAATTTAGTTGTTGGTTTTGAAGTTTTAATTCAAATTGTTCATTTACCATAAACTGTAATGTAAATATATAGTTTTGGTGGCTTGTAATGTGTACTGTTGTGCCTTCAACCTGAAAACTATGTCAACATTAAATGGAGCTGGAACATAAATCTCCATTTGATACGCTTTGATGCTAACTTCCTCTTGAAGTGTCCCCCACCCACTGTCCGTCAGCACGTCGGTATTCACCATGTCTTATAACCATTCTTCTGCATCTGCAATGCTGTATGAACTAAACGGATACTTTATACACAAGCAGAAAATGTCCAAACTGTCCAGTGTCAAAATATCAATGATTAAACCAACTATTGCTTTTACAAGGTTATTGCAGTTTTTCTGCAGTTCTCTTCCATTCTTCACGTATACAGTGCAGTTTTGATGGGCTCTAAAGGGGACTTGTGTCTTTGATCAGCTCTCTACACAGGGTTAAGATGTGAAAAACATAACCTGGAGTTCTGAAGAGAGGAAGGAGGACAGGATGAATAAGGCATCTCACAGATCTCTTTGACCCTCTCAAACTAATTCTCACTCTCTTCTGTTTTTAATCTTTATCTTCTACTCTACCCTTATTTTCTTTCTTTTTGAGAACCGAAGCATCTTGATGACTTTAAAGTCAAATTACTTGTAAACTTTAACATTTCTATTAAACGTTGTCCTACTTTCTTCTTGATAATTACAAGCGTTCTTTTTGACTGTCAGTTTGCCAGCTCACTCAGGCTTTTCTGTTTCATTTCTAGGTCCACATGGATTTTTCTGCACTGATTTTTATAAGTAAATCTGTAGAGTTATAGCAATTAAACTTAGGGGACTAACTACACACTTACTGATAGTTTAAGGCATTATCAGATTAGATGAATAAATGAACACAAGGGGTCTATGAAAACTTTTGAGAGTTGAAATACAGAGCATGAGTCATGTGGATCAATCTGTGATACTTTGAAAAATAAAAAAACATCTTAGGCTGCTTTGCTGGTCTTATCCAGTCTCCCAGCCTGGTCAAACAGGTCTGATGGAGGGGTTTCAAGGGGTTTCCAGTTTCAGCAATGTGTCAAAAGACAAAAGAACCCAATAATAGTAGTGACGCTGTCGAAGCTGAGTGCAGCATGGTGCACTAAATTTCCCAAACGTAAACTGATTGTCTGATATATTTCTGATGTATTCCAAATGCTCACACTAATTCTGACATGAAGCACAAATGGATTTTCAACGGTCATTTTGTTGCGTCCAGTGTAGACAGCCTCGAGCTGTTGTGGTGCAACATGACAACAGACACATCCAGTTTAGACTCATTATTAGTCCTTATTCATTGCAATTCTTTTGTGTTTGACAGATGAAAGAAAGTCATATAGGTTTGCATTAACATGAGGAGGTGTGGAAAATAATTAGATTTTTGGGTGGACTATCCCTGCTTGTGGGAGCTTTCTTCATTTGTAGGAATGAATATGAGGTTGATGATGTTGAATCTGAATAATCCCCCCAATTTAATATGTATCCTGAGTCAGAATCTGAAGATTTAGTGCCTTTGGCTCTCAGGATGGAAGATAAATGTGTACTCTCACCAAAATACGTTGAACTCTGTGTATCTGTGTGTGTGTGTGTGTGTGTGTGTGTGTGTGTGTGTGTGTGTGTGTGTGTGTGTGTGTGTGTGTGTGTGTGTGTGTGTGTGTGTGTGTGTGTGTGCGCATATTTTATCATGGCCTTTATTCAATCACCTAAGGGATTCTCATTTTTCTCTATGTAACAAGGTCAGCATTTTACTTGTAAATCATTCATAGCCGCTCTTGTTTTGTGGTCACGTTACATTCATCTTCGTCAAAGATGAATTATTCTTTGTCAACAGATAAAGCCTCTGATCAATGTTCTGATCAACTCGCCTCAGGGCCTCCTTTTCAATTTCTAAACTTTCTAAGAATTTTTAGCAATTTATTCCTTTGTCATTGGCAGCCCGACTGTCATTCTCTCCTTTTTTGTAAAAGTATGAAAGACTGCAGTGCAGTTTTTCTGTTATGAAATGAATGCTGTCAAAAGCAAGGTCTTGGATGGATTTGCTGAAGCGTGAAATATAGCCTTGACAGTCCTGATATGGAGAAGTATTAACAGATACACTGCACTCTCCTCTCTTTAAATTTACTTATAAGATGGAGAATATATTATTCAGTTTCTCTACTGAATAAAATGAATGGAATATGAGATCAGGCTGTTTAACAGAAGAAAAGAAAATGATGAGGATTTGAAGCAAAGCAGAAGAGGATGTATTGTTATAAAGGGCAGCGACTGTGTAGTTTCGTGATCTGTAACCAAGACAGTATTTAATTTGAACGTTTTGTTGTTACTTTTGTTGTAAAATGAAATTGTAAGAAAACATTGTATTTTAATTCAATGTTATTACAACATAATTACACAAATAAGTGCTGAGTCATATTAATTAACTACATGTTCTACATGTACCAGGGTTAGTTGCTTGTAATTATGCATAATCCACTGTTATTACTATAGATAGTACATGTAACATGTCACCTTAAAGTCTTGCCACATGTAAGTACGTAAAATTTGCATAGCTGCTAAGAACACAACATTGTGATAATATTTAGGTGTGTGTTTATTTATATATTTTTTGGGCCATACTTATGAGTCCCAAAGGCCATGACATTTTAGAAGGAAATTATTCCCTTGAATAATAAAGCAAATTACAACCCTACACTCTTGTACTATTTTCTGCTTAAGATGAAAGAGCTTTGATAGTAGCCTAATTTAATCACTGTTTTATATATGCTCATTAATAATAAAAAAAAATATAATAATTGGTTAATTAAACTTTATATTTAAAAATAGTATGGTAACACTTTACAGTATCCCTGTCACATGTGTAGTGGGACGTGCAAACGACAGACACAGTGGGTGTGGCGTCCGGGCTCTGAGAAGCTTTTATTTAGAAGAAAATAAACATAAAATGTCCAAAATGGGGAATAAAGTGTCTAAAGGGGAAGGTGTGTCCAAAATCAATGGGGGATCTGTTGTCCTCATCCTGGCCCGTCAGCGTTGTCACGGTTGCATTTCCATTCTGGCCCGCGGCTCCAGCGGCTCTCATCTCTTGTATTTGTAGGTATTCCTAAAACCTGTTGTAACGTAGGAGGGGTGACAACAGAGTTGAGGATCCAAATGCAGCTTTTATTCACAAGAGTGGTCAAAACAGGCATGGTCAAACACCAGCAAACAGGTACAATCCAGGGTGAGACAAAAGAGTAATCTGAAAAACAGTCCAAGGTCAAAAAAACAAGAAGGCAAGGCAAAGCAAGGCAAGGAAACATGGAGACTAGGAACAGGGTACAGACTAAACAATAATCAGCCATGGCTGCATCCGAAAACTTAGGCAGGTGACTTGCTGCCTCGCTGCCGTATCAGGCAATGACTTAACAGGCAGCATTTTTGCACGAAGGCACCTCATGAAACGGATTTTGGACAGGCTTCTGAGGCAGAGTAATGGTTTAATGATCTACAGCAAAATATAGAGAGCTTTGGTGAAAACTAGGTGTATATTTCATTACTGCAATATAAATTTCTCGCTAGAAATGGCATAAAAAGTGAAAAACGTTGTTCCGAAACATACATTTACACACAAACTGACGACCGACCGCAACTTTCAGACACCATCTTTATTTTTTGGCTTAACTCTCACAGAATGGAATGCACAGGATTGTGGGATATCAAAAGCAGCGAGGGATACATCTATGCTGCCTGCAAAAACCAGATGAAGGCATCTCAAGAGATAGGAAGTGAACCTAACTTTGAATTCGGACATGCCTTGATGCCTCACGACCTTGGAATGCATCCTCTGAAGGCAGCATTTTTCAGTTTTCAGATGCAGGCAATGTATGTGTGGATGAGTGCAACCTTTATAGTGTCTCTGATAGGAAACAGGTGTGGTGCAATAATGAGTTCCTAGGCAGGGGTTTTATGGGGAATGGAATCCAACCAAGACAAAACCCCTTATGGTGACACCTGTATTGAATTAGCATTGATACTGGCATTGATCAAAACACTGGGGTATTACCTTTATATAAGGCATACCTTTGTACCTTCTTTACCCCTAAAGATTGCATATCCAGTATCTTGGAGTGGAAAAATGTGCCCTTAAGGAATTCATATACTCCTTTGTTATTATAATGAACCCATTAATGGGACAAGAAGGTACAAAAATGTCCCTGTGAGGGTACTGCCCCAGTGAAAAGCTGTTGTACCCCTAAAGTTAAAATTGCCTTTAAAAGTAGTGTACCATAAGTATACAATGTCCTGAGCTCTATCAAGAATGCTCTTTCAATGACAAATCAAGTAGTGGCAGCCGTGTAGATAATGTTTAATTAAAATAAAAGCAAAATACAGGGCTATGCAATGTCATATGATATCGATTAGACAAAGAGAATTTCCCTTTTTTCCCTACAGTCCTAGAATAGCACAACATCCACTGCTTCTGGGCTAACTGCTAATGTACAGAAGTATTGACTATCAATCAGTGCTGCCACTGCAGAACGGTCTATATCCAAAAGCAAGTTGTATCAGCAAACACACGCTGCACATGAACATGAATCGGTAGGGCCATCGCTACTCTTCCATTCAGTACGTATGTCCTGATGTTAAAAAGGCAAAGGAAAAGAGGGAAAATAGAGACAAAGAGAGAAAGTTAGAAACAGAGAGAACAGAAATGTAACTAAGTGAAAGATGACCCTAGTGTGCCCACACAGAGTATAGGTGGTCATGAGACTGCCAGGACTTGCAGCAAAATTGGCAGTCTTCAGATGATAAGTTCTACTTAAAAAAAATTTGTAGTAAAAAAGTGCTACTGCAATGCCTAAAAGTCATTTATGTTTGGTATGAACATGAAAATTTTGGTATAGAGTATAGCTGAGTTAGATGAGAGAGAAAGAAAGAAAGAAAGAAAGAAAGAAAGAAAGAAAGAAAGAAAGAAAGAAAGAAAGTCTTCTCATAAGACCTGTCATATGCCCTTTCATGACTATACAACCTCTGGTGAATTGTGTGTATTTTAATGTCTTTTAAACAGTCAGGTCTGGTTGAGGTCTCTGTAGACTCTCTGTCAAACTTGACCTTCACCAAGTGAAAAGAGCCAATAGCCATTCACTCCAATGTGCTAAATTCTTTATTATTGTAAATTGGTTTAAAAGCACCTGGGTCCATTGAGAAAACCTGCCACTCATATCAGAATTTCAATAATGTGATTTACTCACTTTTTTTTACTCCCTCCTTGTGACTTCCTAGGTTTAGCTCCTTTTAACCTACACTTTGATGGGTCTAAAATCTTAGTATCTGTTCACAAACAGGATGATTACAGCAAACTACGGGATTAGTTTCACAATTGATGCATTGCATCAGCAAGTTTATTTTAGCTTTGGCCTGAAAGCAGATAATTTTTAAAATATCCAATGGAATGAATATATTGAAGACACATGGGATTTTTCCCCTCTGCAGTTGAAGACTTAGATTAAAGCACCACAAAGATTTCAGGGTTTAAAGGTTTTCAAACTTTTAAAGGAAAATATTGAGTCATTTTTTTCTCCCAATCTGGAAAATGTACATCTTAAGCGCATCAGACGGGGGTGCTAGCAGGGCTGGACTGGGACAAAAATTCGGCCCGGGCATTTTTGCCCAGACCGGCCCACTATATGACCATAAACACCACCCATCTTTGCACGGCCTTAATTATATGCATACCAACTCCTATTCATTAAAACCACTAATGCCATGTAATGAGTGAGTATAGGAACGAGTGAGAGTTAAGAGATGAAATAAGTCAAAATTGTATATTTATTAATACAGTTGAACTATACTCCACAGCGGTGAATCCTAAAACAAGCTATAAGCGGCTCTGGCATAGCAATACCAGTGTTTCTTACAGGATTTTTGTTAAAACTATGGTGGTGTGTCCTCGGTCCTTCTAGGGGGGTTCGGGGGCTTGCCCCCCCGTGAGAAAATTTTGTGCATTTTAATGTTAAATTCATTAATCTGGTGCACTTTGAGAGTTCAAAATTAAAAGCTCCAACCCATATTCAGTGTGCAAATTAAACAAAGAAAAATTCAAACCTCTTTTAGTTACAGTGTCTATTTACATTACACCTATAAATAATAATAGTTGTAATATTAATCCAATGACAGTAATAGCCATATTTTGTAAAACAAATGCATAAAAAAATAAAGGAAACTTTCTTAATTAGTTGTACCAATTTCTATACTTGAAAGAGATAAGCACATGATCTTTTATTTTGACGCAAACTGCATCAAGCTTTTATTTTGGCGGAAAACATGGTTTACAAACGCCTCTTATTAAATTTCTAGTGAATTGCGGTAATCGTCAACTATGCAGATGTGGAAATAATCTACACTCATGACATGGCCTAAGTGTTTTGAAAGTAGTTATGCTTACCGCAGGCTCTACACTTTCTCATCTCTCTCCTGATCCTCCGTCCTCACTATCATCATCTGCCACAGGAGCTGATGAAGGTCAGAAAACATATATTTTGACACAGTTTACAGTGTCTGCTTTAAGGGCCTGGTTCTATTTTTTCACGCTATTTATCTGCACATTCCTTGCGTTTCTTCTCCATCTTTTTTTACAGATACACACTGACACTGCTGCCGCTCGCTCACTCGTTTAAAGTTGTGATTGGGCCAAACCAGTGTCAATCAAGAAAAGAGCCAATGGGCCGCTGATCTACGTGTTTCATGGGCTGGTCTGTCAGAAAGAAAAACTAACACTGACTTTGACCAATGCATTACACCGGCACAAACCCAGCGCCGCCAATTAAGCAAAACAAAACGAATGGGCCGCCGATGTACAAATTTTATAGGCCGTTTAAAAAAAAAGAAAAAAAAAAAGTATGAGTATGAGATATCGGCCCAAAAAGCACGTCGGCCCACCGGGCAAATGCCCGGTATGCCCAATGGCCAGTCCAGCCATGGGTGCTAGTGAATTTGATTGAATTGTCTATTTCATCATCTCTCTAAATTCAGCTTCACACCGGCTCATCATTTCTCTCTCTCTCTCTCTTTCTTTTTTTTTTCTCAAAATTTTGTATCCTCTCTAACTCCCCAAAACATTATTTTACGTCCTCATCCAGTAAAAATAAAGAATAGTATTATTTATAAAAATAAAAATTCAATATTCATAAAAATTACATTTAATAAAAATAATATTAAAGATAAATAAAAATGCAAAATTTGAAATTAAATTTGAATGAATAGCAACCATTTTAGTGATTATCTTATTTTACTCCACATATAAGTTTTAATTGTGTGAGCATCGTAAAAATGTCACTAAATGACTCATAAATAGTAAAATATAAATTTACAAATATTATCTTGTAACTATTATTAATAATAAGTTTTAGTTCTATTATTATTAATTGTTACTACTTATTTAATAAATACTTACAAAATAAGTAAATATTTATGAAAATGTAAAATCAGATCGCTTGATTTATTTCAAATCTTTAAAAGTATTGCATCAATCATAGTGTTGATATTAATGTTGAGTTAGTCAATGTAGTTTAGTCGGTGTCACACACTTTAAAGAAAGAGCTGAGACTTGAGTTGCATGAACGGAAGACTGATGCAGGTTTGAGAGCCTTAAAAGGTTTTTTTCCACAGATCAGTATTTTTTTTTTTTTATAATTCTGACAAGTGCTTTAGCTCTAAACTTTCAGCATTTTCAGAGTGGAGTGTGTGAAGCATGAACAGCATGCATGTCTGACATCTCTATATGACATTCATATCTGTGTACATGTTTATATCTGAAGGACATTTGTCTTAGGTGCTAGAAGGATTAAGTACATTTTTGGATTTGTGAAGTCTGATGGAAACTTAGCTGAGGCATAAACTGTACACTTTTCATAATCTTGATCTTAAAGTAATTCCTCTAATTATACACATGCAGTGATTTCAGATGTAAAGTGCAGCTGTATGTCTCTCCACAACATGCACTGAATATCATGTAGCATCATATGATAATAAAGGACATTTTGTAACCGGCAGATGGATTTGTTCATTTAAATTAGTAATGGCTATTTTTGTGATATTGTCTGTGTTTTTTGCATTCCAAAAAACACTGATTGATTTGAAAATGAAGCACCAGTGTGTGTTGCTTTGAGACATGCAACAAATGATTTTAGATTTGTTTGAAACTATTTTTGATAGTGGAGCAACATTGGAACAATAATATGTCGAAACTGTTAGTTTCTCAATATTCTTGTCTATTCCCATGGTCGCTTCTTAACCTGTAAAAGGTTTCTCTTCCTGATTCATCACCTAGAGGTTTGTTGCAGTGGTCTTTGGAGAAAGAAATGTGAGATGTGAACTCTCTCAGGAGTACAAATGTAACAATAACTCCTTAAAAATATCCCCACACTCAGTTGCTCTCAGCTTCATTCAAACCTGAGTTAAATACAATAAAATAAATAGTTTAAACAAAAATGAAAATTTGTTCAACCTCAGGCCATGTTTATTGGAACAGATATGAAGACATTTAGCATTCCATCACTTGCTCACCAATGAAGCCTTTGCAGTGAATGTGTGCATTCAGAATGAAAGTTCAAACAGCTGATGAAAACATCATAATAATCTACAAGTAATCTGCATGACTCCAGCCCATCAATAAACATCTTGTGAAGTGAAAAGCTGCATGTTCGTAACAAACACATCTATCAAGAAATGTTTTGAACTTCAAACCATTTCTACCAGCTAAAACACATGTCCTCTATCCATAATATTAATTTTTCCAGTGAAAAAGTTGTCTCGTCTGAATAAGGAGAAAAATATGCACCGATTAGTTACAAGACTTTAATGTGAGAAGGCACCAGAGAATGAATTTTTTCACTAGTGTAAGATGATTTATGGATTATTGAAATGACGTTTTAAAGTTAAATGCTTTTATGATGGATTTGTATCTTATAAACAGAGCTTTTCACTTCATGAGTTGTTAATTGATGGACTGCACGGCGTCGTGAAATTACTTTTGGATTTTTGTAGTGTCTATATGAGCTGTTTGGACTCTCATTCTGATGGCACCTATTCACTGCACTGGATCCACTAATGAACAGGTGATGTAATGCAAATCCAAATTTGTTTCAATGAATTAACAAGCTCATCTACATCTTGGATGGCCTGAGGGTAAGTCGGTTTTCAGGAAATGCACATTTTTGTGTTAACTGTTCCTTTAAAATCGATATACCTCATATATATAAAGTACAATGTCTTATTACCAGCCATGATGTTGGGGACAATGAAGAGGGAAATGAAATTCTGATTTAGAAAGGGAAAGCCAAGTGCAATCCCCATAGCACAGCTCTGTACCCCTTCAGTCTCGTTCAGAGAAAGAGTAATCCAAATGGTAGAAAGCTCTTGATTAGCTGATTCTTTAGAAAATTCAGACCCTTGTAGCTGTATAGGAGCTCTGTCCATTTAAAGTTGACATACCTAGTGTTATAGCAAGGGAAGCTGGTGTTCCCACCTGGCTTTTAACTGGCTTAAACAGCAATTTGGTCAACTATTTTCAGAAGGGTAAAAACCCTCCTACTATAACCTCATTTAATCTGTATTTGCGAATTTGGAGACTCTTATTTAGTTATTACACCCGTTAAAAAGAGCTGAAATAACTAAAATTATTGTTAGAATTATTATTTATGAATCAAATTTTTTGTCTTTCATGAAATGATAACATACTGTTAACAGTCTTACAGTGCATGAAATGGTAAAACAGCTAATGAGCTGTGAAATCATTTGGGGAGAAAAAACTATTCTACATAACTCATTGAGGTGTGTTGTGTAAGGCAAGACCTATAGGCCCTATATCGGGTCAAAACTGTAACTACTAGATATTACCTTATTTTCCAAGTTTATTAATGACAGAACTTTCATACATTTGTTTTGTATTACAAGTTTTATTTAATGTTATGTTCAGATAGGAAAACAATAATTTTCACCATATTTTAGGAATAAAGTATATACAATGTGTATATAACTATGTATGTATTTAAATATATCTAAATCAGGCAAATTGTACATTAACAAAACTTGAAAAAAGACAAACTATGGAAGAAAATAAGCCCAAAATCTCAAAATTGACCAGTGCCTGAAAAGACAATTGTTTTATATTATTATAACTTCTGTTTAAAGTAGTAGACCTGAACATTTTAATAGTTTTAGTTATGATTACATTATCAATCAGTGATATCCAAAGTTTTGAATGAAATTAAATGAACTATTGTTGACAATAGTGATATTATGCATTTACAACAATTGCTGAAAGAGAATTAATTTAACCAAACTCAATCCCCAAGTGTCTAACTATAGAGAACATTAACCACCATAATGGAGACTAAACTTCAACAACATTTTGAAAGAAATAAAGCCATTTATTTTTGTAAGAAAAAATATGGAAATGCTGTTCTTTGAGTTGTTTAAGCATCTTCAGGTGAGATATCATTGATATTATTTGCAGTTGATTTCACCTAAGGCTGTGTAGCTCTAAGTCAGTTGTAGTTGTATTTCTGCTCATCTCTGCTCTATATTTTTTCTTGTTGTTCTTCTTATAGTCATTGATTCTGCATGTTAACCACATATGTCATCACTAATGTTCAATCATGACTTGTAGACTAAATCTTCTTTATTTTACTAACCACAACACTGCTTCAGTTTTACCTTTACTTTCTATAACTGAGCAGTGTTTGTTTAACAGTTTAACCCGATTGTGCTGTGTACCAGTAAGAATGTAACAGCAACATGCATTTTTCTTTATTGAATAATTTATTAATACTAATTTGGAAAATTGTCTTGGTCTTTATTTAACTAAAGAGAGCAGGATCCAAATGCAGAAGGTTTATCAAAGAAAGATAAAAGATACCATAAAAACAAGAAAATACAAAACAAAATACAGACTAACAAGAAACAATCAAGGAGCTAATCAACAAGAAAACTACCAAGGGACCACTACAGAATGTGGTACAGGTACAGAGCATAACATAAAATTCAAATAACAAAAACACAAATTATATAAAAATAAATAATAATAATAATAATAATAACATCATGTCTATATAATGCACTAAAATAAATTCCAGCCTCACCTACCTAATACACACAACCGACACGCAACTACATTAAAAAAGCACTTTCTTGCACAACGGATTACTTCTTCAATGTAAACCACAGTCTGAGCTGCAAACATCAACAGTCAGATTATGTTTAATTCCTTCAACATTTTAAGGATTATGTTTTATACAGCTTCATTTTATGTGCATTTTTGTAGGCTCTTTAAGACATGCATGTTCTAAAATGTCATGGTGTCACTCTCTCGCTCCCCTTTGCCCTCTAATTTTAATGGTATTGGAAATACATTATGCTCATGATTAGATGTAAAATCTTTTTATCTGCTCGTGACAGTAATATTGGATGAGAGGATCACATCCTGAAAAGCCATAGTGGTTAATTAGTTGCATAGCCCATGAAATCATTTAAATGTCAGGGATTGTGTGAGTGGACAGCTACTGAAAAGAAACTGCCATGCGAATGCCAACCATAAATTATATAAAAATGAGAATCTGTATCTGATTTGGTGGATTTACAAGCCCAAATTCGTAACAAAAAAGCTGGAAAACTTTATATATATAGCAGATATAGAGTACAAATAAAAAGAAAGCTCTCTTTTTGTCTTTTTAAAGACTGCCTTAGTTAACCTGTATATCAGCATATTTTCACTATGTTTAAAGAACTACTTAGAAGAAGATGTGAGCAGGATGATGCAATTCATACACAACTTTAAGGCCCGGTTTCACAGACAGGGCTTAGACTAAGCCAGGATTAGACCATAGATCAATTAGGACATTTAAGTAATTTTTATAAACATGCTTAGAAAAAAAACATTACCGATGTGCATCTTAAAACTAAAAAGGCACTGATATATTTTTAAGATCAGTCAGTGCAAGTTTATTTCAGTGGAAACAGCTCAGACTTACATTTTAGTCTAGGACTAGTCTTAAGCCCTGTCTGTGAAACCAGGGGTAAAAGTACAGACTGTTCCAATGGTACGTACGTGTTTCTGCGTGTGAACTTTTTAAAGTGAATTTATGGAAGACTTTTTTAGGGGTGATAATGTTGGCTTTGGAATTACTCATTTATCGTAGAATAATCTGAAACATAACGGAAACATACAATATGCATACATTAGAGTTAATTCAACATTATATACAATTTAACAGGATTATTTAGCTAACACCAAAAGCAAAAATAAGCCATATAAAAAACATTTTCTTTACTTGATATATAGATAAACATTAACTGAAATAAATTATAAAAAAATAACTTCAGCTTGCCAAAGCTCTCATTTTAAGTTAGAATAACTTGTATTAAAGAATTAAATATTTACAAAAATATAGCAAATTATAAAATATGTAACAAAATTACTAAAATGTTTAAATTAAAATGGAAAATGTCTAAAAAAAATTATTAAAATATTAATAAAAATTAAAATAGTATCTCAATGATACTAAACTCTGTTACTAAAACCATGCAACCTGACAATCAAGAACAACCACATCTTTATACTTTCAGAATGTCTTTATTTGTTTAGAACTGGGACACAATGACGGTTAACAGGTTTATTTGAGGCAGAAAATTAAGAGCTCCAAATATTAATACCAGGACAATAGTAGCACAGAAAACAATCAGGCAGCATAACCTGAACATAAAATAATTTGAGCTGTGAGATTATTACTAGGAATGTTAACATATATAAAATCTCAAGTTATAAATTGTTCACACATCTGTATAAATTGGTTAAAAATCAATCACATAAATGTTATGGCTTACACTGGTACTATGGATTTAAGTGAGTTTAGACCATTTACCATCAGACCACTGCGTTATGAATTAAATACTGCTTTTTAATAATTACTATAATTTTGTCACTAAAGCCACATTCTTACTATACTGCTATCTTTCCTATTTATACTACAATTTGCAACCAGAGTAACAAATAAAAAAAGCAAATGGACAAGAGTCAAAAGACTAGAAAAATAGAACAACTTTCCTATTGGGTCCTGCATATTTTTATAAAACATTCATTAGCTTCATCTGTGTGACACTGTTATTGTGTTTCCTTTAATGGCATTGATCCCCTTTAACCCTCGCAAACTAGGATTGATGTAAATGGTAAAGGTAAGGTTTAGATAACAATTTACAACCCAGAAAGAGTCATTAATCAGTAGAAAGAGAGTGACTGATTAAAGAAAGAGTGACTGAGTGAAACATCTGAAAAGGAGTTCAGCACTTTATAAGCACAGTAAATGGTAAAAGTGCATGAATTGTCTAATTAATTTACACATAAATAAGGGACTTTAATTTACACTATTCTGATCAGTATTAATCACCATAGCATATTTTTACAAACAGCAACCTAATTCTCATCCTCTATTCCTCTAAAAGCATCCGAAGTAACAGATCGTGTTGAGGTAGAACAGAGACACCTAGGGGAATCCTGATACAATTTGCTTTGGTACATTACATCTATTTAAAAAGTTTAAAATATTTTTAAAGATTACTGCAAACCATCCCCTATTAAAAATGATGCTACTTTGTAGTTTTATGATATATTTTAGGTTTGGTTTACTTGGCAAAATTATTATTACTACTATTATTTTTATTATTATAGCCAACATTTTGTTGCCACTGCTAGTTGTAATAATACATTTTTAGATGCAGCCACATCTACAGCTGGCCATATCCATTCATGCCATTGTTCCCTGATGGAGTGATGGTGACTGAATCGAGAAAAGGACGGAGTGCTTGTCCAAAAGGTCTGTGGAGAAGGAAAAGTGTAATTCAATCCAGTTATTACTAAAACTAGCACTAGTGTCAACAATGACGTATTTAATTGTAAAGCTGTAAGGGCAAACTTACGTAGCGAGCACCTCAGATGGGAGCTCGGTGATGTACGAGGGAATCTTAGTTCCTGTTATAAACTGTGCAACCTCAGAGCTGAAGGTGTTACAGTTGTGTTCAAAAATGTGATACTTTTCAGGTCTGTGGTTAAAAAGGAAGAAGCACAGGTTTTCACATGTAGATTGTCATTTTTGTGCCATTTCTGTGCAAAACCATTATTAGAGATTTCCTAAACAAATATGCAATTCTTTATCTCTTCATACAAAATAGGAAAATATGCAATTTCCTGTTAAATGCAAAAAAACTAAGATATATACTGACCTGTAAGTAGACTCCCTGAGCGAAGACAGATATTCCTGAAAAAGGTCCCGGGGAACTTCTGTGTTTCCAAGGTCCACTGTGGAATCGGGCATACCTAGAATAGTACCACCCTGAAACATGACAGTATTTCATGATCACAATGGGTTACAGTCATTTGGCCCTGTTTGATGTCTCTAACATACCCTTTTAATTTTCAGATATCTTGAGAAACATGCATTGATCATCTCTTACCGGAAAGCAGCTTGCTATGCCTCCTCCTCCATAGAAAAACTCTTCCCCATAAACCACTACAGAGGTGTGCCTTCATTAAGTAATTCAAGAATAATGCAATAAAATAAATACACGTTAAAATCAAATCTTTATTAAAATTAAACAAATGCACAATAGAAACATTTTCACTAGTGGTCTAAGACCTTTGGACTACTGTATACTATGCATTGCCTGATAATAAAAGTAAAGAACAATACTCACCATATTCCCTCGACTTGCTTTCCTGTCAATTTGGATAAAGAACTGCAATCAGTCATTTCTTTACATACTTCCAAGGGTGATTTTTTTAAGAAGGTATAAAATATCTTATTTCCATTTAACTTTACGAAATAATAAACAAACAATCTCAACAACAGTAAAACGTAACTCACCTAACATCATGGGACTCAGTTGACGGGCCAGTCCTTTTGACACGTCATAAATGTACAACTTCACGTTGTAAGAGCTTCCGTCAGCCATCGCTACGACTTTAAAAAAACGTGTGTTGTTTCCAAACAAATACGCAACTCTACAGCTAGCAAACTGAAACTTAGCTTGAGTCTCTCGCTCTGACTGAACTCGTAAAACCAGACTTCAGTGTTTTGCTTTACATCGTCGCATTAAACATTCACATAAGAAATGCATTCGATGTCGGTTCAAGTTATTTTAAGAATATAATGAACCACGGATTGTTGACAAATCAAACGCAGCGTTCACGTCCGCCTTGACACAGTGACTCAAGATATCTCGATACCGGTTATGACAAATGTACTTATTCTTTCGGGACCCGACCAATGGCAGCACAGACACAGCTGCCAAAAATCATTCTGTAATAACCTCCACAACGCTAGATGGCGATTTTTTTCTTTATAAAAACAAAAAAACTAAACAAATATGACTGCGTTCATACATATTTAAATATCAGAGTAACATTACAAATGGTAAACAGTTATTATTATGTTAATCTGAACGCGGTTCAGGGCTCCCAGAAACGTTTGTTTACTTCCTCCTTAACCAGTGACTCCGCTTTCTCAATAGTCGTCTCTGATTCGCTAATGGAGCTGTCACTCAAATTGTGGCGCACTGATTGGATACACACATACGCGGTTGTAGAGCATCACAGTCCCGCCCACAGCTGGTACCGGAAGTAAAAATTCAATGCAATTTCTGCATTGACATTTGGGGTATAAGCCATAAAAACGTAACCATACATGGTAGACTTAAAACCAGCTACGGCTGTACTAAGCGATAGTATATGCTCATATAAACGCAAAAGGATCATGGGGCACTAACTTTGTTTTGATATAAATGCCTTTTATTCGCGATGTCTTGGCTAAGTACTTCATTATCCACAATCCTGAACAATCCCACAATCTTACAGTGATGCATCTGATTGGTGGAGCTCGTGTAACTGTCTGGTTAAACCCCGCGAAGGTCCGTGAAGACCGAAGATCATTAATAATAAATCAAAAAAAATCCTGTGTTGCGTTTTTGCACGGTACACTTATCAGTGCAATCATGATCTCCTTGGCTGCCATGAGAGTTTTGCAGGGAGGTTGGTAACAGGGCCGGCCCTGACCAATTTGCTGCCCTAGGCAAGATTTTACCTGGCGCCCCATGCATCACAGCCCATTTCACCCTGTCATTGTGTTCGTTATTTAGCATATATATATATATATATATATATATATATACACACACACACACACACACATTACAGCAGAACTGTTTCCAACACTCATAATAAATCATCATATTAGAATGATTTCTAAAGGATCATGTGATAGACCGGATGTCTGACACTGAAGAATGGAGTAATGATGCTGAAAATTCAGCTTTGCATCACAGAAATAAATGATAATTTAAAGTATAATAAATTGAAAACAAATTATTTTCAATTGTAATAATATATCACAATATTACATTTTTTTTCTGTATTTTTGATCAAATAAATGCAGGCTTGATGAGCAGAAGAAACTTTTCAAAAACATTAAAAATAGTAATGTTTCCAAACTTTTGGCCTGTACTGTATCCCCCCAAAACTGCACAACTGTAGAGTAAAACATTAATTAAAAAAGTGATAATAAAAAATGCGTCTTAAAACTTACATGATTGTACAAAATCACAGTCTGGGGACTCAGAACTCAGAACAGCTGCTAACTTTAAGTTTAAGGTAAAAATAACTGCCATGAAATTATAGTTTCTTACTCCTATGCAATAAATTGTTTATTCACTACATCTCTTTGCCTCTGTCTTTATCCTCTTCTCTTCTTTTTGGCACTGTATCTATCGCAGACTATGCTCATTTATAATGTGTCATGTAAACTCGGCCTTCCGTCACAATCAGGAAACTTTCACCGTGTCTAGAACTGGCGCGAGCTGCCAGGCCCGTTTCTACGAGCTGTGTGTTCACAAAAGCAGTGCTGTCTACATTGGATGCGACGTCGGGCACGCTACACAACAAATTACCAACAACTGATCGTGCGCGCGCTCTGTTTCTGACGCACTTCAAGCACTCGATGGGCAGGGGAAGATTGAAGAGCCGGAATTTTTTTGTTTGTTTGTTTGTTTGTTTTTTTTGCTTTATTTGGTAGTATTTCGAATTAATGGTTTTTAAATAGTGGCCTATTATAAAAAAAATATATATGTAAAAAAAAAAAAATTTCCTATACCATTCCTATATTTGCCTATACCACCTATGCCGCGGGCCGGTGTTCTGTCGATTTGTGCTGCCTTGTCGAAAAATGCTACCTCCCATTAAAACCAATGGTAGCATAATTCGATAGCGAAAAGTGTTACCTATCAGATTTTGCTTCATGCATGATATTAATAAGGTGTGAGGCTTTATTAACATGTACACCTACCCCAACCCTAAACCTACCCTTACAGTATGATAAATACAGTGTTGGTAGCATAATCTGATAGGTAGCATTATTTGTCAGAACACCGGCCCTGGTTGGTAACGTTAGTTAGCATTATCGTCCACTTTAGCAAGGCTAATGTAGCCTTCATATGGTACGAGTCATATCAAGCATTTTATAATGCCACTGTCAAAACAATATTTAGCCTAGGCATACCTTTTTGTGCATTTACTGAACATTTGTGTAATGGCAACGACATGTGTTGACGACTGAGCGGTGATTGCAGTCAGGTACAAAGCACTGCACCATGTTAACCACTTTCACACACGCACACAATATAAATTACACGATGATAAATATAAAAATCAATACACAATACCTATATAAAACACTATTTATTTACACGATTAATACTGAAAGAATTGCTATTACTGCACATTCACTATATAAAATAAAATTCACTGGAGGAAAAAGTTCGCGCGAGCGGCCGTCATCAGATTGGAAGTCGCTCAAAAGGCTCGTTCGCGGTTCTGGCTTCAGTCGAATTCAATGAGGCGCGGTGGTTTATGGGATGAGTAGTTCCTGCGCTCGAAATGAAAATATGTACACAGTCTTGTACCTTTGACTTTTTTTGGATTTTCTCTTAATTTTTTCACTCAAAATGATATGTTATATGCTTATGAGTTCAGCCGTAGCTGGTTATCCTCACACATGCTCTAAAACTCTTTAGATACGGATTTTTTCCGAAAGTCAATGGGAGAAATGAATGGGAAATTTACTTCCGGCACCAAAGCTCTCTCGGGCTGTGGGCGGGACTGTGATGCTCTATAGCAGGGATCCTCAAATCTGGACCTCGAGATCCACTTTCCTGCAGAGTTTAGCTCTAACCCTAATCAAACACACCTGAGCATGCTAATCAATGCCAATCAATGTCTTTGGGATCATTCGAAAATCGCAGACAGGTGACTTTGATCAGGGTTGGAGCTAAACTCTGCAGTGCATTGGACCTCCAGGGCAAGATTTGAGGAAGGGGGCTCTATAGACCTCTTAATCGCCTACGTCACTGTGACGTCACCGCTGTAGCTGGAGGCAAAACACAAGGCAGAACTCATAACTCATCTGTTTCCAAATATGTTGATATTCCTAGTACCTGCATATTTTGTGACAATGAAGAGGAAACCCTAATACATTTATTTTATTCTTGCGAGTTTGTTCAGAAATTTTGGCTTGACTTGTATTCCCATTTAAACAAACCCCCTATCTTTGTACAATATTTTAGCTTGAAAGATATTATCTGTTATTACTCTGAATCTGCCAACAAATCTAAAGAGTATATATTGAACTTTTTTATTTTGTTCGGCAAATTTTTCATCCATAAGCAAAAATTTATGGGCTCAATTCCTACTTTTTCACATTTCCTGATTGAGGTTGCCTCACTGCTCAAATCTTTTTGTTTAACTAACAATAAAAAATGTCTCAGGTTTTTTGGATTTATATGAAAAATGTATTTCTATAGACCCCTTAAAAGTTTATAAACATTCCAACGTCTTCGGGTGGGCGGGGCTTAGCTGGAGGCAAAAAGAGGTGCGGACGCAATGTTGACAAGCGTAAGCTAGCATGTTTTAGGAGGGATTTATTAAACATGGATGCAGAAGAAGGTTCGGAACTGTCCGAATATGTACAGTCCCTGACTCTGGGGACTTATTAACTCTCGCGGATGGATGCAGGCTACCTAACCCGTGTGCCATACGGTCATATGAATTATGTTTGCATCCCTGAATATGATTAAGTTCCTAAGTGTTTGGGTTTGCTGCACTAATTTACTCGTGTAGAACGTTGCATCACATTAGTTCCGCTTTTGGCGCTCGCTTGTAAAATCATATTACTTTTTTTTCAGCACGGGGGTGGCCACAGGGGTGGCCAGGGACATGCCTACAGAGGCACGGGCATCCCTAGACCTCCGTGTAGAACCGCCACTGGGTTCAGGGCTCCCAGAAACTGTTTACTTCCTCCTTAACCAGTGACTCCACTTTTGTCTCGCCATTGGTTTTTGCCTTTTCAACAGTCGTCTCTGATTCGCTAATGGAGCTGTCACTCAAATTGTGGCGCACTGATTGGATACACACATACGCGGTTGTATAGACCCCTTAATCGCCTTCGTCACTGTGACGTCACCGCTCTAGCTGGAGGCAAAACATAAGGCAGAACTCATAGCAGGTGCGCTAAAAGTTTGAGGTTTTGACTTTAAAATGTCTTCTTGTTGGGTTTTTGGCTGCCAGAATAGAAGGAACAGCACTTTTGTTTCAAAACTAAAGTTTTACTGGATCCCGGCAGACATTCCTTCACAGAAATCAAGAAGACAATTGGGGTTGAATGCAATACGGCGTACAGACTGGACGGAGATGATCATAAATAATGCTCGTGTTTGCAGTGCACACTTCATATCAGGTAAAACAATCTATGCAGTTGAACTGGTGTGTTGGTTTTATCTAGTAAATCAGCAAGTTTCTGTTTTATAGGTGAAAAGTCGCCAACTTTCAGCGCACTAGCTAGTTTAAATTAAACAAACATACAGCGATAGATGTGTGTGCCATCCTTTGAATGGTCTCTTAAAATAATACACATTACTAATCATAGTTAGCCCAGCGATAGGTTACATTAGAAAATAAGCCTTGACAAAATTCCCCATACCACCCAAAAGTAATTCATATGGCCGTATGGCATACGGGTCAGGTAGCCTGCTTCCATCCGCGAGAGTTAATTAAAAAAAAAAAAAAAAAGCTGTCACGGTCAGGGACTTTACATATTCGGACAGTTCCGAACCTTCTTCTGCATCCATGTTTAATAAATCCCTCCTAAAACGTGCTAGCTTACGCTTGTCAACATTGCGTCCGCGCCTCTTTTTGCCTCCAGCTAAGCCCCGCCCACCCGGAGACGTTGGAATGTTTACAAACTTTTAAGGGGTCTATAGAAATACAAAGTTCTCTTGCTGAAAAGAGAAAATGTAAATGTTTTGTTTTCCCCCAACTTTAATTGCAAACAACCCTGAAACGGTTCTTAGAAAAAGCGAAGAGCAATGGCGGATTTGAGAGAGTACTATCAAAACGTAGACGAAGGGGATTCGTTCTTTGATATGTTGCACGCTTTGTACTCCATTTAACTTACTTATATTAAATTAAATATAAATTCCTAATTACTTTTAAATCCATAGGTGCTTAAAAAAAAGGTGGCCGTGACAGTCTGGTGTTTCTGGTTGATGGATCCAAAGAGATGTTCATCAAAGGTGAGGATGGAGAGCAATCAAATTTTGACATGACTATGCAGGTGAGTCAAATTGTAACATTTTATTAATTCATTATCTTTTATTTTTACCATATATTCTTGTGTTTTTCTCCTGTCCATGTCTAGTAGGCATTGTTCTCCCTTGTATCTAGTGTGTCCGTAGTATGTACACTAGTAAGATCATAAGCAGTGACAAAGACCTGGTCGCTTTGGTTTTCTATGGGGCTGAGCAGAGCAAGAAGTTATCTCAGCAAGAAGTGGGGAAGTTATCTCATGTACTGATTCCATTTTCAGGAGCCAAGCGTGTACAGGATATTGATAAACTACAGGGTGAGAAAGGAGCTCAGTTGGCTGAAAAGACCATGGGCAGTGGGGATGTCCAAATACTCACACTTGAGAGCGTGCGCGCACGACAGGAAGTAATTGCCCAAGACTGTCCCAGGTCTTAAAAACCTCAAAACGCAGTACCCTTAATGCACACTAAATCCACATTATCTCGAATACTGCTCCAGAGCGCTATTCAAGGCTTAGTGTATCCCATCATGCATCATGTTGTGGAAATAAATCGTGAGATTTTTTACAGATTTCTCATGAGAGGTCGTGGAAACCTTTGCAATGTATGTGAAATATTAATAATAATTAGATATTACATATGATTTGGTAGAAAAACAGTGTTTTTACGTTTTATTGGTGCAAAGATGAGTAGTGGGGATATTTATTTTGTACAACATTTGCAACTGATTTTTATCACTTAATTAGAAGCACCACATATTAAAATTGTCATGTTATAGGGACTATTGAACAGACATTTAGAAGTTGATTTTAAAATGCAAAGTATTTAAAATGTTAATTAAATTAAAGCTATGTAAACACTTGTGTCCCATCAGGTAGTGAAAAGTTCGACACACACTTGTGGTCTTCATGCTCATTTGAACACTTGTGCCAAATACAGGAAATATGTCATATAAGGAGTCAAGTGTTCAAGTGCAAAGACCACAAGTGTGGGTATTTGGACAAGGCATTAGTCTTACTGCTAGTTGATGGACAATTTATAACCTATGTTCTGTTTTTCCTTACGTTTGGTCATAGACTTGATGGACCTTACAAAGCCAGAAGGTTTTGATGTTTCCCTGTTCTTTTGTGACATTGTAAGCCCTCCAGAAGATGAAAGTGAGTTTGGTCTCCAGATTGAGCCCTGCAGGAAACTCGAGGACTTGCAGAAGAGGGTCAGGGCTAAAGAGTTAACGAAAACAGCTCAAAACAGGTAAATGCACTGCACGTGTCAAACCATTTACCAAATTACCGTATTTTTCGGACTATAAGTCGCACCTGAGTATAAGTCGCATCAGTCCAAAAATACGTCATGATGAGGAAAAAAACATATATAAGTCGCACTGGACTATAAGTCACATTTATTTGGAACCAAGAACCAAGAGAAAACATTACCGTCTACAGCCGCGAGAGGACGCTCTATGCTGCTCAGTGGTAGACTACAGGAACACTGAGCAGCATTAGAGCGCCCTCTCGCGGCTGTAGACGGTAACGTTTTCTCTTGGTTCATTTCTCTCGGTTCATGTCAAATTAATTTTGATAAATAAGTCGCACCTGACTATAAGTGGCAGGACCAGCCAAACTATGAAAAAAAGTGTGACTTATAGTCCGGAAAATACGGTACTTGTCCTATGTAGGGTCAAGGGGATGCTGGATGTATATAGCAGGACATTTTTTCTGTAGTGCTTGTAATTAGATTTTAAAGGATTAGTTTACTTCCAGAAAAGTTTTTGAGGGAAACATTCACTTCCAGAAAAGTTTGGTTTTTGAGGAAAACATTCCAGGATTTTTCTCAGTATAATGGACTTCAATTAGGATCAGCCAGTTGGAGGTTCTAATTGCAGTTTCAATGCAGTTTCAAATGTCTACACCAGATGCGACATGCCACACCACACCACGCCGCATCCAGTGTATACAGCGTCACTGATAATAATGGGTTCTATAGTATTTTGTCGGGTCATGGTGTAGACACAGTGTTAGTAATAATCCATGTCTGCTCATTAAACAGTATTTGTAGCAAAGTTGTTTTACAAAATACTTTTTGGACAGATCCAAAAGCAACAATCTGAACACAAAGAGGTCTGAGATACCATTATTACTTAAGCAGACCAAAAAAAGGATCAAAGTCCTCTTTCAGGAACAGGGACAGTGTAAACGGACAGAAAACTGGGTTCTTTTTCACTTGGTCCACCTCTGGGTCCTCTTCAAGGGGTCTGGTTCTTTTAAAAGAGGACTCAAGTGTGAAAAGACCCTAATTTAGAAGCTAAGACCTAGTCCTAACACTTATGTTATGAATCACACTTATTCCTAAGTGTAGATATAAAAGCAAAATGACATCATTCTCAGAATTTATACACACTTGAAGTTTATTACTTGAAATTATACTTGGTTTCACTGCAAAGTTTTGTTCTGTGTTTAAATGTGTATGTGACAAATAAAAAATTATGAATTAGAGAAGAAATGTTGTCAAAGTTAATGGTTTTGATTAAAGGTTATGGGGCATTTTGTTTTCTTTCTTTTTTCTTTTTTGTTTAAATGCCAATCATTTGGTATTTATAATAAACACTGAACTATTATGTAAAAGTGTTTTTTTGGTATGGCTTTAAAAATTAGCATGTACTGGTAATAAATTTCTTCGCCAATATAGAATAACATCTGCCGATACCGATGGTTTTGTTAAGGGAAAAACAACCAACTATTGCTGTGAACTATAAAGGGAGTGTCTAATTTTGTACATTATTAGAATATTAGAGTTTAAGAGTTTAACCACTTCTAGTTATTTATGTAATAATCACACTCTTTATATAATATACAACTCAATTAATAATAATAATAATAATAATAAATGTATTTTAAAGGCACCTTTCAAAACACTCAAGGACACTGTAGAGTTGAGTGATAGTCAGAATAATCAAGACAACATACAACAAAACAACAGCTTTTTAACACATGATTTAAAAGTAGTCAGACAATCACTTTCTCATATAGATTGTGAAAGAAAATTCCAGAGATGAGGAGAAGCACAGCTAAACACCCTGGGCCCCGTAATGACTAAACGAACAGGTACAACAAGGGAAACGAATGAAGAATATCTAAGAATAGACTCCAGGTGTAGATTTGAAGCAAGTCGAAGAGATATGAGGGTGCAATATTATGAAGAGTTCTAAAAGTGAGAAGCAGAATATTGTACTCTACTTGATATTTAACAGGAAGCCAGTGTAAATGATAGAGAACAGAAGAGATATGCTCAATGGAGGAGGTTCTAGTAATTATACGGGCAGCTGTGTTCTGGACCAACTGAAGTTTATGTTGGAGTTTGTGAGGTAACCCAAACAGAAGAGAGTAACAATAATCAGTGTGTGAGGTGACTAGAGCATGTACAACAATGGCTGTGGAATTGGATGCGAGGAATGGACGTATGGACGACTGATGTTACATAGATGGAAATATGCAGATGGTGTAGTATTGCTTGCATGCTTTTCAAAACACAAGGTACTATTAAGGACAACACCCAGACTCTTAACCTGAGAAGATGAAGAGATTATAGAATTATCAATGGAGAGTGAAAAGCTATTGAATTTTGACGAATTAGATTTAGTGCCAACAAGAAGATCCTCTGTTTTTATCAATATGCAGCTTGAGAAAGTTGTGTGAAAACCGGGATCTAAGATAGAGCAAGAAAGAAAAGTAGAATTTGGCTTGGAGGACAAATAGAGATGGGTCTCGTCCGCATAGAAATCAAAACTAGTGCCATATTTCCTAAGAATATAACCAAGAGGTAATAATTAAACTATAAATAAAACAGGGCCCAAAACAGAGCCTTGAGGATCTCCAGTCAAGTCAAGTCACCTTTATTTATATAAGCGCTTTAAACAAAATACATTGCGTCAAAGCAACTGAACAGCATTCATTAGGAAAACCGTGTGTCAATAATGCAAAATTATAGTTAAAGGCAGTTCATCATTGAATTCAGTTATGTCATCTCTGTTCAGTTAAATAGTGTCTGTGCATTTATTTGCAATCAAGTCAACGATATCGCTGTAGATGAAGTGACCCCAACTAAGCAAGCCAGAGGCGACAGCGGCAAGGAACCGAAACTCCATCGGTGACAGAATGGAGAAAAAAACCTTGGGAGAAACCAGGCTCAGTTGGGGAGCCAGTTCTCCTCTGACCAGACGAAACCAGTAGTTCAATTCCAGGCTGCAGCAAAGTCAGATTGTGCAGAAGAATCATCTGTTTCCTGTGGTCTTGTCCTGGTGGTCCTCTGAGACAAGGTCTTTACAGAGGATCTGTATCTGGGGCTCTAGTTGTCCTGGTCTCCACTGTCTTTCCAGTGGTAACAGATGAAGAGTATGATCTGAAATTTTTAATCTGGACAAATTGAGTGCGCCCAGTTCTGATGTAAACAAAGGTGCAGTATGAGTAAAATAGACAGTCCGAGATTTTAAAGGTGCAATTGTATCAAGTGCACTATGCAGTCTCTCTCTTTAATAGGAAACCAAGTCATCTGGAGTAGAAAAGCAATCTCTCCTTAAGAAATTGTCAAGTCTATCAGAAAGAGCAGATGGATCAATGTTCTTAATATTCCGAATGAGATGGAACAACCCATGTTGATTTTTTCTTCCATTAGTTAACACTGAATGATAACTTCTAATCTGAAGTTTCCTTAAGTCCAATGCAAGACAATTGGAATGAGTTACACCCCAGCAGCACATAAAGTCAAGAACCTTTACAATGAGTTGGAATACAACAAATTGTATTCAGAGAAGAGGTTTAACTTTTTTTGACCATACATTAAAAATAACAAAATAATTCCAGAATGCAGTTCTTTGATAAATATATATATATATATATATATATATATATATATATATATATATATATATATATATATATATATATATATATATATATATATATATATATATATATATATATATATATATATATATATCATACTTACTATGAAGGTTTATGGGAAGAAACAGATTGTGATGGAAAAGGATGAGGTGGATGAGATTAAGAAGTTTGATGATCCAGGTTTGGTTCTGATGGGTTTAAGTCCATGGAGCGCCTCAAACTGCACCATCATATACGGCCCGCACTCTTCATATACCCTGAGGAAGAGCAGATATCAGGCAGGTCTTCATTGTTTGATGTCTTGAGCCTAAGCACCTCTTTGAGTTCAATCCAAGTGTTTTCGTAACTGATTATTTATAGATTTTTTTAAAGCTGATGTGCAGTTCCTTATTTGTTTATTTATTTTTTGTTTACCATAGGAAGCTCCTGTATGTTTACAGCTCTGCTTTTGAAGTGCAGTGAAAAAATTTTATTTGCATTGTACAGATACATCCCTCGCCGTAACACTCCACCTGCTTGTTCCCCAGAGAGAAGAACTTGATCAGAGTCAAACCCAGGCATCACCTCCAGGTAACTGCAAACAAGACTCAGTAATTTTCATTTACACTGAATATGTTACTTTCAACTGTATGGCTAATTTATTTTTTAAATATATATGAAATTGTGGGTTGTGTATTTTAGGCTTCCATGTGATATTTCTTCCCTTTGCTGATGACATACACACTTTTGATGCTCATGTGGGTCCCACAGCCTCTGGTGAGCAGGTGGACAAGATGAAAGAGATTGTGCACAAGCTCCGGTATAAATACAGGTGTGTGTGTGTTATTTTTAAAAATTTTGCGAAATGCATTCTTCAATCATGGGGTTTTAGTTGATTTATAGTGCAACTCTTATGTTTTCACAGGAATGATGCATTTTAAAATCCAATGCTACAACAGCACTACAGAAACCTAGAGGCTTTGGCTCTGGTTATGCCTGCACCTGAGCCCATTGAGGATTTAACAAGTATCCCTTATGTTCTGAAATGTTTTTTAATGGATAATTGTTCTTTTTTTTATTATTCTATTACTGTCTCACACTCTGTATGCTCCCTCAGTGCCCAAGGTACAGTCTATCCTCCTGATGATAACCCAGAAGGGAAGGGAAGTTTCAGATGATATTGTATTAATATAAAGCATGAATCAGGGATGTAATTTTTGATTTAAGCTGATAAAAAAAAAAAAAAGATTTGTAAAAAAACAGAAACTAGAAAGTATGTCTCATGTGAATTGCTTAAATCGAATAAAAAATCTAATTAATAAACGCTACATTTCCAAATACATTTATTTATTTTTATGGATAGTTTCCAACAAAACTGCACGAGCTATCGGTGCCATTGAACTGCTCTGTGCAAAACGCCCTTCGAGTGTTAACGGTCCACAATTAACAAATCAGTGTTGTTCAAGCTGTACAAGTCATGCTGTGACATTTGGCCACTGCGTGTCTCAAAATGAGGCACTGTGCTCATTTACAAGCAAGCAGCTCATGATCTCCGAGAGTTTTCACATGAATTCCATCTCTGCAAGGACTGGGTCACTTTATATATATGTATTTAAAAAAATGCAGCAAGTGCCAAGCGTATTCCCAAATTTGTTATGAGAATAATTTATAAATCTGTCAATAAAAAAGAAGCTGTAGGGTCTCTGTACTATTCTGTAAAATAAAAAATTATCCAATATGAAATACTTGTATAATTATATTTGCTTATTTTACCGTACAATGCATTAATTAGGGAGTAATGTATTTTTATTTTATTTTTTTTATAAAATATTGAATGGGGAGGGGGGGGGGGGGGGGGGTTCAGAGCATCATGGTTCAGTAAGCATTGGAAATTATGTCCATAGATAGGCTGTTCTGTTTTAGTAACAGTGGCACTACATTCAGAAATTTTGGCACTTGGCAGTAACATAATCTTGACTTAAATGGTCTTTTTCTTTTGTCCAGCTGAATCTGGTGGTGGTGGAGCTGAAAAAAAGCCAAAAGCTGAGATGTCAGAGGAAGAGCTGAAAAACCATGTGGAAAAGGGCACCTTGGTAAAACTGACAGTGCCTGTGCTTAAAAATACATGCAGGCAGTTTGAAATACGTACAATAGGAACCAAGAAACAGGAGCTTATAGATGCCCTGACCCTACAGTACTACAAATAAAGGTTCTAAAGTCCTTGACACCTTGATTACATACTTGTTCACAGAATAAATACAGAAAGATTTGTATTTCTGCACGTTCTAATTGAAAATTCCGTTCAGCATTGTGACTGTTGTCATAATGGATGTAATAAAAGCTTTGACAGTGGCATTGAACAATCATTATTTCACCTCATTTGCTTGCTATTCTTTAAACAGCTACACCGGCACTGGCATGATTAAATACATAACATTAAATGAGGACATTTAATCAAACACCTTGAAACACTTTGGTTTAACTTGAATTAGTAAGAAAACATTTATTAATGTTATCCATTGATACTTTGGAGGTTGGTCATGTAGACTACAGAATTTATGCCTGCTAAATTGAACACCTATCCTGAATGTAATTTTACAAATCCATTCATCCATATATGTTTAGTGAATATTTTGATTCAGTAACTAGATTAATACTCTTTCAACAACTTTAAACTTATTTTAAATCCATTTCACTGATTTTACTTAAAGATTGGTGTAGAAATTATGGGAAGAAAAATACACATTCCATCTCCCTCCTAGGTATAAGAAAATATCTGATACTTATTATTTTGTTATACAGCTAATAAACAGTCTACTAGTTTGTGGGTTTCCAGAACTCCTGGAATTAAGTAATCAGGCATTGTCATTCGTTTTCTCATTAGCACGAAATGAAAACAATCGGAAGGATGGCTACTCATTTGCCACAGATGTTTGAAATCACAACAGCTCTAAATGTACCTCTGGATTTTATTTTCTGCTAAACCAATAAAGCACAGAAATAGAAGGCTGTTTATACAGACCCTTCACACACACACACACAAACACACACACAAAGAAAAATGAATGTCTCCAAAAAGAAATATGAAGGCTCTTATTAATCTCTTCATGTGGGAGACCGAGACGTGTTTGACTGTGACAGTCCCATGGGATGCAACCTGCTCGTGACGAAAGCCAGCCAATGACGTTTTGCGCATGCTCACGTTGAGCCAGAGAGCTGCAAGGAAAAAACTACAAGAGACAAAGGAATAAACAACTCAAGAAGTGGACGCGAAAATGCCAAGTTAAAGGAACGAAAGTAGCCCAGACTGTAACATAACGTATAGAGACAGAGGTAAGTGCTAGGAAGGAGTAAACTGACCATTTGAAAGGTGTCGTTTTATCCGTTGCTAACAAACGAGTAGCACGTAACAGTTAGCCAGAGTGTTAAATTGGTCTGAACGCAGTAGTTCAGAAGCCCAAACAGAAATAAGGCATGTCTTGTTAAACTTGTGTACGAAGTGTTAAATATCGTTTCTGTCCGAGAATAAGTCATTAACACCCGTCCAGTCACCTGGCAGGAAGTTTTGTACACCCATTCCCAATGCGGTCATCCTGGGCGCCACTGCACATTATCCGCCTTTTTTTAGGTGTCAAAAGGGTTCGTGTTTAGACTTGCCACTCGTTTAAACGCTATTAATGTTCGTTTTTTCTTTCTTTCTCAAATTAGCTGATTTATAATAACTCTCTTGTTTCTTTCTGACTCTAAAGCCAAGGTTATCTCTACAGTTCTCACGGTGGTCTACTATGGCACTTTCCAGGGTCCTGCACTGCTAACCCATTTAGTCCATGTCATGCTGTAACTCTTTTCCACCCTGATGTCGGCCAAAATGGAAGGACTGTTCTGCCCTAGTGGTTACTATGGTGCTTGGCAAGTCTTTGTGCAATAACATGAAGAACACAGAAAGAGGACACAATCGATTCTGCTTCTGAGAAGATACGTCGGTTTCCACTTGTGTTTTTGTTCTTTTCACTAATTTACTGCAAGGTGCATTGGCTCACCTTTTGCTCCAGTAGCTTCCTCCCCTCCCCTTGCCACTCATCTCGAGCAGCTGAGAGGTTGCTGTGGAGATGATAGTGGTGACATAGCAGCAGGAATGGGGAGTACTCCATGTTCTGGTAAGGGGAGGGGGGTCGGGGGGTTTCCGGAGCTGGGCTGTATGCCATGGAAAGTCAGCAAGCAGAAAGGAGAAGTCGTCGGTGGACGTGGGTCCGAGCTGGAGGATAGGCCTGAGGCTGGAACGCCCCCCACCTCATCACAACCTCCTACCATTTATCACGAAAAGCAGCATCGGGAGCTGTGCGCTTTGCACGCCCTGAACAATGTCTTCCAGGACGGAGCGGCATTCAGCCGTGATGCACTTCAGGAGATCTACCAGAGGTCAGTGCTAAGATTATGTATTGTTACTGAAGTGATCTAAGTTTGGAATTTTTTTTTTTGGCACACTTCTGCATCCTCTTACTTTTTCAGGCTCTCCCCTAGCACACTGGTCACGCCCCACAAGAAAAACATGCTGGGAAATGGCAACTATGATGTGAACGTCATCATGGCTGCATTGCAGACTCGTGGGTTTGAGGCTGTTTGGTGGGACAAGAGAAGGTATTTTATTAGGCTGTTGTCGTTTTAAGTCCTTCAAAAATGTGGTTTAAAACATGGCAAAATCTTGGAAATGTGCTTTTTGAATTCATGTTTGTTTCATATGGTTTTGAAAAATGTACATATCTTATAGTCAGGATGAAATAGAAATTACAGAAGTTTTCTTTTTTATTGTAATGTGTAGCCAAGTAAAACCTTAAACCGTAGGGAGGGACTTGATTTTGTCCTCTGGAAATAGTTTTGATCAGTTTTGTCGTTTGCAAATTGCTGCAGTCTCATGTGAGTGATGCTTTTTTTTATATATACTTTATATACTTTTCCATGATTTATTTTAATTTAGTGGGGGGGGGGGGGTTAATTATCATTATGATGCCAACTACCAAGTTTGTTGTATCACCCATTTCACAAAAATATTGGGATAGTCCACCCTAAAATGAAATGCATACAGGTCATTCCAAACCTGTATGCATTTCTTTCATCTGCAGAACATAAATTAAGATATTTTTAACAGTTGGTAACTTAACCGTTTTGGTTCCCATTGACTTTAATTGTATAGACGAAAAATACAATCCAAGTCAATGGGAACCGAAACTGTTTGGTTACCAACAATAAAATATCATCTCTTATGTTCCACAGAAGAGAGTCAGGTGATTGTGAGTAAATGATGACAGAATTTTACAGACTGTGACTTTTTTTTTTCATATGTATTTGTTATGCTTTAGGGATGTCTGCAGCATTGCACTACCGAACGTCACTGGATTCATCTTGAATGTGCCATCCAATCTGCGCTGGGGGCCGTTGCGACTGCCCCTCAAGCGGCAACACTGGATTGGAGTTCGAGAAGTGGGAGGAGTCTACTATAACTTGGACTCCAAACTTCGCAGTCCTCATGCTATCGGAACAGCTGATGAACTGAGGTAAGTGTGAAAAGCTAAAGGGAAAAGTATCAGTGGGTTTCAATGCCAAGCTCTTTTTTTTTCTCTAGCTATCATTCTGATTGTTTCACAGGAAGTTCTTGCATCACCAGCTTCGAGGGAAGAACAGTGAACTCCTATTGGTTGTGCCAGAGGAGGTGGAAGTCCACCAGACGTGGAGGTCTGATAACTGATGAATGTTTTTGATCGTTTTTTTTTTTTGAGAATTCTCAAATTCATGCTCAGGAGGGAAATGTGAGGTTCAATCAGGGACCCATATAAAGAGCAAATGGAGTCGCACTCAACTAGTCATGAAAGCACACTGCTCAGACTTTGTTTGCACATGCACACACACACACACACACACACACACACAGCTGGACTCTTGCCATGGAGACTGAAGCAGCAAAGGACACAGGGATATCACAAGACTAAAAACTAAACACTACGCAGAGAATTTTATTTGGTTCTTTGGGATTCTGATGCATTTTTTTATACATTGATTTATTTTACTTTGTACTGTTTTCTGACTTGGAAGTAAGTGGTTATGGAATTCTTAGTGATGTGTATCACCTGTCATCTTCACCACTTCTCTCTTTCCATGTGATTTCCCGTGCATCTATGTGTCTGAACTGTCCACCACACATTACAGGTCACCGAAAAAGGTGTTTGTTTGACCAACTCGATTTTGTTTAACAGGGTGCATATGTACTTATTTAGTGCATGCACTTGAAGAATTAGAGAAAGAACAAAGTAGCCCCTGATTAACCGTTTCCTACATATTTAATGGCATATTGACAGATGAGATGTTTCCTGTGTATCACAGTACAGCATGGCACCACACTAATTGGATGTTTTGTGTTAGTTTCCTATAACAAATGTTACCAAAATGGTAACTTGTTAATATCTTACCTTAAATGGTTGCTCTCGACACTCTTTTTTGTTAAACAGTTAAGGTTAGACTTGATGAATCCTAGACTACATGTAGGAAAATAAAAGTGTGAGAGTGTTGGTAGTAAAAAAAAAAAAAAAAACCTTCAGCTGCCAAAAACCTTATTAATGGAAACTGTTGTATGTACTTTTTAAATAGAAATAAGAAAGTTTGAGATCTCTGAAATCTTGCAAAGTTTATTATCTTTGATTGATATTGAATTAACATGGCCTTAAACTGTTTACAGAGGAAGCTGATTTACACAAAGGGAAGTCTAATAACGCATCTCAGGTTATCTTCAGATCCAACTTGATTAAATTTCACCTATGAAACACTGATCTTCAACATATTATGTAAAATGCTTCAAATAGATTATAGACACTCGAATCAGATACTACAACTTAAAAGGACCATTCCACATGTCCATACACGGGGTGCTTTGTGATACTGTAGAGATGAATAGATTCCTTTGCCATGACAATCTAAGTCCCCACAACCCTTTTTTCGGGGGACAGGGACAACATGTGCTCATGCCATTGTTTTCCATTCAAATAAAATTCTTATGATGGCACTTTATGTAAGATGTAAAATGTGCTGTGACATCATTAAAAATGTCTTTGTATGTATGCAGTCAGTGTGATGCTGCTTTTCTATCTTGTTCATATCATCTACACTGGAGATTTTCATTCTTTTAGATGCCATTATAGACTACCATATACGGTCATCTCTCTGAGAGACCCTCATCCTGAATTTAAACATATATTTGTATGTATAAAGACCCAATTTATATTGTGAAGAATTAATAATATGGGGTATTTAGCTACTTTTAAGTTGTTACTATTTACATTAATTATTTTTTGTTTAATTTATTTTTTTTAAAGCTTTTAGCAGTTTTTCTCTACATTGTTTTCAGCCTCCCTTTCATATTCCATTACCTTTTTTATGTAATAATTTTACATAATTGTAAAGCTACAATAACTTTTTATTCATCAAATTTTCCACAAAAATATTGAGCAGCACAACCGTTTTGAACATTGATTTATTATAATGTTTTTCGAGCACCAAATCAGCATACTTGAACGATTTCTGAAAGATCATGTGACGTGTGACACTGAGGAATTAAGTAACGGTTGCTGAAAATTCAGCTTATTCAGAAATAAGTTACATTTTACAAATTATTGAAATAGGAAAGTTATTTGAGACTGTGATAATATTTCACACTTATAAGATTTTATTCTGTTTATAATCAAATATATGCAGCCTTTGCGATCATAGACTTATTTTAGAAATAGTTTGCATCTTCGTGAATGAGAGATTTGACATATATGGCCCGTAGATAAAACTGTAATGCTAAGTAAGCAAACTAGTTTATTTATTCCTTTATTTAATATTACTTTACTCCTTTATTTAATATTTGATTTTGCAAAAAAAAAAAAAATCTGAAAGATACGCAACATTAACCACATAAATCCTACTAGAAAGAAGGTGGTGCAAGTCAATCCGCTGTGTGGCGCACGGGGGCGCGCTGCGCGCTGCAGATGTGTCGCAGATTTGAGAAGTCACTGTACTCATCTAGTACAAGGAAATGGAGTAGTGCAAACGAGTGCAAAGCATAACATACTGAATTGTAAACAAGGCAGCGGAAGAGCGGGAACGTGTGCCGCCATTCTAACAGTGCATGTGCATTTTCATTGTTATTTTAACGACAAGAAGAAAAAGAACAGATACATTGACAGCTACTTCATTATTTTAGGGGAAAAACTTAACTGATGGAACTGTCTGCAATTGGTGAGCAAGTGTTCGCTGTGGAATCAATCATAAAGAAAAGAGTTAAAAAGGTAAGTGACATGCGCGGGTAGCTGTGTGTTTCCCGACAGTTCAGTCTGTGCAATCCCGCTGCACACACACATGTTCGAGGGGCGAGGACACACACGTCCCCCTCACAACAACAGCACGCTTTTGGAATTGGGTGGCGATTCTATTCGTAGTCATGGAGACTGCGCGGCTTCTCTAATAACTAACGTAAGGTTTAGCCATTCAGATACAGCACCTGGGGTTTATTTTGGATTTTAAACCAACGTTTGAGGTTATAGGTAGCTCTCAGTTACTTTGAAATACAATTAAAACATGTGGTTATATTAAAATAACGTTTGATAAATGACCGTTGCTTTTGGTCTCGTATGAAATCTCAGGATTAAAATAAAAAGGAGGAGCTGTTAGTTTAGGGATCGTCCCTCTTTAATGCTTTATTACGAAACTGTTTCACTGCGTCATCGCACACGTACAAGACAAAAACAAAACATTCAGAAGAAATGTGTAATCGAAATTCTTATGTTATTTTAATAAATATAGTATTGGTTTATATATGTTTTTTTCTTTTTTATTCTAATGCTTAAGGGTCATGTCGAGTATTTATTGAAGTGGAAGGGGTGGCCTCCCAAGTAAGTATTACAATTATTATTATAATAATTATTATTATTACAGAATAAGCTTGATTTCTAATTTTTTATTTCCTGGTAGTTTTACAGTTATTACTGTAGCCGCTCTGATATTTTGTTTATTTATTTGCATGTCATCATGGCCGTAGCCAGGGTTTGAAAATTAGTGAGGTCTGGGGTGGGGTTGAGAATTATAATATAATAACCCCACATACAACTCATTATATACACTAACACTTTGAAAGATGTTTTTTTTTTTTTTTTTTTTTGAATGAGCATTGTTAGAAAATATCATATTGCACCATTACTACAGGTTAGGGGTGTATAATTTTATCAGTTGTTTATTATTCATTCAACAATACATAGCCCTATTACAGTAATAAAAACTATATTATGCTGTTAATAATAGTATTACTGTTGTAGTTTTCATTAATTACTATCACCAGATGATAACTTTGTCTAGTGCTCTTATGAATGTTTTTAGCATGATTTTGTGAAAATGTAACTCCAATACTGAAAGACTTCTTCATTGCTGTTCTTGTTCTACAGATCTCTGCACTAGTGTCATATGCTATTGTTTTGATAGATAAAGTCTCTGACAGATAATATCATGATTTTTGCCTTGAGCAATGTGATATCATGTCAGCAATAACATGTCTGGCGGCTCCTTTGATTACTGTCAGTTTAAGTTCTTGCGATTATCACAGTGTTGCCTGATATTGCTAAGAAAACAAATAAAAACCGAGAAATAAATGATAAATAAACCGAAATGAGTTCAAACTTTTGTAAATAAGATCATATAAAGATATCGCTAATCTTAAAGGGGTCATATGATGTTGCTAAAAAGAACATTCTTTGGTGTAATGAAATGTGTTTATGTGGTTTAAGGTTCAAAAACCACATTATTTTCCACGTACTGTACATTATTGTTTCTCCTCTATCCCCCGCCTTTCTGAAACACAGTTGATTTTTACAAAGCTCATCGGTCAAAAAAGCAAGATGTGCTCTGATTGGCCAGCTATCCAGTGCGTTATGATTGGCCGAATACCTCAAGCGTGTGACGGAAATGTTATGCCCCTTACCATCTGAACACTGGCTGGAGCATTGAGACAAAAACATTAAAACCAATTATAAACGAGGCATTTGTTGCATCAAGTGGGTGCATAATTACTGATTATAATGACTTAATCTGTTGTTTTACGCATTGCATTGTATCTTGCCGCATAAACATAAAACCATGTCTGCATTTGTGATTGGATTAATTATAAACTACACGGCTCAAAACTGGCATTTGAATCATCAGTGGCAAATCCTTTAAATATAAAACACGTACTTAAGAGTCTGTGAGTCAGAACAGCCAACACGGTAGTCTACTCTTCCAGGATCAGGAAACAGTACTCCATAAAATGCATTGCACACATTTGCGAGTGGAGGCCGGCTAGAGAGCGGCAACAACCCCGGTGATGACCCCGGGCTGGACAACCGCTTCGTCCAAAGAGAAAGCAGATACAACGATACACAGTGCGAAGTTGATATATTTCCTCAGCAACCAGCACGGATCAGCTCTCAGCTCTATGACGAAGTGGATATCATCCTCTTTTGGAAGGCTAAACAAAATAGTTTCACTTTCACAACGAAACACACAGCATCTCCGCAACATGGCGGCGCTGCAACAACAATACTACAACGAGAATCAAGGTTATGCCTTCTTCGTTTTTTTTGCGTGAACATTTGGGCGGCTTTATGCAAATCTACCCACATAGTGACGTAGACATGTGGGGGGGTGTTAGAACGAGCCGTTTTAGGAGGGCGTGGTTATTTCTTAACTTTGATAAAGAATATATCTTTGGATTTGAGACTTTAGTTTTTGCAACTTTTTCAAAGGAAAAATTTAAATTGCATCATATGACCCCTTTAAACTGCAACTTCTCGTAGAAAGTAGAAAAGGCAAGTGCAAAAATGCTTATAATAACTGGATCTGGCAACATGGTGAGCCTGCGCCGTCACTCACAATTCTCTCATGCCTCATTCACTCTGCCAGCGTCTCACACAAAACATTCTTGCAAACTGTCTAAACTGTATTATACACGCAGACACTCAGAGCTTTAAACAGCAGATTAGTCATTTAGAGAACAAATTGTATTTTTGGACATGAAACATTTACCGAGGTCCGGACCTCGGTGACCTCATAGCTGGCTATGGACATGTTCAATAAATATGTCTATGTGGCCGTTTTTTATGTTTTAATGACTTTAAAGGTACAGCACATGGGAGCCAGAGGAGCACATTCTAGACCCTCGACTGGTTTTAGCGTATGAGGAAAAGTGAGCAGTTATAAAAATGAAATTTCCTTATTCATTCTTTCTTTCACTTTCAGCCACTAGTATATTAATTCATCCACACTGCATTTACTCATTATTTCTAATTGCAAACAGAGAACAGAGAGAAATGTCAGTGAGGTGTCGTAGAAGAGGCCCAAAACCGAAAAGACTCTTCATGCAGGTAATGACCACTCCAACATCTTCATTACTGTGATTATTTCCCTGCTAAATTAAAATCATGTCTGTCCAGTGTTAAGTATTATTTATATACCATTATAGTTTTATTAATATTAACCTTTATTTGTCTACTTTCAATTTTCATTTGAATTTTGCCCTTTGTATAATTTTTTTGTGTTTTAATATATTATTATTTAGATCTATTTTATTTTCATTTTAGTTTTAATTTTAGTACAATTGTAGTTTTATTTTTCATTTTATTTCCAGTTAATCTAAACGAAACTTCGAAATGCTGCCTTGACAACTAACTGAAATAAGTTTTCCATCTAACATTTGTTTAATCTAATATAAGCTTCATAATCTTTATTTTAATGAATAAAAATGTTTTCATAGTTGTAGTTTTAGTTATTAATAACAATTCTGTGTCTATCCACATATTGCTGTCTTGAAGAGGAACATTTACGCATTGAATCTGCGCAGCGCACAGAAAGATGCCGAGAAGCTCTCACTTGACCCAAGGTACCAGTCCACAGGGGCTTGTATATATCAACGATTAAACCACCACGAGAAAAAGAAGAAAACATCCAGAGAGACTTCTGAGGAAGAATGGGATAGAAGAGAAGAAGATGATGATGACGATGATGATGAGGGGGTTATGGAGGAGGAGGAGGAAGAAGAAGAGGACAAAAGACAAGGAGGAACTAGAACTGGCAGCAACACTTTAAACAGTAAGTATGGGGGGGGGGCTCTCTTGACATTAAATCGGTACACAAACAGCTGTATTTGAACAGATCCAGGAATTTTTGTTGTTGTTGTAGTAGGCAAAACCCTACTTTTCTTTTCTTTTTTTTATAATTAGCATTATATGTAAAATGCATTAGTCTATGATTCAAATCCTAAAAATAAATTGCAATGAAGATTAACAATATTTCAGAAAAAAAAGTGTTTGTAGATTGTTCTCTAATTTTGACCTCCACTGTATGTACACTATTAGTCAAAAGTTTGGAAAAATTTAACTTTACATTAAGTTTTTGAAAGAAGTCTCTTATGTTCAGTAAGCCATAATTAATTTGATCAAAAATACAGTAAAATAATATTGTGACATTTTATTAAGGCATTTTATTACAAATAACTTTTATTTAATATTTCTATAATAATTCTACCTTAGTAATGTTAATATTGTAATATATTTTAAAATGTATTTTATTCCTGCAATGGCAAAGCTAAAATAAAACATCAATACTTTTATTGAGAATGTATTCAATTGATCAAAAGTGACAGTAAAGACGGTTTTATGTTACAAAATATTTCTATTTCAAATAAATGCAATTCTTTTGAACTTTTTATTAGTCAATAAATCCCGATAAAAAGAGACTTCTTTCAAAAAAGTAATATTTATAATGTATTTTATATTTATATAACATGATGAAGGTCAAAATATGTACAAAATGTCCTCTGTGTCTCAGATCATGTCAGGAGAGGATGCTGGAGTCCAACCACTGAATCAGAGGCAATGACTATATCTCCTTTACCTGAAGACTGGAGTCCAGTTATGGGCCCAGAGGAGGTCATCGTGACAGATATCACCATCAACTCACTGACTGTGACTTTTAGAGAGGCCTTGGTAGCAACGGGGTTCTTCAGGAGCTGGGAGATGGAGATCGAACATTACACAGACTAAGGGTGGTCAGAACGAGGAGGAACAAGAATTGGTACATCCCTTGTTTTGCATTGTTGAGTATGTGCTTCCGCCAGTGTTTCAGACTACATTTACTTGCACTATTAGTTCTAAATGAGTTAAAACGTTCCAAAATGTTTCTGCGATTACCATCAATCAAAGTAACAGTCCATTTAATGACAATACTGATAGTATGATAAAATTGTTAACTTGTATTGTCCATGAAACAAATCAAGCCAGTTCTCTGATACTGGATCGCAGTGAAGTTGACAGATTTAACTAAATGGGATAAACTTAATTTGGTCTAGTCATGTATTTGCATGAAATACATAATAGTCACACAATTAAGTATTCCTAAAAGCCAAGTTGTCACATACACATTCACATTACATGGATGTGTATGTGTGTGTGTGTGTGTGTGTGTGTGTGTGTGTGACCCTGGACCACAAAAATATTCATAAGGATACATTTTTCAAAAGAGATTTTTACATCATCTGAGAGGTGAATAACTAAGCTTTCCATTGATGTATGTTTATTAGGATAGGACAAGATTTACAAATATTGGAAAATTTTGAATCTGAGGGTGCAAAAAAAATCAAAATATTGAGAAAATTTTGCATTGCATATTACTAATATAAAAATTATGTTTTAATATATTTATAATAAATAATAAATTTACAAAAAAATGTAATGGAACATGATCTTTACTTTATATCCTAATGATTTTTGGCATAAAAGAAAAATCTTTCATTGTATGGGTCAAAATTATCGATATTTTTTTTTGCACCCTCAGATTCCAGATTTTCAAATAGTTTTATATCTGCCAATTATTGTCCGATCCTAATAAACCATACAACAATGGAAAGCTTATTTATTCAGCTTTCAGATGATGTATAAATCTCAATTTTGAAAATGTAACACTTAAGACTGGTTTTGTGGTCCAAGGTCATAAAAATACTTGGTAAACGTTCTAATCTTGACCTTCAATTTAAATTGCACACCACAAATTAGAATTAGTGGCCTCCTGATACTTAAAATATGTGAAATACAAAATACAGCGTTTCAACAGTGTGCCATCCTTGACACTTCATAAACAAAATATAATGGTGTGGGGGGAAAAATCTGCTCTCATCATCACACAATTATGTTCTAACTTTGAGCGTAATAATGTGTATGAAATAAAGTTGCATTTAATTTTTTCCCCAACATTTGCTCACTAATATCTCATCTATTTGCGGTGTTTGTGCAATTTTTTTTTTTAAGTATGCACCATCTTGCAGAAGTCTACCATGTTAGATTTAACTTGAATACTGTTTGTATTTAGTGTTATTTTAGTCCAAGATGAAAACTGAGACCCGAAGGCAAAAATAATATTGATTTCTATATTGAGGTGAATGTATATTTAGCCTCTAGGAATGTCCATCTCTGGGGGCTCAACTGTTTAGTATCTGACATCACCTGACCTGTATATATTTGATAGACTATGTCTGTGGTTGCTTTTGCTAAGAGTATTTGCACTTTAAAATAGAAAACTTAGTATTATGATGCCATAAATAAAACCTTGGTGTAAGTGTATCATTATCCATTACTTTTTTATATTTAATCAGCAATGCATAGCACTGTGTGGATTAACTTAGTTTCAAACTACCTTAGGTTGACATTGTTCCAGCTCCACATCTATGATGTAAGAATTACTTCACACAAGAAGCCAATTATTTTTGAATGGTACAAACATATTTTAATGTACAATTAAATAATTGGCAAAAAATCTGACCACCATAACTTAAAAAAAGAACAGACAACCAACCAAACAAACACCAAAACTACAAAATCTACTCCTCTCAGCAAGCACCAAAGTGTTAGCAAAAGAAAAGCGATCAAAACTAAGAACCTTAAAACTGTATGGTTGGTTTTCCAGTCCGTTTTAGAAAAAAAAGAAGTAATTTACAGTTCGAAGCAAATTGCCATGGTTTGTACAGTGAATCATAATCTATATACCTCTATATGCACCCACAAGACATTTCTTTAAAAATGCCATATTTCTCATTATTCCCAAAGCGGGATGTATATGGTATGACAGCAGTGTCATGTTGCATCAATTAATCTTTGAAAAAGTGTAATTCAATATCAACTCTTGAATTAGCTTTAATTTTTTTATT